>NC_140998.1:15410026-15818111 GCF_052327205.1 Somniosus microcephalus
ACTGAGTGTTGTCAATCTTTGGAATTCTCTACCCCAGAAGGCTGTGGATGCTGAATCATTGAGGATATTCAAGGCTGAGATCGATAGATTTTTGGACTCTAGAGGAATCAAGGGATATGGGGATAGTGCAGGAAAGTGGAGTTGAGGTTGAAGATCAGCCATGATCTTATTGAATGGCGGAGCAGGCTCGAAGGGCTGTTGGCCTACTCATGCTCCGAATTCTTATGTTAACTTGTTGGGTTTTTACGACAGTCTGGCAGTTTACGTGGTCACTTTTACCAGTACCAATTCCAAACTGCCATTGTGGGATTTCATAGAATGATACGGCACAGAAAGAAGCCATTCGGCCCATCGTGCCTGTGCCGGCTCTGTGAAAGAGCTCTACAATTAGTCCCACTCACCCACTCCCCAATGCCTGGCAATTAAGTTACTATTAAATTTGCTTCCACCACCCTTTCAGGCAGTGAATTCCAGATCATCATAACTCGCTGCATAAAAAAATTCTCCTCAGGGCAGCACGGTGGCATAGTGGTTAGCACTGTTGCCTCACAGCGCCAGGGACCCGGGTTCGAATCTGGCCTCGGGCGACTGTCTGTGTGGAGTTTGCACATTCTCCCCGTGTCTGCGTGGGTTTCCTCCGGGTGCTCCGGTTTCCTCCCACAGTCCAAAGATGTGCGGGTTAGGTTGATTGGTTATGATAAATTAACCCTTAGTGTTAGGGGGATTAAATACGTGGGGTTACAGGGATAGGGTGGGATATGTGTTGGTGTAGGGGTTACGGGGATCGGGTGGGATATGTGTCGGTGCAGGCTCGATGGGCCGAAATGGCCTCTATCTGCACTGTGGGGTTTCTGTGATTCTGTGAACTCCCCCCCCCACCCCCGTCTTTTTCTTTTGTTTTTGTTTTCCCCCCCTGTCTTTTTTGCCAATTACCTTAAATCTGTCCCCTCTAGTTACTGACCCTCCTGCCACTGGAAACAATTTCTCCTTATTTACTTTATCAAAACCCCTCATCATTTTGAACACCTCTATTAATTCTCCCCTTAACCGTCTCTGCTCTAAGGAGAACAAGCCCGGTTTCTCCAGTCTCTCCACGTAACTGAAGTCCCTCGTCCCTGGCACCATTCTCGTAAATCTCCTCTGCACCCTCTCCAAGGCCTTGACGTTCTTCCTAAAGTTATGTAAATGGGACATGAATTGTTTGCAGGGGGGAGGGGACGGAGAAGAGAGGGTGGTAGAGGCAGGAACCCTCACAACATTCAAGAAGTGGAGATGCTGGTGTTGGACTGGGGTGGACAAATGTAGGAAGTCACACAACACCAGGTTCTAGTCCAACAGCTTTATTTGAAATCACAAGCTTTCGGAGCGCTGCTCCTTCGTCAGGTGAAGTCACCTCACTTCACCTGATGAAGGAGCAGCGTTCTGAAAGCTTGTGATTTCAAATAAAGCTGTTGGACTATAACCTGGTGTTGTGTGACTTCCAACATTCAAGAAGCATTTAGATGAGCACTTGAAACGCCATAGTATACAAGGCTACGGACCAAGTGCTGGAAAATGGGATTAGAATAGACGGCTTGACGTCCGGCGCAGACACGATGGGCCGAAGGGCCTCTTTCTGTGCTGTATAACTCTATGACTATGACTCTGAGGGTCCGAGTGGGACATGGTCAGCCAGCTGGTGTTCTGGCCAATATTTATCCCTCAACCAACATCACTGAAACAGATTAGCTGGTCATTACCACATTACTGTTTGTGGGTTCTTGCTGTGCGCAAATTAGCTGACACGTTTCCAACATTACAGCAGTGACTACACTTCAAAAGTACTTCATTGGCTGTAAAGCACTTGGGACGTCCTGAGATTGTGAAAGGCGCTATAGAAATGCAAGTTCTTAAAATGTCTGAAAGGTATTTAGAATTTGGATATTTTTTTGATTATAGTAGGTAGATTTTGAGGTGGCTGAAGTGACAGGGCTCCAAGGTGCCAAGCTACACCACAGTGGGACACATCTGTGAGCCGGGCGGTTCCCACAGGAAGGTGTTGGCCAGTACGAGTGGTGTTGATGGAGGTGCCAGTTGACTCCGTCCCCTGTTTATAACGCTGAGAATGGGACGCAGCTCACCACCTCCCATCCTTCTCTGTGTTTTGTAATTAGGCACCAAGTGATCGGGATTTATTTCGACTTCTATCTTTAAAAAGAAAGACTTGCATTTTGTATAGCGCCTCTCACAACCTCAAGATGTCCCAAAGTGCTTTACAGCCAATGAAATACTTTTTTTGAAGTGTAGTCACTGTTGTAATGTGGGAAACACAGCAGCCAATTTGCACACAGCAAGCTCCCACAAACAGCAATGTGATAATGACCAGATCATCTGTTTTAGTGTTACTGGTTAAAGGATAAATATTGGCCAGGATGCCGGGGAGAACTCCCCTGCTCGTCTTTGAATAGCGCCGTGAGATCTTTTACGTCCACCTGAGGGGGCAGACGGGGCCTCGGTTTAACGTCTCATCCGAAAGACGGCACCTCCGACAGTGCAGCACTCCCTCGGCATTGCACTGGAGTGTCAGCCTGGATTATGTGCTCAAGTCCCTGGAGTGAGACTTCAACCCACGACCTTCTGACTCCGAGGTGAGAGTGCTGAGCCACAGCTGACAACAGATGGCAGGGGGGTTGAAGGGTTATGGGAAGAGGAGGGTAAATGCGATCGGAACTTTTAGCTCGTGAGGCGGGTAAATTCCGACTAGTTGGGCCGAATGGCCTGTTTCCGTGTTGTAACTTCAGTGTGTTTGGGTGCTGAGGAGCGGAGCACTGGAATTCTGATCCTGACTCTCTGCATTCCTTCTTCCCAAGGTGATTTAATTTGCTTTTTCTTTTAAATTGTCCCCTCATGTTTAACTCTGCGCAAATCCAGCTTATGTGTAACCCCATCCTTCCTGCTGCTGCACAAACTGGCCATGTTAATGAGATGTGTGCAAGAGGGAGGACATGGCTTGGCTCTATATCACTTTAGGAGTGTTGTCAGTCTGATTGCCATCACTTTCCATGATCTAAGTGGCATGTTGAGATGCAAGAAATAATCTTAGAGCGACAAGTTCATTCAATGAATGTCATTTGTTACCCTCTCCTTTTAGGTTTCAGCAGGACCAAGAGTATTCCCCATTCATCGCCCTGCTGCCCTGAGAGGGTGATGGTGGGTCACCACCTTGACAAAGACTAGCTTGCTAAGAGGACATTAAGAGTCGACCACACAGTGCGGGACTGGAGTCACGGGTAGACCAGAAACGGGTAGGAGTCATTTTTCTTTAGCCAACCTCTCAGTTTACCAGATTTATTGAATCCAGTTTCACACCTTGCCAGGGTGGGATTTGAACTCCTGGCCTCTGGGTTACTGGTTCAGTACCACAGCCGTGACACTGCGGTAACTAATGGGGAGCAGGCTTGCCTGTGTGTCCTGTTTCAATACTGTGGAGGAGGAATTCCTGGAGTGTATACGGGATGGTTTCCTGGACCAATATGTCGAGGAACCAGCTAGGGATCAGGCCATCTTAGACTGGGTATTATGCAGTGAGAAAGGATTAATTAGCAATCTTGTTGTGCGAGGCCCCTTGGGTCGGAGCGATATAGAATTCTTCATTAAGATGGAGAGTGAAGTAGTTGACTCAGAGACTAGGGTCCTGAATTTAAATAAAGGGAACTATGATGGTATGAGACGCAAGTTGGGTAGGATTGATTGGGTAATGTCACTCAAAGGGTTGATGGTGGATAGGCAATGGCAAACATTCAAAGATCACATGGATGAACTACAGAATTTGTTCATCCCAGTTTGGCATAAAAATAAATCAGAAAAGGTGACTCAACCGTGGCTAACAAGGGAAATTAGGGATAACATAATTAATCCCTTTGTCCTCTCTTTGGAAATTAATCCCTTTGTCCTCTCTTTGGATCTTAAGAGGGGGAAAATAGATTATGAAAGTAAGCTTGCAGGGAACATAAAAACTGACTGTAAAAGCTTTTATAGATATGTGAAGAGAAAAAGATTGGTGAAGTCAAGCGTAGGTCCCTTGCAGTCAGAATCAGGGGAATTTATAATGGGGAACAAAGAAATGGCAGACCAATTAAATACATACTTTGGTTCTGTCTTCACAAAGGAGGACACAAATAACCTCCCAGAGATGTCGGGGAACATAGGGTCTAATGAGGGGGAGGAACTGAAAGAAATCAGTATTTGTAGGGAAATGGTGCTAGGGAAATTGGCGGGATTGAAGGCCGATAAATCCCCAGGGCCTGATAATCTACATCCTATGGTACTTAAGGAAGTGGCTCCTTTTCTCTCTGTCTCTCTCTCTCTGTCTCTCTCTCTGTATCTCTCTCTGCCTCTCTCTCTCTCTCTCTCTCCGTCTCTCTGTCTCTCTCTGTCTCTCTCTATGTCTCTCTCTGTCTCTCTATGTCTCTCTCTCTCTGTCTCTCTCTCTCTGTCTCTCTCTCTCTGTCTCTCTCTCTGTCTCTCTCTCCGTCTCTCTGTCTCTCTCTGTCTCTCTCTATGTCTCTCTCTGTCTCTCTCTCTGCCTCTCTCTCTGTCTCTATTACTCTGTCTCTCTCTGTCTCTCTCTTTCTGCCTCTCTCCAATTCCAATTCCAATTCCAATTAAAATGCTTTATTGGCATGAAAGTTTACAGAGAACCATATTGCCAAAGCTTACATAGCAAAAAGGTACAGTTTTCCAACATTCTGTAGGTGTCAATCGATTTGACATTTGTTGGGTACATACAATATTACTTTTAAACAATATTAATTTTAAACAGTCTTTGTACTTCATTTGGTACGTTCAATATTAATTTTAAACAGTCTTAATTTTAAACAGTCCTCAGGTTGTGACATGTTGTTACATATTTGGCCCCAAGGTATGGTCTGTCTCCTTCTCCTAGGACTAATCTCAATTTTGACAGATCATCCAATTCCTTGAAATCTGGGGTTGTTTGGCTTAGCTTGTTGAATAATATGTTTCTTGATGTGTTGAATTTTTCGCATTTTAGGAGGAAATGCATTTCTGTTTCAACCTCGCCAGCCAGACATTGATCGCATATTCTATTCTCTCTAGGCTGCCAGGATTTCTTGTATCTGCCTTTTTCAATTTCCAGTTGGTGGTCGCTTAGTCTGTACCTGGTGAGGGTCTGTCTCTGTTTTGTGTCTCTGATGGTCGTGAGGTAGTCTGCCAGTTTATATTCTCTTTTTAGGGCCCGGTAACATTCTAATCTGCTTTGGCTTTCGGTTATTTTGTTCCAATGTTCCAGGTAGGTTTCTTTGCATTTTTTAATGATTTGGTTCACTCGGATTGGTGTTTGGGCGGCTGTGTTGGTCTGGGGCTGGTCAGGGTCCGGCTGAGTACTTAGTTTCCGTAGCAGCTGACTCAGGGGACTCTTTTCTGGGTTTAGCTCTTGGGTCTGAAAGGCTTTGAAATGAAGGGTGTCTGGGGAGCTAGATTTGAGGTGATTTAGGAAGTTTAGTGCTCGTTTTTGGATGTTTATTATCAGTGGGTATCTGCCTAGTTCGGCTCTGCATGCATTTGTTGGCGTTTTCCTTTGGGTGCGAAGGATGCTTCGGCAGAATTCTGCATGTAGGGCTTCTATTGTATGTTTTTCCCATTTAGTGTAGCTTTGGTGATTTAGCGGGCCCCATACTTCACTACCGTACAGTGCAATGGGCAGGATTATGCTGTCAAATATTTTGAGCCAGATTTTGATTGGGATTTGGATGTTGTAGAATTTTCTTTTTATTGCATATAGGGCTCTTCGGGCTTTTTCTTTTAGTGCATTCACTGCTATGCTGAAGCTCCCTGATGCTGTAATAGTTAGACCAAGGTAGGTGTAGCTCATAGTGTGTCCTATAGTGATATCACTGAGGGTAAACTGGTATTTGTTTTCCTGACATCTGGGCCTTTTTTGAAAAATCATGATGTTGGTTTTCTTTAGATTTACTGTTAGAGCCCAATTTTGGCAGTATTTGTCGAGTAGGTCTAGTTGTTGCTGTAATCCCTGTTCTGTGGGAGACAGCAGAACCAGGTCGTCCGCATAGAACAGGGATTTCACTTCTCCATCCAGGAGACGGAGACCTGGTGACTCGCTTTGCTCCAGCATGTCTGCTAATTCATTTATGTATATGTTGAACAGGGTCGGGCTCAAATTGCAGCCCTGCCGGACGCCTCTTCTCTGGGTGAAGAAATCGGTGCGTTTGTCTCCAATTTTGACCCCGCATTTGTTTTTCAGATACATTGATTTAATAAGGTCATAGACTTTGCCCCCTATTCCACATTGAAGAAGTTTATAATAGAGCCCTTCGTGCCATATAGAGTCAAAGGCTTTCTTGAAGTCGATGAAACAGGCGAATATTTTCCCATTTTTTGTTTGGTGTATATGTTTTTCAATGAGGGTGTGAAGGGTATAGATATGGTCGGCGGTGCGGTGTTTTGGAAGAAAGCCTATTTGGTTTTTTCTGAGGATATTATGTTTGTTAAGAAAATCAAGTAATCTACTATTTAGAATACTGCAGAATAACTTCCCTAGACAACTGTTGACACAGATGCCGCGGTAGTTATTTGGGTCTGATTTGTTTCCGCTTTTATATATGGGGGAGATTAGTCCTTGGCACCAGATATCGGGAAAACAGCCTGAACGTAATATGATGTTGAATAATTTGAGTACCGCACCCTGCATCTCCATATTGCTGAACTTGAGCATTTCATTTTTGATGTTGTCTGGGCCACAGGCTTTCTTTAGGTGGAGAGATTTTGTTTTTGTGGCCATTTCTTTCCATGTGATTGGGGAGTCTAGAGGGTTTTGGTTGTCTTTGATTGTTGCTTCTAATGTGTGGAGTTTTTCTGTGACCTGATGTTGACTTGGGTTTGTTTCGTTTATTGGGATGTCTTTGTAGAGGTTTTCAAAATGTGTTCTCCAGGTGTCGCCATCTTGGATTGGTAATGCTTGCAATTGTGTTGTACTCAGGTTATTCCACATTTCCCAGAATTGTTTTGGGTTGGTGGAGTTTTCAATTTCTTCTAGTATTTTGTGGGTATAGTTTTGTGTTTTGTTCCTAATGGTGTGTTTATATCTTTTGAGGGTTTCATTGTATCTAGTACGTAGGTCCGGATTGTTTGGTTGGCGATGCTTTTGGTTTGATATTTTTCTCAGGTCTTTTCTGGCATTTTTGCATTCGTGGTCAAACCATTTCTTATTTTTATTTTGTCTTTTGTGACTCTTCCTCTTCTGTTTCACGAGGTCGGCTTTTACAGCTGCCTCATGAAAGATCATATTTATATCCTCTATGGCCATGTTTACCCCATCTCTGGTGATCTCATATAGATTTTCTTTAAATTTTGAAATTTTACTTGTGAGATCAGGTGAATTTAGTGCTGTGATGAATTTATCTCCACTGTCTGGGGCCCATCTGTATGTCTGGTTTATTTTATGTAGCTTACTGGGTTCCTTTTTTGTGTCTGTAGTTTGGGCAGAAAGTTTAAGGTACACATTTATTTGGTTATGGTCTGAGAGGGGGGATTGCTGCCTGACAGTGAATGCGTTGATATCGCAGGGGTCCAGGTCAGTGATTGTATAATCCACCACACTAGACCCAAGAGTTGAGGAATATGTGAGTCTCCCTAAGGAGTCCCCTCTGAACCTACCGTTAACTATGTACAGGCCTAAGGCTCGGCAGAGTTGCACTACCTCCCTACCGCTTTTATTTATTTCACAATCGAGGTTGTTTCGGTTTGCGATGGCTGGTGTGACATATAGAGGGGTCTGGCCAAACACATGGTTGTTGCCCTGTGGGTCTATGAAGTCAGGTTCACATCCTGTCCTTGCATTTAGGTCCCCACATAGTAGCACCTTTCCTTGGGCCTGGAAATGGCTGATTTCCATGTGGAGAGTGTCAAATATCTCCTCTTCAAAATATGGTGATTCTATTGGAGGTATGTAGATCGCACATAAGTAAACATCGTTTTTTGCTATTCCTATATTTTTATCTAATTTTAGCCATACGTGTGATTTTCCCTGTTTTATCGGTGAGATGTGTTTGTTCAGTTCTCCTTTATACCACACCAGGATTCCCCCGGAGGTTCTGCCCTTGCGTGTCTTAATGTTCTTTACTGAAGGCATCTCTCTGTCTCTCTGTCTCTCTCTCTCTGTCTCTCTCTCTCTCTGTGTCTCTCTCTGTCTCTCTCTGTCGCTCTCTGTTTCTCTCTGTCTCTCTCTCTCTCTGTCTCTCTGTCTCTCTCTCTGTCTCACTCTCTGCCTCTCTCTCTGTCTCTCTCTCTGTCTCACTCTCGCTGTCTCTCTCTCTGCCTCTCTTTGTCTCTCTCTGTCTCTCTCTCTCTGTCTCTCTCTCTCTGTCTCTCTCTGTCTCTCATTCTCTGTCTCTTTGTCTCTCTGTCTCACTCTCTCTCTGCCTCTCTTTGTCTCTCTCTGTCTCTCTCTGTCTGTCTCTCTCTCTCCGTCTCTCTCTGTCTCCTTTTCTCTCTGTCTCTCTCTCTCTGTCTCTCTCTCTGTATCTCTCTCTGCCTCTCTCTCTCTCTCTGTCTCTCTCTCTGTCTCTCTATGTCTCTCTCTCTCTGTCTCTCTCTCTCTGTCTCTCTCTCTCTGTCTCTCTCTCTGTCTCTCTCTCCGTCTCTCTGTCTCTCTCTGTCTCTCTCTATGTCTCTCTCTGTCTCTCTCTCTGCCTCTCTCTCTGTCTCTATTACTCTGTCTCTCTCTGTCTCTCTCTTTCTGCCTCTCTCCAATTCCAATTCCAATTCCAATTAAAATGCTTTATTGGCATGAAAGTTTACAGAGAACCATATTGCCAAAGCTTACATAGCAAAAAGGTACAGTTTTCCAACATTCTGTAGGTGTCAATCGATTTGACATTTGTTGGGTACATACAATATTACTTTTAAACAATATTAATTTTAAACAGTCTTTGTACTTCATTTGGTACGTTCAATATTAATTTTAAACAGTCTTAATTTTAAACAGTCCTCAGGTTGTGACATGTTGTTACATATTTGGCCCCAAGGTATGGTCTGTCTCCTTCTCCTAGGACTAATCTCAATTTTGACAGATCATCCAATTCCTTGAAATCTGGGGTTGTTTGGCTTAGCTTGTTGAATAATATGTTTCTTGATGTGTTGAATTTTTCGCATTTTAGGAGGAAATGCATTTCTGTTTCAACCTCGCCAGCCAGACATTGATCGCATATTCTATTCTCTCTAGGCTGCCAGGATTTCTTGTATCTGCCTTTTTCAATTTCCAGTTGGTGGTCGCTTAGTCTGTACCTGGTGAGGGTCTGTCTCTGTTTTGTGTCTCTGATGGTCGTGAGGTAGTCTGCCAGTTTATATTCTCTTTTTAGGGCCCGGTAACATTCTAATCTGCTTTGGCTTTCGGTTATTTTGTTCCAATGTTCCAGGTAGGTTTCTTTGCATTTTTTAATGATTTGGTTCACTCGGATTGGTGTTTGGGCGGCTGTGTTGGTCTGGGGCTGGTCAGGGTCCGGCTGAGTACTTAGTTTCCGTAGCAGCTGACTCAGGGGACTCTTTTCTGGGTTTAGCTCTTGGGTCTGAAAGGCTTTGAAATGAAGGGTGTCTGGGGAGCTAGATTTGAGGTGATTTAGGAAGTTTAGTGCTCGTTTTTGGATGTTTATTATCAGTGGGTATCTGCCTAGTTCGGCTCTGCATGCATTTGTTGGCGTTTTCCTTTGGGTGCGAAGGATGCTTCGGCAGAATTCTGCATGTAGGGCTTCTATTGTATGTTTTTCCCATTTAGTGTAGCTTTGGTGATTTAGCGGGCCCCATACTTCACTACCGTACAGTGCAATGGGCAGGATTATGCTGTCAAATATTTTGAGCCAGATTTTGATTGGGATTTGGATGTTGTAGAATTTTCTTTTTATTGCATATAGGGCTCTTCGGGCTTTTTCTTTTAGTGCATTCACTGCTATGCTGAAGCTCCCTGATGCTGTAATAGTTAGACCAAGGTAGGTGTAGCTCATAGTGTGTCCTATAGTGGTATCACTGAGGGTAAACTGGTATTTGTTTTCCTGACATCTGGGCCTTTTTTGAAAAATCATGATGTTGGTTTTCTTTAGATTTACTGTTAGAGCCCAATTTTGGCAGTATTTGTCGAGTAGGTCTAGTTGTTGCTGTAATCCCTGTTCTGTGGGAGACAGCAGAACCAGGTCGTCCGCATAGAACAGGGATTTCACTTCTCCATCTAGGAGACGGAGACCTGGTGACTCGCTTTGCTCCAGCATGTCTGCTAATTCATTTATGTATATGTCGAACAGGGTCGGGCTCAAATTGCAGCCCTGCCGGACGCCTCTTCTCTGGGTGAAGAAATCGGTGCGTTTGTCTCCAATTTTGACCCCGCATTTGTTTTTCAGATACATTGATTTAATAAGGTCATAGACTTTGCCCCCTATTCCACATTGAAGAAGTTTATAATAGAGCCCTTCGTGCCATATAGAGTCAAAGGCTTTCTTGAAGTCGATGAAACAGGCGAATATTTTCCCATTTTTTGTTTGGTGTATATGTTTTTCAATGAGGGTGTGAAGGGTATAGATATGGTCGGCGGTGCGGTGTTTTGGAAGAAAGCCTATTTGGTTTTTTCTGAGGATATTATGTTTGTTAAGAAAATCAAGTAATCTACTATTTAGAATACTGCAGAATAACTTCCCTAGACAACTGTTGACACAGATGCCGCGGTAGTTATTTGGGTCTGATTTGTTTCCGCTTTTATATATGGGGGAGATTAGTCCTTGGCACCAGATATCGGGAAAACAGCCTGAACGTAATATGATGTTGAATAATTTGAGTACCGCACCCTGCATCTCCATATTGCTGAACTTGAGCATTTCATTTTTGATGTTGTCTGGGCCACAGGCTTTCTTTAGGTGGAGAGATTTTGTCTCTCTGTCTCTGTCGCTCTCTGTCCCTCTCTCTGCCTCTCTCTCTGTCTCTATTACTCTGTCTCTCTCTGTCTCTCTCTTTCTGCCTCTCTCTCTGTCTCTGTCGCTCTCTGTCCCTCTCTCTGTCTCTCTCTCTGCCTCTCTCTCTCTCTCTGTGTCTCTCTCTCTGCCCCTCTCTCTGTCTCTATTACTCTGTCTCTTTCTGTCTCTCTGTCTCTCTCTCTCTCTGTCTCTCTCTCTGTCTCTCTCTCCGTCTCTCTGTCTCTCTCTGTCTCTCTCTATGTCTCTCTCTCTGTCTCTCTCTCTGCCTCTCTCTCTGTCTCTATTACTCTGTCTCTCTCTGTCTCTCTCTTTCTGCCTCTCTCTCTGTCTCTGTCGCTCTCTGTCCCTCTCTCTGTCTCTCTCTCTGCCTCTCTCTCTCTCTCTGTGTCTCTCTCTCTGCCCCTCTCTCTGTCTCTATTACTCTGTCTCTTTCTGTCTCTCTGTCTCTCTCTCTTTCTGCCTCTCTCTCTGTCTCTTTGTCGCTCTCTGTCCCTCTCTCTGCCTCTCTCAGTTCAGTTCAGTTCAAATGCTTTTTTGGCATGAAAGTTTACAGAGAACCATATTGCCAAAGCTTACATAGCAAAAAGGTACAGTTTTCCAACATTCTGTAGGTGTCAATCGATTTGACATTTGTCCCTCTCTCTGTCTCTCTCTCTGTCTCTCTCTCTGCCTCTCTCTCTGTCCCTCTGTCTCTCTCTCTGTCTCTCTCTGCCTCCCTGCCTTTCTCTGTCTGTCTCTCTCTTTCTCTCTCTCTCTGTCTTTCTCTCACTCTCTGTCTCTCTCTCATTCTCTCTGTCTCTCTCTCGCGCTCTCTCTCGCTCTCTCTCGCTCTCTCTCTCGCTCTCTCTCGCTCTCTCTTGCTCTCTCTGGCTCTCTCCCGCTCTCTCTGGATCTCTCACTCTCTCGCTCTCTCTGACTCTCTCGCTCTCTCTGTCTCTCTTGCTCTCTCTGTCTCTCTCTGGCTCTCTCTGTCTCTCTCTTGCTCTCTCTCTCTTTCTCTCTCGCTCTCTCTCTCTCTCTGTCTCGCTCTCTCGCTTTCTCTCGCTCTCTCTCACTCTCTCTGGCTCTCTCTCTCTGGCTCTCTCTCGCTCTCTCTGGATCTCTCGCTCTCTCTGACTCTCTCGCTCTCTCTGTCTCTCTTGCTCTCTCTGTCTCTCTCTCTCACTCTCTCTGTCTCTCTCTCACTCTCTCTGTCTCTCTCTGGCTCTCTCTGTCTCTCTCTTGCTCTCTCTCTCTTTCTCTCTCGCTCTCTCTCTCTCTCTGTCTCGCTCTCTCGCTTTCTCTCGCTCTCTCTCACTCTCTCTGGCTCTCTCTCTCTGGCTCTCTCTCGCTCTCTCTGGATCTCTCGCTCTCTCTGACTCTCTCGCTCTCTCTGTCTCTCTTGCTCTCTCTGTCTCTCTCTCCCTCTCTCTCTCTGTCTCTCTCTCACTCTCTCTGTCTCTCTCTGGCTCTCTCTGTCTCTCTCTTGCTCTCTCTCTCTTTCTCTCTCGCTCTCTCTCTCTCTCTCTCTGTCTCGCTCTCTCGCTTTCTCTCGCTCTCTCTCACTCTCTCTGTCTCTCTCTCTCTGGCTCTCTCTCGCTCTCTCTGTCTCTCTGTCTCTCTGTCTCTCTCTCTGTCTCTCTCTCACTCTCTCTGTCTCTGGCTCTCTCTGGCTCTCTCTGTCTCTCTCTGGCGCTCTCTCTCATTCTCTCGCTCTCTCTCGCTCTCTCGCTTTCTCTCGCTCTCTCTCACTCTCTCTGTTCAGTTCAGTTCAGTTCAAATGCTTTATTGGCATGAAAGTTTACAGAGAACCATATTGCCAAAGCTTACATAGCAAAAAGGTACAGTTTTCTCTCTGTCTCTCTGTCTCTCTCTGGCTCTCTCTCGCTCTCTCTGTCTCTCTCTCGCTCTCTGTCTCTCGCACTCTCTCGCTCGCTCTCACTCTCTCTCACTCTCTCTGGCTCTCTCTCGCTCTCTCTCCCTCTCTCTGTCGCTCTCTCGCTATCTCTGTCTCTCTCTTGCTATCTCTGTCTCTCTCTGGCTCTCTCTCGCTCTCTCACGCTCTGTCTGTCGCTCTCTCTGTCGCTCTCTTGCTCTCTCTGTCTCTCTCTCACTCTCTCTGTCTCTCTCTCACTCTCTCTGTCTCTCTCTCACTCTCTCTGTCAATTCAATTCAATTCAATTCAATTCAATTTGCTTTATTGGCATGACAAGATACATCTTACGTTGCCAAAGCACAGAAATACATGTATGATTGGCCACATAATCACCGATCTAGACATACAGGCCTAGAAATTCAGTTGCCTTAGCGCCGCTTTTGAGGCGCTAGAGGGACTAGCGCCAGAGTTATGGCCAGTTTAAAAATTCCCTGGGGCCCTAAATCGGCGTTGCACCGGTAGCGCTGCGCCGGCACCGATGACGTCATCGGTGTGCGCAGCGTCCCGGTTGCCGTGGTAACCCGCCCGAACTCCGAAATTGAGTTGCGGCCGCCTCGCCCGTGGCAGCCGCAAGCAACGTTCTGTCAGAGGTGCCTTACTCCAGTTTGCGCCGGCGCATTAAAGGCCCCGCGGCGGCCAGCCACTTTCCCGCCGGCTGTCTGCCCGCAGCTCCCTCCCCGGACTTCTCCCCCCCCCCACCCCGGAACAGATGCAAGCCCGGCACTTGTCCGAGGTGCCGGGCTCATTTTTAAGCTGATTTGCGCGGACCGCGGCCGGGTGCAGGCAGCTCCTCCTTAACGGGAGGAGGAGGCCTGCACGTCCCCAGCCTGCCGCACCGCATCGGGTGCCGCAGCGCCGGAACAGCGCCGCAATGGGGCAGTTAGCGCCCATTGGGAGGCGCTGAAACCCTCCAGTAGCGCCGGCAGCCGTTTGGGCGCGGCGCTACTGAATTTTTGGTGCGCGCAGGGGGACTTAGCGCCGGCAGTAACTTTCGGCGCTAAAGCCCTGGCTGCGCCAAAACTCAATTTCTAGGCCACAGTGTATAGACAAGTCTACCCATGTATACATAGCTATATGCACATATAATATGCATATAATCTTTTCTTAAATTTAATGTGTCACTGGTTGTCCCTCTGCTTGTGGCAAGCTGTAACATAGTTTGCCGCTATAGTTACACATTTTCTCTGTTCCCCCAATAGATATGGGAGTTTTTGGAAGTCATTCAAATTTTTGAATTCAGGACATATTTTTGTGAATTTTGGGTAGAAATTCTCCCTCATGTCCTGATAGTTTCCACAAGTTGTGAGGAAGTGCATGTGATGAAATATTCCATTCATCACTCATCAGTATTTCTCTGCCTGTGACTGTGGTTGGTTTCAGTTTCATTTCCATTGTATTGTACTGTGTGTAGGGCTCCTATGTAAGCTGGCCCAGCCTGCAGCACATCCAGTACAGCAGACCTCTGGATGGAAGATACATTCTCCTCTGTGTGTTACCTTCTAAGTCAATAAAAGCCTTGTTTTGTTTCGCTAACATCGAGTCTCGGATTTATTGAGGCACATCAATTTTATTGACTTAATTTTCAACACAATGGATCAACTCTTGAAACCCGAACGTTTGGATTTGGACCAGCATGCTTCGGACGCATCTGCATGCTTTGGACACTGGTTTATGTGTATGGAATTCTTCCTGGACAATTCCGCAGCCGTCAAAGACGCTACGGACGCTGCGAGTATGAAACTCGGAATTCTGCGGAATTGGGTAAGCCACCGGGTTTACCCCCTCATCCAAGACGCCAACACGTACCCGGCCGCCTGCGACATCTTAAAGGCGCATTACCAGCAGCCTACGAATGAGGTGTATGCTAAGCATCTGCTCGCTACTCGCGCACAGCGACCTGGGGAATCGGTGGAGGAGTTCCTAGGCACCCTGAAAACGCTTGGCAAAGACTGCAAGTGCCAAGATGTAAAAACCGCAGTGTACACTGACGATCTTGTTTGCGATGCCTTTATCACAGGCCTCAGCTCCACTTACATCCGGCAGAGACTGCTGGAAAAAACGGGATTGGACCTGAAACAGGTTGCGGACACAGCACGATCCCTGGATGTGGCCCAGAGAAACTCGGACGCCTACTCTTCAGCCCGCGCCGTCCACGCCGCCACGTGTGCTCCAAGGGCGCCGCCATCTTGGAAGGCATCTTCCCCGCCCGGCAGCCCGACACCGTCGGGGCCCCGCTCTCCCCCCAGAAGCCCTACGACAGTCGCGACGCGTCGGGGACCCAACTGCTACTTCTGCGGGCAGCCGAAGCACACCAGAAACCTGTGCCCGGCGAAAGGCACCACCTGCTTTAAGTGCAGTAAGAAGGGGCACTTCGGGAAGGTGTGCAGAGGGAACCCCGCCGGAAAACCCGCCACCGCCGCGTGTGCGCCGTGGGAGCGGCCATCTTGGACGCCATCTTGCCCGACCTCGTGGGGTCCGCCATCTTGTGAGCAGACAGCGTGGACGCCATCTTGTCTCGATCAGGGCCCTACAGTGGCATCGGTCACAGTGAACCAGACCAGGCCGCACCCGCTATCCAAATCAATGGTGGACATCGAGGTAAACGGGTGCAGGGTTAAATGTTTAATTGACAGTGGAAGCACGGAGAGTTTTATCCACCCTGAACTGGTACAACAACTCTCCCTAAAGGTGGCCCCTACTCGGGGTACCATCTCTATGGCTGATAAAACCCAGACATCGACCATTATGGGTTACTGCACGGTACAATTGTCCATTAACGGAACTGTATACGATAATTTTAAGTATTAATCATGAAGAATCTATGTGCGAGCGTGATCTTGGGCCTGGATTTCCAGTGCTACCACCAAAGCATCACACTCAATTACGGTGGGTCCCAGCCGCCCCTCACAGTGTGCAGTCTGGCTACCCTGAAGGTAAAGCCGCCTTCGCTATTCACGAAACTTACCCCTAACTGCCGGCCAATAGCGACCAAAAGCAGGAGGTACAGCTGGGAGGACAGGCGGTTTATCGCGACCGAGGTAGACAGGCTCCTGAAAGAGCGCATTATTGAACGCAGCAATAGCCCGTGGCGCGCCCAAGTGGTGGTGGTAAGGGGTAGCGAGAAGAAACAGATGGTGATCGACTATAGCCAAACGATCAACAGGTACACCCAACTAGACGCCTACCCGCTACCCCGCATATCAGAAATGGTGAACCAAATCGCCCAATACCGGGTGTTCTCCACCATCGACCTCAAGTCAGCGTACCACCAGCTCCCTATCAGACCAGAGGACCGCCCGTACACCGCCTTCGAGGCGAACGGACGCCTCTACCAATTCCTCAGAGTCCCCTTTGGGGTGACGAATGGGGTCTCGGTCTTCCAGAGGGAGATGGACCGCACGGTCGATGACCACCACTTGCAGGCAACCTTCCCCTACCTCGACAACGTCACCATCTGCGGTCACAACCAGTAGGATCACGACTCGAACCTCGAGAGGTTCCTGAAAACCGCACAAAAACTCAACCTCACCTACAACGAGGACAAGTGCGTTTACAACACCATGCGCCTCTGCATACTAGGCAGCGTGGTGAAGAATGGGGAAATCGGACCAGACCCCGACCGATTGCGCCCCCTACGGGAGCTGCCCCTGCCCAACACTCCCAAAGCCCTGAAAAGGTGCCTGGGGTTATTTTCTTATTATTCCCAATGGGTCCCCAACTACTCCAACAAAGCCCGCCCCCTCTTGAAAGCATCCTCTTTTCCGCTCTCTGCTGAGGCCCATGCCGCCTTCAAAAGCATTAAGCAGGATATTGAGCGGGCCACGCTACAGGCAGTGGACGAGAACACTCCTTTTCAAGTGGAAAGTGATGCGTCTGACTTTGCCTTGGCGGCCACCCTCAACCAGGCGGGGCGGCCCGTAGCTTTCTTCTCGAGGACCCTCCAAGGGCCCGAGATCAGACACTCCTCCGTAGAAAAGGAGGCCCAAGCCATCGTGGAGGCAGTGCGCCACTGGCGCCACTACCTAGCCGGCAAACGCTTCACCCTACTTACCGACCAGCGGTCGGTAGCATTTATGTTCAATAATAAACAGAGGGGGGAGATTAAAAATGATAAGATTCTTAGGTGGCGGATCGAGCTCTCCACCTTTGATTATGACATCATTTACCGGCCAGGGGCCCTTAACGAATCCCCCGACGCCCTCTCACGAGGGATGTGTGCCAGCGCCACCGGGGATCGGCTACAGACCCTCCACAATGACCTCTGCCACCCAGGGGTCACGCGGCTGTTCCACTTCATAAAGTCCCGCAACTTACCCTACTCGATTGAGGAAGTTCGGTCCCTGACCAGGAACTGTCGCACTTGCGCTGAGTGCAAGCCTCGGTTCTACCGCCCAGATAGAGCCCACTTAATCAAAGCTACACGGCCCTTTGAGCGGCTCAGCTTAGATTTCAAGGGCCCCCTCCCGTCCGTCGACCGCAATGTTTACTTCCTGAACATTGTGGACGAATACTCTTGTTTCCCATTCGCCTTCCCCTGCCCAGACATGACCAGCGCCACGGTCATCAAATGCCTCAACAGCCTGTTCTGCCTGTTCGGTATTGAAATAAAGAATAGATTTGCCTTCCAAAGTTAGGCTTTATTAACTTTAAAATCAGCAACATATCTTTCTACATCCAGTCCCAACTAAAGCTAGGAAAGGACTGAATTTAAGGTAGCCACAACACATCATGTGATGATCAACTACCAATGAGATTACAACACATATCCCAAGGCAGTTAACAAACAACGAATCACAATACTTTTACTAATCAAGGAATAATCACCACATTCACCCCTCCTTTAAAATATACTCCAACCTAATAACTTTTACAATTAATTATTTACAACTAAACTATGCACGAGAATAAAACTATTTACATAACACAATACTAAATGAACAACAAATAATAACATTACGCATAAGTATTAAGTATCTCTCAACTAAAACAATATACTATAATATTTCAACAATTTTTAAAACATTACTATCAATTTAAAAGTCCATTTTCAATCGGTCGACCGGATATCTTGTTCGTGTCGACCTTCTTAACCTTGGTGAAATTCCTTGCCCTCCCACGCCAGAAGGCACAGAAGTATCTTCAACAGGAAGGCTATCCATATCCCAATTCTCAACGGTTTCCGGATTAGAAATCCCATCAGAAGATGAACTGGGACGGTCGTAAACATCTATCAAAGGCTGACTAATAGAAGTATGATGATCTGCAATCGGATTGGAAATATTCGTAGTATCTGTAACAGCATCCACATTATCCGAATCATGACCATTATTAATATCCTCAGAAGAGGGCTGGCCCCCACAAGGAGCCAAGTCTTTAATTGAAACAATACTTTCTTTCCCACCTTGGAATCGAATATGAGCATATTGGGAATTTGCCTCCAACAGCTCCACCTCCTCCACCAAGGGGTCATATTTTGACAATCTAACATGGCGTCGAAGCAACACAAGTCCCTGCATAGTAAGCCATGAAGGTACCGAATATCCCATAGTAGATCTCCGCGGATAGTTAAAGAGCCTTTCATGGGGGGTCACATTAGTAGCCGTTGAAAGCAATGATCTAATGGAATGCAGGGCATCGGGCAGTACCATTTCCCACTGTGTATTCTTAAGGTTCCAGGATGTCAACGCCAACATAACTGCCTTCCAGATCACCCCATTGTATCATTCGCACTGTCCATTACCCTGGGGATTATACGGGGTAGTTCTACTAGTAGAAATTCCCCGACTCTGAAGGTATTCCTTCAACTGGGAAGACATAAAAGAACTTCCCTGATCCGAATGGATATACGCAGGCATCCCAAAGATGACAAAAAGTTGAGTCAAACATTTAATAACTGTAGCAGCTGATACATCTGCACAAGGAAAAGCAAAAGGGAACCTTGAAAACTCGTCCACAACAGTAAATATATATCGGTTTTGATTAGTTGAAGGAAGAGGTCCCTTAAAATCAACACTCAAACGTTCAAAAGGAGAAGTAGCCTTTATAAGATGAGCTCGTTGAGGCTTAAAGAAATTCGGTTTACACCGAGCACAGATAGAACATGATGAAGTCATCCGCTTGACGTCTTCAACTGAAAAAGGCAAGTTCTTACTGCGTACAAAGTGTATCATCCTCGTAACCCCAGGATGACATAAGGCATTGTGAAGATTAATAAGCGTATCTCCGTGAATCACCGAACAATAAGCCCTCGACAGTGCATCAGCAGCAACATTATCCTTCCCCGGACGATAAACGATGTCAAAATGGTAACATGCCAACTCAATCCTCCATCTCATTATTTTATCATTTTTAATCTTTCCAAAATGTTTAACCTCAAACATAAAGGACACAGATTTTTGGTCAGTTACCAACGTGAAATGTCGCCCCGATAAATAATGTCTCCATTTACGCAATGCTTCTACTATTGCGTATGCCTCTTTTTCTATTGAGGAATGTCTTTTTTCACTATTATTCAAAGTACGTGAGAAAAAGGCCACAGGTCTTCCATTTTGGTTCAAAGTAGCCCCAATTGCAAAATCCGAAGCATCCGTCTCAATCACAAAGGGAACCTGCTCATCAATGGAATGCACAACTGCTCCTAAAATATCCTTTTTAAAATTCTCAAAACATGTCCTGGCCTCCCATGATAGAGGATATGTCGTAACCCGAATAAGAGGCCGGATCTTCCGTGAAAAATTTGCAATCCAATTAGAATAATAAGAAAACAGTCCAACAACTCGTTGCAAAGCCTTAGAATTAGTAGGACAAGGTAAATCGATCAATGGTCGCAGACGTTCTGGATCTGGTTTAATCTTATTTCCCGAAATAATATACCCCAATAGATTTACCTCAGTCGTCGAAAAGACACATTTCTCTTTGTTAAAAGTTAAACCAACTTTTTCCGCAGCTTGAAGGAATCTTTTTAAATTAGAATCATGCTCCACCCTTGATTTGCCACACACTGTGATGTCATCTAAGTATGAAAAGGTGTCAGAGAGGGAGTTATCACTTATAAAAGCATCCATTGCCCGTTGAAAACAAGCAACACCATTAGTAACACCAAATGGTATTCGGCAAAACTGATACAGCTTTCCACCAGCCTCAAAGGCCGTATATGGTTGATCCTTCTTAACAATAGGAATCTGATGATAAGCACTCTTTAAATCAATAGTGCTAAAAACTTTATACTGAGATGCTTTATTGATAAGCTCATCAATCTTAGGCAAAGGGTACGCGTCTAATTGAGTATACCTATTAATAATTTGGGAATAGTCTATCACCATTCGTCTCTTGTGTCTCTCATTAGCCGTGACAACTACCTGTGCTCGCCAAGGCGAACAATTCGGTTCAATGATTCCTTCCAATAAGAGACGTTGAACTTCAGAATTAATAAATTCTCTATCCTGGCTACTATATCTTCTTGACTTGGTAGCAATTGGCTTACAATCCGACATCAAATTGGAAAAAAGTGATAATGGAGGAATAGATAAAGAGGTTAATCCACAAATAGATAAAGGTGGCTTAGTCCCTCCAAATGAAAGACTAAGAGACTCGTGTAACTGAAGCACATCATGTCCACTCAAAATATCCGCACAGAGATTAGGCAAAACAGATAGGTGTATATCAGTATACATATTACCTAGAAGAACCATTTTCACAAAGCAACAACCAGCTATTTGTGAAGTAAGGGTCGTCTGAGCCATACACACCTGATACGTAACAGGCGAAATTTTCAAATGCTTCTCCTTCGCAAACTGAAGACTTATAAAACTCTCAGTACTGCCCGTATCTATAAGGGCCTTCACTTCCAACCCATTAACTTGAGCCATAACTATGGCTTTGTTTAGGCCATGAGCAAATGCAGCAGAAATTGATGCAATAAACGCCCTATCTAAAGGCTGAATAGTCACAGAAGAGGTAGTGGAGGAAGACCCTCCCACACCAGGAGAAGGGAAGGTAATTGAACCTGATGATTTGCACACACGTGCATAATGACCTCTCTTGCCGCATTTACTACACACAGCCTCCCGAGCAGGACACTTCAGACGAGGGTGCCGGATATTCCCACCTGCTGCCTACGGGCAGACAGAAGATGACGTGCAAATACCTCATTCTTTGGTTTAACAAAAATCTTTTCCAATGTAGAAATAGCCTCTTCATAAGTTTTACAGTGCAAAATATATTTATATACATCCGGGTCAATGTAGTTGATCAGCATATTCAGCTTATTTAGAGCCTCTTGATCCAACACGCCCAAAAAGTTTTTAAATGTACAATACCAATGTTTCCATTTATCATCCACTCCAGCAGAATTGGGGTCAGCCTTGAATCGTTCTGGTTGAAGATATCGCTCCATTCTAACATAAAGTTAATAAATTGAAATAAAGAATAGATTTGCATTCCAAAGTTAGGCTTTATTAACTTTAAAATCAGCAGCATATCTTTCTACATCCAGTCCCAACTAAAGCTAGGAAAGGACTGAATTTAAGGTAGCCACAACACATCATGTGATCATCAACTACCAATGAGATTACAACACATATCCCAAGGCAGTTAACAAACAACGAATCACAATACTTTTACTAATGAAGGAATAATCACCACAGGTATGCCGAGCTACATCCATACGGATAGGGGGGCGTCCTTCATGAGTGAAGAGCTACGCCAGTACATGCTGTCCAGGGGGATCGCCACGAGCCGTACCACCAGCTACAACCCCCGGGGTAACGGTCAAGTGGAGCGAGAGAACGGGACAGTATGGAAAGCAGTCACTCTAGCTCTAAGGACCAAAGGCCTCCCTATCTCCTGCTGGCAGGAAGTCCTCCCAGATGTGCTCCATTCGATACGGTCGCTATTGTGTACTGCCACTAATGCCACGCCTCACGAGCGAATGTTTGTCTTTCCCCGGAAATCCACCTCAGGCGTATCCATGCCGTCATGGCTCTCCACCCCAGGTCCGGTATTCGTGCGAAGGCATGTGAGGGGCCACAAGACGGACCCTCTCGTGGAGTCAGTGCACCTACTCCACGCCAACCCCCAATACGCGTATGTCCGGCACGCCGATGGAAGGGAGGACACCGTGTCCATAAAAGACGTCGCCCCAGCCGGTAACGACAACAACCACGACAACAGCAGCAACAACGACCACAGCAACTATTACCCACCCACTACTCTTTCATCACCCCCGGAAGAACATCGACCAACGGTACCCCCACCAACTACCCCTTCAACAACCCTGGCGGCACCCCCGGCAGAGACCCAGGAGGCCACCGGGGACACCCAGCCGACACCCGCGGCACCACAACAGCCACGTCGGTCGCAGAGGACTATCAAACCCCCGAACAGACTAAATCTATAGAAGGGGTGAATGTGATGAAATATTCCATTCATCACTCATCAGTATTTCTCTGCCTGTGACTGTGGTTGGTTTCAGTTTCATTTCCATTGTATTGTACTGTGTGTAGGGCTCCGCCCATACCTGGCTCCTACGTAAGCTGGCCCAGCCTGCAGCACATCCAGTACGGCAGACCTCTGGATGGAAGATACATTCTCCTCTGTGTGTGTTACCTTCTAAGTCAATAAAAGCCTTGTTTTGTTTCGCTAACATCGAGTCTCGGATTTATTGAGGCACATCAGTGCATCTCTGTCTCCACCACTCCCTGACTGCAGTGAGAGCATATCCTGTCGTCTCTTGGCAGCCAGGTCTGCCTGTGTCTGCCTTTTTCGATGGCCAGGCTATGTTCACTAAGTCTGTACATTGTCAAGGTTTTTCTCAGTTTGCTATCCTTTACCATGGTCAGGTATTCAGCCATGGTGTATTGTCTGTTTAGGGCCAAATAGCAATCGAGTTTGTTTTGGGTTTTTGTCGTTTCTGTCCAATAGGTCAAGTATTTTTCCTTTTGTTTAGTGATAATTGTGTTGGGTTGAATTCTCTGTGCTAGGGTGTCACTGTCCTGGGGCTGGTTATTATTATTAGTGTTGGTAGTTACTTCACTGAGTCCCAGGACTAGTTGACTGAGGGGACTCTTCTCTATGATCATCTCTTGGCATTTCAAGGCATCGTAATGATAGCAGTGGGGGTTGCTCATTTTTAGGTGTTTCCAAAATTTGATGGCTCGTTTTTGGATATTAATTAGTAGTGGATATTGGCCTAGTTCTGCCCTGCATGCATTGTTTGTGGTTTTCCTCTGAGTCCGGAGGATACTTTTACAGAATTCTGCATGCAGGATTTCAATTGGGTGTTTGTCCCATTTTGCGAATTCTTGTTGTATTTGTGGGCCCCACACCTCACTGCCATAGAGTGCAATTGGTTCAATTACTGATTTAAAAATTTTGAGCCAAATGACAATTGGAATTTCTATTTGGGTTGACTTCTTGATGGCATAGAAAGCCCTTCTTGCTTTCTCTTTCAGTTCATTCACAGCCAAATGAAAGTTTCCCATAGAACTGATTTTTAGGCCTAGGTATGTGTAATTTGTAGTTTGTTTGATTTTAGTTGCTCCTATTGTGAAGTTTATTTTGGGTCCCTGATGTCTGGATCTTTGCTGGAACACCAGAACTTTGGGTTTCTTGGGGTTTATTGTCAGGGCCCAGGTCTGACAGAACGACTCTAACAGATCCAGGTTCCGCTGTAGTCCCTCCTCAGTTGGTGAGAGCAGAACCAGGTCATCTGCATAGAGGAGGAATTTAACCTTGGAGTCATATAGGGCAAGGCCAGGTGCTGTAGATTGTTCAAATAGTTTTGCCAATTCATTTATGTAAATATTAAAGAGTATCGGTGAGATAGGCGAGCCCTGCACCACTCCACGCCCCTGTGAGAAATATTTTGTTTGTTTGTCTCCAATTTTAACTGCACATTTATTGTTTGTATACATTGATTTAATTACATCATATGTTTTTCCCCCTACCCCACTTTCAATAAGTTTCAATAGACCGTCGTGCCAAATAGAATCGAAAGCCTTCTGGAAATCTATAAAGCAGGCAAAAATTTTGCTTTTGTTTTGGTGAACATGTTTGTCAATTAGGGTGTGTAGGGTGAAAATATGGTCCGATGTTCTATAATTTGGTAAGAATCCTATTTGGCTTTTACTCAAGATATCGTGCTCCTCAAGGAAATTTATAAGTCTTTGGTTCATGATACTACAGAATATCTTCCCCAGGTTACTGTTCACACAGATGCCTCGATAGTTATTTGGGTCAACTTTGTCTCCACTTTTGTATATGGGCGTTATGAGTCCTTTGTTCCAGATATCAGGGAAGTAACCGACACTCAGAGCCAAGTTGAAGGGTTTTAGGATAGCCAATCTCATTTTATCGTCAGTGTGTTTAATCATCTCGTTTAGGATGCCATCTGCACCGCAAGCTTTTCTTGGTCGCAGGTCCTTGAATTTTTCAAGTAGCTCTTTTTCAGTTATTGGGTGGTCTAATGGGTTTTGTTGGTCTTTTATGGCCAGTTCGAGCTTTTCCAATTCTTTGCATATTAGATCTTGCTCTGGGCTTAGTGTGTTTTTCTGGTATAATTTTTCAAAATGGTTTTCCCATATGTCTCCATTTTGAATGGGCAATTCTTCGCGTTGCTTTTTGTGTAATGTGTTCCAGTTGTCCCAGAAACAATTAGAATCGATAGATTACTCAATGGAGCTGAGTTTATTCTTAATATACTGTTCTTTCTTGGCTCTGAGTGTGTTTTTATATTGTGTTAGTGCCTGACAATAAGCAAGGCGTAGTTCCTCGTTTTCTGGTTGTCTGTGTTTTTGGTTTGATATTTTTCTGAGTTTTTTCCTCATGTTATGACAGTCTGAATCAAACCATTTTTCGTGGTTTTGTGTTTTGTGTTTACTCTTGCGAGATATCAAGTTCGACATTGTTGCCAAATTATCAAAAATATTATTTAGGTTATTCACTGCCTGGTTTACGCCTTCTTTATTGTGAGTGTATGTGTTTTCCAGGAAGTTGTCCAAGAGGGATTGAGTTTATTGGCTGCTAATTGCTTTCTGGTATTTTTCCGTACTGTTTTGGGCCCATCTGTAGGATTTTTTAATGTTGTACAGCTTACTGGGCTGTGTTTCTGTGTTGGTTGTTTCTGTCCTTTTAAGATACGCAGTAATTTGGCTGTGATCTGACAGTGGTGTTAGTGGTTTGACTGTGAATGTTCTGAAAGAGGATGTGTCCAGATCTGTAATCATATAGTCTACGGTGCTGATGCCAAGAGGTGAAAAATAGGTCGGTTTTCCTAGGGAGTCTCCTATGAACCTACCATTGACGATGTACAGACCCAGGCTTCGACAGAGCTGCAGGAGCTGCTTTCCGTTTGCATTTATCTGTTTGTCGTAGTTACACCTGTGTGAATGCAAAGGGAGATCAAACTGGTTATTCCCAAATATGTAATTATTCCCCTGAGTACCGATAAAGTCTAGTTCTTCACCAGTTCTTGAGTTGAGGTCACCACAGATCAACACGTTCCCATGGGCCTGGTAATGGTTAATCTCCCTCTCAATGTTGGAGAAGGTGTCCTCTTTGAAGTACGGGGATTCTATAGGGGGATGTAGATTGCACAAATGAAAACATTTTGCATGCTAGAAATGATGTCTTTCTTAATCTTGAGCCATAAGTGGTTTTCGCCCTTTTTTATAAATTCGATGTAATTCCTAAGCTCTGCTTTAAACCAAATCAGTATGCCTCCAGAGTCTCTGCCCTGGGTTACTCCTGGTAGTTTATTGGAGGGGACCACTAGCTCTGTGTACCCAGGGGGACAACCAGTGGGCCCTTCTCCTCTACATGTCTCTTGCAAAATGATAATGTCCAGATCTTTGATTTTATCTCGGAACTCTGGGAAACTGCTCTTTAGGCCAAGCACAGAAGAGTGTAGGCCTTGGATATTCCAGGTTGAGATGCACAAGGATTTCATGTTTAGCTTGGTCTTTTACTGTGATAGGTGTGTGTGTCTTTGTCGTATTAAATGGGGGGAAAAGAACACCTCAAGCATCTATAAATACTGACAGTACATATCTGCAACTCTTTCCAACAGTCATACCCCTTTTTTTTTTCAGGTGTGAAAAAGTGAAAAGGGCTCGTCGTTATGCTTCCTGATCCATAAGGCGGGAGCAGATGATGTCATTATACTTCCTGATCCATAAGGCGGGAGCAGATGATGCTGAGCATCTGCTTTATGTCTCTCAATGTATTGTCTCTGCCTGTTTTATTGCTTACGTCCTGTGCCCATCTCACTCCGTCGGGCTGGGGTTCCTGCTGTTGTGGTGGTCCTGCTCTCCTGAGGGGCAGGAGTGGTGCAGGTCGTGTAACTGAAGCACATCATGTCCACTCAAAATATCCGCACAGAGATTAGGCAAAACAGATAGGTGTATATCAGTATACATATTACCTAGAAGAACCATTTTCACAAAGCAACAACCAGCTATTTGTGAAGTAAGGGTCGTCTGAGCCATACACACCTGATACGTAACAGGCGAAATTTTCAAATGCTTCTCCTTCGCAAACTGAAGACTTATAAAACTCTCAGTACTGCCCGTATCTATAAGGGCCTTCACTTCCAACCCATTAACTTGAGCCATAACTATAGCTTTGTTTAGGCCATGAGCAAATGCAGCAGAAATTGATGCAATAAACGCCCTATCTAAAGGCTGAATAGTCACAGAAGAGGTAGTGGAGGAAGACCCTCCCACACCAGGAGAAGGGAAGGTAATTGAACCTGATGATTTGCACACACGTGCATAATGACCTCTCTTGCCGCATTTACTACACACAGCCTCCCGAGCAGGACACTTCAGACGAGGGTGCCGGATATTCCCACCTGCTGCCTACGGGCAGACAGAAGATGACGTGCAAATACCTCATTCTTTGGTTTAACAAAAATCTTTTCCAATGTAGAAATAGCCTCTTCATAAGTTTTACAGTGCAAAATATATTTATATACATCCGGGTCAATGTAGTTGATCAGCATATTCAGCTTATTTAGAGCCTCTTGATCCAACACGCCCAAAAAGTTTTTAAATGTACAATACCAATGTTTCCATTTATCATCCACTCCAGCAGAATTGGGGTCAGCCTTGAATCGTTCTGGTTGAAGATATCGCTCCATTCTAACATAAAGTTAATAAATTGAAATAAAGAATAGATTTGCATTCCAAAGTTAGGCTTTATTAACTTTAAAATCAGCAGCATATCTTTCTACATCCAGTCCCAACTAAAGCTAGGAAAGGACTGAATTTAAGGTAGCCACAACACATCATGTGATCATCAACTACCAATGAGATTACAACACATATCCCAAGGCAGTTAACAAACAACGAATCACAATACTTTTACTAATGAAGGAATAATCACCACAGGTATGCCGAGCTACATCCATACGGATAGGGGGGCGTCCTTCATGAGTGAAGAGCTACGCCAGTACATGCTGTCCAGGGGGATCGCCACGAGCCGTACCACCAGCTACAACCCCCGGGGTAACGGTCAAGTGGAGCGAGAGAACGGGACAGTATGGAAAGCAGTCACTCTAGCTCTAAGGACCAAAGGCCTCCCTATCTCCTGCTGGCAGGAAGTCCTCCCAGATGTGCTCCATTCGATACGGTCGCTATTGTGTACTGCCACTAATGCCACGCCTCACGAGCGAATGTTTGTCTTTCCCCGGAAATCCACCTCAGGCGTATCCATGCCGTCATGGCTCTCCACCCCAGGTCCGGTATTCGTGCGAAGGCATGTGAGGGGCCACAAGACGGACCCTCTCGTGGAGTCAGTGCACCTACTCCACGCCAACCCCCAATACGCGTATGTCCGGCACGCCGATGGAAGGGAGGACACCGTGTCCATAAAAGACGTCGCCCCAGCCGGTAACGACAACAACCACGACAACAGCAGCAACAACGACCACAGCAACTATTACCCACCCACTACTCTTTCATCACCCCCGGAAGAACATCGACCAACGGTACCCCCACCAACTACCCCTTCAACAACCCTGGCGGCACCCCCGGCAGAGACCCAGGAGGCCACCGGGGACACCCAGCCGACACCCGCGGCACCACAACAGCCACGTCGGTCGCAGAGGACTATCAAACCCCCGAACAGACTAAATCTATAGAAGGGGTGAATGTGATGAAATATTCCATTCATCACTCATCAGTATTTCTCTGCCTGTGACTGTGGTTGGTTTCAGTTTCATTTCCATTGTATTGTACTGTGTGTAGGGCTCCGCCCATACCTGGCTCCTACGTAAGCTGGCCCAGCCTGCAGCACATCCAGTACGGCAGACCTCTGGATGGAAGATACATTCTCCTCTGTGTGTGTTACCTTCTAAGTCAATAAAAGCCTTGTTTTGTTTCGCTAACATCGAGTCTCGGATTTATTGAGGCACATCAGTGCATCTCTGTCTCCACCACTCCCTGACTGCAGTGAGAGCATATCCTGTCGTCTCTTGGCAGCCAGGTCTGCCTGTGTCTGCCTTTTTCGATGGCCAGGCTATGTTCACTAAGTCTGTACATTGTCAAGGTTTTTCTCAGTTTGCTATCCTTTACCATGGTCAGGTATTCAGCCATGGTGTATTGTCTGTTTAGGGCCAAATAGCAATCGAGTTTGTTTTGGGTTTTTGTCGTTTCTGTCCAATAGGTCAAGTATTTTTCCTTTTGTTTAGTGATAATTGTGTTGGGTTGAATTCTCTGTGCTAGGGTGTCACTGTCCTGGGGCTGGTTATTATTATTAGTGTTGGTAGTTACTTCACTGAGTCCCAGGACTAGTTGACTGAGGGGACTCTTCTCTATGATCATCTCTTGGCATTTCAAGGCATCGTAATGATAGCAGTGGGGGTTGCTCATTTTTAGGTGTTTCCAAAATTTGATGGCTCGTTTTTGGATATTAATTAGTAGTGGATATTGGCCTAGTTCTGCCCTGCATGCATTGTTTGTGGTTTTCCTCTGAGTCCGGAGGATACTTTTACAGAATTCTGCATGCAGGATTTCAATTGGGTGTTTGTCCCATTTTGCGAATTCTTGTTGTATTTGTGGGCCCCACACCTCACTGCCATAGAGTGCAATTGGTTCAATTACTGATTTAAAAATTTTGAGCCAAATGACAATTGGAATTTCTATTTGGGTTGACTTCTTGATGGCATAGAAAGCCCTTCTTGCTTTCTCTTTCAGTTCATTCACAGCCAAATGAAAGTTTCCCATAGAACTGATTTTTAGGCCTAGGTATGTGTAATTTGTAGTTTGTTTGATTTTAGTTGCTCCTATTGTGAAGTTTATTTTGGGTCCCTGATGTCTGGATCTTTGCTGGAACACCAGAACTTTGGGTTTTTTGGGGTTTATTGTCAGGGCCCAGGTCTGACAGAACGACTCTAACAGATCCAGGTTCCGCTGTAGTCCCTCCTCAGTTGGTGAGAGCAGAACCAGGTCATCTGCATAGAGGAGGAATTTAACCTTGGAGTCATATAGGGCAAGGCCAGGTGCTGTAGATTGTTCAAATAGTTTTGCCAATTCATTTATGTAAATATTAAAGAGTATCGGTGAGATAGGCGAGCCCTGCACCACTCCACGCCCCTGTGAGAAATATTTTGTTTGTTTGTCTCCAATTTTAACTGCACATTTATTGTTTGTATACATTGATTTAATTACATCATATGTTTTTCCCCCTACCCCACTTTCAATAAGTTTCAATAGACCGTCGTGCCAAATAGAATCGAAAGCCTTCTGGAAATCTATAAAGCAGGCAAAAATTTTGCTTTTGTTTTGGTGAACATGTTTGTCAATTAGGGTGTGTAGGGTGAAAATATGGTCCGATGTTCTATAATTTGGTAAGAATCCTATTTGGCTTTTACTCAAGATATCGTGCTCCTCAAGGAAATTTATAAGTCTTTGGTTCATGATACTACAGAATATCTTCCCCAGGTTACTGTTCACACAGATGCCTCGATAGTTATTTGGGTCAACTTTGTCTCCACTTTTGTATATGGGCGTTATGAGTCCTTTGTTCCAGATATCAGGGAAGTAACCGACACTCAGAGCCAAGTTGAAGGGTTTTAGGATAGCCAATCTCATTTTATCGTCAGTGTGTTTAATCATCTCGTTTAGGATGCCATCTGCACCGCAAGCTTTTCTTGGTCGCAGGTCCTTGAATTTTTCAAGTAGCTCTTTTTCAGTTATTGGGTGGTCTAATGGGTTTTGTTGGTCTTTTATGGCCAGTTCGAGCTTTTCCAATTCTTTGCATATTAGATCTTGCTCTGGGCTTAGTGTGTTTTTCTGGTATAATTTTTCAAAATGGTTTTCCCATATGTCTCCATTTTGAATGGGCAATTCTTCGCGTTGCTTTTTGTGTAATGTGTTCCAGTTGTCCCAGAAACAATTAGAATCGATAGATTACTCAATGGAGCTGAGTTTATTCTTAATATACTGTTCTTTCTTGGCTCTGAGTGTGTTTTTATATTGTGTTAGTGCCTGACAATAAGCAAGGCGTAGTTCCTCGTTTTCTGGTTGTCTGTGTTTTTGGTTTGATATTTTTCTGAGTTTTTTCCTCATGTTATGACAGTCTGAATCAAACCATTTTTCGTGGTTTTGTGTTTTGTGTTTACTCTTGCGAGATATCAAGTTCGACATTGTTGCCAAATTATCAAAAATATTATTTAGGTTATTCACTGCCTGGTTTACGCCTTCTTTATTGTGAGTGTATGTGTTTTCCAGGAAGTTGTCCAAGAGGGATTGAGTTGATTGGCTGCTAATTGCTTTCTGGTATTTTTCCGTACTGTTTTGGGCCCATCTGTAGGATTTTTTAATGTTGTACAGCTTACTGGGCTGTGTTTCTGTGTTGGTTGTTTCTGTCCTTTTAAGATACGCAGTAATTTGGCTGTGATCTGACAGTGGTGTTAGTGGTTTGACTGTGAATGTTCTGAAAGAGGATGTGTCCAGATCTGTAATCATATAGTCTACGGTGCTGATGCCAAGAGGTGAAAAATAGGTCGGTTTTCCTAGGGAGTCTCCTATGAACCTACCATTGACGATGTACAGACCCAGGCTTCGACAGAGCTGCAGGAGCTGCTTTCCGTTTGCATTTATCTGTTTGTCGTAGTTACACCTGTGTGAATGCAAAGGGAGATCAAACTGGTTATTCCCAAATATGTAATTATTCCCCTGAGTACCGATAAAGTCTAGTTCTTCACCAGTTCTTGAGTTGAGGTCACCACAGATCAACACGTTCCCATGGGCCTGGTAATGGTTAATCTCCCTCTCAATGTTGGAGAAGGTGTCCTCTTTGAAGTACGGGGATTCTATAGGGGGATGTAGATTGCACAAATGAAAACATTTTGCATGCTAGAAATGATGTCTTTCTTAATCTTGAGCCATAAGTGGTTTTCGCCCTTTTTTATAAATTCGATGTAATTCCTAAGCTCTGCTTTAAACCAAATCAGTATGCCTCCAGAGTCTCTGCCCTGGGTTACTCCTGGTAGTTTATTGGAGGGGACCACTAGCTCTGTGTACCCAGGGGGACAACCAGTGGGCCCTTCTCCTCTACATGTCTCTTGCAAAATGATAATGTCCAGATCTTTGATTTTATCTCGGAACTCTGGGAAACTGCTCTTTAGGCCAAGCACAGAAGAGTGTAGGCCTTGGATATTCCAGGTTGAGATGCACAAGGATTTCATGTTTAGCTTGGTCTTTTACTGTGATAGGTGTGTGTGTCTTTGTCGTATTAAATGGGGGGAAAAGAACACCTCAAGCATCTATAAATACTGACAGTACATATCTGCAACTCTTTCCAACAGTCATACCCCTTTTTTTTTTCAGGTGTGAAAAAGTGAAAAGGGCTCGTCGTTATGCTTCCTGATCCATAAGGCGGGAGCAGATGATGTCATTATACTTCCTGATCCATAAGGCGGGAGCAGATGATGCTGAGCATCTGCTTTATGTCTCTCAATGTATTGTCTCTGCCTGTTTTATTGCTTACGTCCTGTGCCCATCTCACTCCGTCGGGCTGGGGTTCCTGCTGTTGTGGTGGTCCTGCTCTCCTGAGGGGCAGGAGTGGTGCAGGTCGGGCATTGGTGCTGTGCTCATATGGCGTGTACGTGGGGATCCTGTCTGGTCCTGGTTGGTGTGGTGGTGGTCTCTGTATTGGTCCTGGGCTGTACCTCGCTGATCTCTGATGGCTGGGGGGGTGTCCTGTTCCTCTTGGAGTCTGGGTGTGAACCCGGTCAAGAGCGACACCCTTCAGGGCCTTAGCAAAGACCGGTACTAGCTCCTTGTAGAGATGGACGTGGTCTTCAAGACATCTCACATCTAGGGTGGGATGTTGGGCCAGGTGCACATTTTGTTTTAGTTCACAGTATCGTGCTATGCTGGCATTTATCTTGTGGATTGTTCTGTGGTGAAAGTCTTTTCTTGGCAACAGTGTGGAAATAGTGATTCTAGCGTTTGGGAAGGTGGTGCTTGCCTTCTCGATCACTGTTCGGAGCGACGTTTCCACCCTCTCCTGCTGGTCCCCTAGATCATTTGTACCGGTGTGTATGATGATGTGTTGAGGGGAGCCTAATTGGGTTGTGGTCAGCAATTCCAGGGCTGTGTCTGAATTTGGGCACCAGTGCTTGGCTACATTATGTTTAGGGAATCGTTTTTTCACCCGGAGGTGTTTCCCATTTGAGTCTATGAGTATTGCAATGTCAGCCTTGTTGGTGTTTACTGGCTGGTGGCTTTCGCCTGGACTCACCGGTTGCGTGTTGGATTGGGGGGGTCATGTCTGGTGTGTGCGCTCCTCTTGTGAGCGGCTCGGCTGTGGTTCCAAAGTGGTGGGGGCAGACTGGGCTTCGGTGTGCTGGTCGGTCTGTGTGGCACCCCCTGTATTGTGGGTCTGCTGCTGTTGTTCAGTGGGAGAGTGCGCCTGCTCATTCGGGCTCTGTACTGTCTTATCTCTGGCCTCTGGCTGCTGGGCTAATGCCGCTATCTCTCCCCTGTGGCTCTCCCTGTCTTTCCGCAGCTCCTTCACCTGCTTCCCAAGTAAATTCAGCTCTCTCCTGTATCTCTCCCTCTCTTGCTTTTGTTCTTGCTTCATTGCTGAAATGCGGCTTTCTTGGTTGGTTTTCAGTTGAACGACCTCCTCTATAAGTTTAACCAGCTCTATCTCCAGCTGGTTAAACTTCTCCTCTAGTTGTACCGGGCTGTGGGACCCCAGGGTGTGTGCCTGGTCGGAGCTGGAGGACTCACTCACTTCCTGGCTAGGCTGCTTTACTCCTGGTGAGCTGGAAGTGGTAGGGGGAGTGTGTGTGGCTTTCTCCCTGGTATTTGCTCTGGGGCTGGTCAATTGTACCATGGGGTTGTGGGGCCCCAGGGTGTGTGCCTGGTCAGAACTGTGGGGCTCGCGCTCCTCCTGGTTAGGCTGATTTACTCCTGGTGAGCTGTAAGTGGTGGGGGGAGTGTGTGTGGCTTTTTCCCTGGTAGCTACCCTGGGGCTGGTCTTTCCCCTCTCAACTATTCCTCTCAGTGTCTGGAAGGCCATTTCAAAGCCTTTGAGGTTGCCTTGCACCATTATTGTCCCGTTTCTGTACATGTTGACAGTCGTCGTTTCACTATCAGGGTCCCCTGATTTCCTTATTTTCAGTTTGGACCCATTAGCGTTTTTTTCATGCTGAACACGAGGATAGTGTGTGGTGATTGCTTTGAGCCAAGCCGCTGACTGACCTGAGTAAAAAATGAGATTACTCATGTTCCCCTTTTTGTACCAGTCAGCAAAAAGAGTTTCTGGCTTCGCTCTCAGCTGCTGTTGCTTGAGCGATTTTTTTGCATTTTTTTTGATGTTGGGGGGAAGCTGGAAGAGGTTGCTCTCAGTGCGCCCCGGGAGCTGCTGCGGCTCCTCTGACTCGCTCATTTTTAGTGTAAAAGTAAAAATTATTGCTGACCTTAGAATATGCTGATTTCAGTTCTGCAAGTGTAATGGCCCAGAAATTCGAGTCGGGGGCTTGCCGCGCGTGTAAGCCCCCGATCTGCACTTACCCGACGCGCCGGCCGTTGAGCTTCAGGGACGCCTGGAATTCCTGTTTTAAAATGTTGAATCCCGGGCAGCGTCTGATGCCACGCCGCCCAGGAGTGCAGCCAGCGCGAAGCCTGTAGCGTGCTGTACAACTGAGACACGCCCCTTGAGGTCTCAGTTTAATAGGACACGCCCCCAATGTTTCTCACAAGCTGCTAAGCATTTTTACATGCAAAGCAGCATTTTAAATAGGTTTTTGGTATTTTTATGAAGCTTTTGGTAACTTTTATAAACTTTTAAAAACGTTTACATTATTTTGAAGAATCTGAAGTAGTTTTAAACAGAATTAAAGCAATTTAAAGACTTTTAAAAGCCCTAAAAGAATTTTTTAAATTCCATTTATTTATTTAGCAATGTCGTCATCATACGTGTCTTCACACTGTTCCCTTTGGGGAACTGTATGAAGTGGTGGAAGGGTTTATGGCCGTGATTAACGCTCATTCCGTGACCGTAACCATCTTTGAACCAGCCATTAGGGTGGTTAGTCCTATGGCGGGAGGGTTTTACGGGCTCCCACAAGCTATACAAGGAGGGGGGGCCACCCACACCCACGGACGCAAATAGCCCACTGGATGTCAACCCAGAATTTAGAGCCGGAGCTCTGACTCCACTTGCCGGGACTGTCTGGAGCGGGGTTTGAAACCCTACCCCGTCTGGCCCAGCGGCGGGGATCCAACCGCTACGCCAAAGGCCCAATCCGATTAGCAACGTGAAATGGCTGGAATGAGCACAATTCACAGCATTAAAAGAACTCACAATTGAACTGATGATGACCTCAGCAATCTCCTCAACGAGGTGGAGGCGCAGCGCCTGCTCATCATTGGTAATGAGAAGTCAAAGGCGCCGCAAAAAGGACAGATGATAGCTTGGTCTTTCAAGTGGCAGCATAGGGCTCCAGTCACGGGGAGGGAAAAGGCGCAGGAAACGTATGGGTGTCACCTTTTGCACGGAGTGGGCCTTTTGCGTAGCGGTAAGCACCCCCGCCGCTGGGCCAGAAGGAGTAGGGTTTCGAACCCCGCTCCAGACAGTCCCGGCAAGTGGAGTCGGAGCTCCAACTATAAATTCTGGGTGGACATCCAGCGGGATACTTGCGTCCGTGAGTGTGGGTGCCCCCCCCCCTCAGATGGGTTGTGGGAGCCCGTAAAACCCTCACGCCATAGGACTAACCACCCTAATGGCTGGTATGAAGATGGTTAGGGTCACGGAAGGAGTGTTAACGTGGCCAGAAATCCTTCCACCACTTCATACAGTTCCCGAAAGGGAACAGTGTGAGGATACGTACGACGATGACCTCTTGCGCAATGCTCCTCCTTGGACCCTCAGTCGCAGATGCGAGGGGGCAAATCGTGCAATTGTTAAATTTTTCATTTTATTGACATGTAAAATGTTGGCCCAGTAATTCCCTTCCAAACGCGCGAGTACGGTCGGGGTACTTACGCGTCTGGCCGGAGGAAATGCCGGTTTTCAGCATGCACAGCGCATGCGGGGAAAACCAGCATTTCCTGTCCTCTGAACAAAGGGGTTCAGAGGCAGCGCGTGCGCAGTAAAATTCGCCGCTTTCATTCATGCTTTCAGTGAGGTCAAGTCCTTACAACTTACACATGAAAAAAGCATGAGTACAGTTGCTCCAGAGGCTGCGGAGGAAGATATTTCTTATCGTGGAGCTTCTTAAAGGCAATATTTTTGTTTGGGAAAGGGAGGAAAGTTATTTTAAGAAATGCTGAGGTAAGTTTTAAAGTTTATTTTCGTTTTTTAAAACGGGTTTTCAGTACTGTAGGTAGAAGGATCAATTGTGGCTATGTGAATTGAATTTGCTGTGTTTATTAAATGTGAAAATGACTCCAACATTTTTAAGAAAGAAACTTTTCATCAGTAATATATTCTTTTAAGTAATTATGTATGTATGTCTGTATATATTCCTTTGCGTGTATGTATATATTCCTTTACTTATGTGTATGAATGTATGTATTTAATTATGACTTTCAGAGAAAGTAACTTATTGGAAAATCATAATTAAAAACATACATTCATACACATAAGTAAAGGAATATAAAACATACATACATATACGTAAAGGAATATATGCGGACATACATACATAATTACTTATTACTGATGAAAAGTTTCTTTCTTAAAAGTGCTGGAAATGTTACATTACTCATTTTAGAACACTCATTTTCACATTCCATTCACACAGCCACAATTGCTCCTTCTACCTACCGTTCTGAAAACACGTTTAAAAAAAAATTTAAACTTTAAAACTTACTTAAAATTTCTTAAAATAACTTCCCTCCCTTTCCCAAACAAAAATATTGCCTTTCAGAAGCTCCACGATAAAATATATCTTCCTCCGCAGCCTTGGAACAACTTTACACATGCTTTTTTCAAGTGTAACTTGTAAGGACTTACCCTCACTGAATCCATGAATGAAATCGACGAAGTTCACTGCGCAAGCGCTGCCTGTGCAGTCGCACGCGCTGTGCCTCTGAACCCCTTCGTTCAGAGGACTGGAAATGCCGGCGTTCCCCGCATGCGCTGTGCATGCTGAACGCCGGCATTTCCACCGGCCAGATGCGTGAGTACCCAGACCGTACTCACGCATTTGGACACGAATTTCTGGCCCAATAACTTTTTTAAAACTTTTCTGGGGCCCCGGGTTTGGTGTTTCCTTCTCCCGACTCGCGGACTTTCCCAGGCCCCGGACTCGCTCGCTCTCCCGGTCTGGGTCTGGGTCTCTGGGCCTCAGTCTCGGCCCGGCTCCTCGGGCTTTTCCCGGGCTTCAGGCCCCGCACTGGCTGTCCCTCTCTCCCAAGTTCGCCTTCTCCCGCCCCCCCTCCTCGCTATCTGGGCTCGGGCTGACCCTCCCGGTCTGTGTCTGGGAGCTGCTGTTTCCCGGTGCCTCCGGGCTGCTCCCCCTCTCTGACCCCGCGGTCTCTGGGCCTCGGTTCCCGGGTTCACCCTCCCCAGGCCTCGTACTCACTGTCCTGGCTTGGGCCACTCCCCCTCTCCGACCCTGCGGTCTCTGGGCCTCTGTCTCGGCCCGGCTCCTCGGGCCTTTCCCGGGGTTCAGGCTCCGTGCTGCGGCTGCTGCTCGGGCTCTGCTTTGGTGCCTCGCTATCCCGGTTTTTCCCCAGGTTTATTTTATTCTTTCTCGCTGTCTTTTCTTTTTTCCTTTTTTTTCGGTTTTTTTTCCTCTTTGGCGCTCTTTTTGGCGGTCTTTTTCTTAGGTACTTAAACTAAACTAAACTAAACTGAGCTAAAATAACAACAGAAAATGCTGGAAAAACTCAGCAGGTCAGGCAACATCCGTGGAGAGAAATTTGAGTTGACGTTTCGGGTTTGACCCTTCTTCAAAACTGGAGAGAAAAGGAACTAGATCGAAGGCAGGGCTGCGATCGGACAAAAGAATAAAAGAACCAAAAGAAGTAAAAGAGATTAGAAGCTAGACGAGATGGTAATAGGCTGGGATTAGGTGTAAAGTGTACTGGCAGGGCAAAAGATAGCTGCCAGGTGTGAGAGAGAAACAAAAGGAAAGGGGGGGGGGGGGGAGGAAAGGAGTGGAAAAATATAAGTAAAAATGAAATAGGGGCCGAGGTTATGATCTGAAATTGTTGAACTCGATATTGAGACCGGAAGGCTGCAGAGTGCCTAATCGGAAGATGAGGTGCTGTTCCTCGAGTTTACGTTGAGCTTCCGTGGAACAGTACAAGAGGCCAAGGATGGTGAGGTCCGAGTGGGAATGGAGCGGTGAATTGAAATGACAGGCGACCGGAAGCTCGGGGTCACCCTTACGGACTGAACGGAGGTGTTCCGCAAAGCGGTCACCCAATCTGCGTTTGGTCTCCCCAATCTCCGTTCAGTCCGTAAGGGTGACCCCGAGCTTCCGGTCGCCTGTCATTTCAATTCACCGCTCCATTCCCACTCGGACCTCACCGTCCTTGGCCTCTTGTACTGTTCCACGGAAGCTCAACGTAAACTCGAGGAACAGCACCTCATCTTCCGATTAGGCACTCTGCAGCCTTCCGGTCTCAATATCGAGTTCAACAATTTCAGATCATAACCTCGGCCCCTATTTCATTTTTACTTATATTTTTCCACTCCTTTCCTCCCCCCCCCCTTTCCTTTTGTTTCTCTCTCACACCTGGCAGCTATCTTTTGCCCTGCCAGTACACTTTACACCTAATCCCAGCCTATTACCATCTCGTCTAGCTTCTAATCTCTTTTACTTCTTTTGGTTCTTTTATTCTTTTGTCCGATCGCAGCCCTGCCTTCGATCTAGATCCTTTTCTCTCCAGTTTTGAAGAAGGGTCAAACCCGAAACGTCAACTCAAATTTCTCTCCACGGATGTTGCCTGACCTGCTGAGTTTTTCCAGCATTTTCTGTTGTTATTTCGGATTTCCAACATCTGCAGTATTTTGCTATCTAAACTGAGCTAACTTAGACTAAAGTTCAATTTAGCTTTTAGAACTTTTAAAACTTGAAGTGTAACTTTTTTCCCCACTTAAATGACAAAAACACTAAAAAATTCAGCAGCCCATCTTCAGCGTGTCTGCTCTCTCCACCTCCCCCCTCTCTCTCGTGCTCTCTCTCTCTCTCTCTCGCTCTCTCTCACTCTCTCTCGCTCGCTCTGTTGCTCTCTCGCTCTCTCTGTCTCTCTCTCGCTCTCTCTGTCTCTCTCTCGCTCTCTCTCTCGCTCTCTCTCACTCTCTCTCGCTCGCTCTGTTGCTCTCTCGCTCTCTCTGTCTCTCTCTCGCTCTCTCTGTCTCTCGCTCTCTCTGTCTCTCTCTCACTCTCTCTGTCTCTCTCTCGCTCTCTCTGTCTCTCTCTCACTCTCTCTCGCTCTCTCTCGCTCTCTCTGTCACTCTCTCTGTCTCTCTCTCACTCTGTCTGTCTCTCTCTCACTCTCTCTGTCTCTCTCTCGCTCTCTCTGTCTCTCTCTCAATCTCTCTCGCTCTCTCTCGCTCTCTTTGTTGCTCTCTCGCTCTCTCTGTCTCTCTCTCGCTCTCTGTCGCTCTCTTGCTCTCTCTGTCTCTCTCACTCTCTCTGTCTCTCTCTCACTCACTCTGTCTCTCTCTCGCTCTCTCTGTCTCTCTCTCTCGCTCTCTCTGTCTCTCTCTCGCTCTCTCTGTCTCAATTTCAATTCAATTCAATTCAAATCGCTTTATTGGCATGACAAGTTACATCTTATGTTGCCAAAGCATCGAAAAACATTCATGTTTGTTCACAAAAATACAGATCTATCCATACAGTGTATAAACAGATATATCCCTGAGTGTATAAATATACTTTCATATAATTTATATATATTCTTTTCTTATATTTAGTGGTTGTCCCTCTGTTTATGGCAAGCTGTAACATAGTGTGCCGCTAAGGTTACACAATTTCTCTCTTCCCCTAGTAGGTATGGGAGTTTTTGGTCGTCATTCAAATTTCTGAATTCTGGGCATATTTTTGTGAATTTTGGGTAGAAATTCTCCCTTATGCCCTGATATTTTCTACAAGCTGTGAGGAAGTGCCCTCTCTCGCTCTCTCTCGCTCTCTTTGTTGCTCTCTCACTCTCTCTGTCTCTCTCTCTCACTCTCTCTGTCTCTCTCTGGCTCTCTCTGGCTCTCTCTCGCTCTCTCTCGCTATCTCTGTCTCTCTCTCTCACTCTCTCTGTCTCTCTCTGACTCTCTCTCGCTCTCTCGCTCTCTCTCGCTCTCTCTCGCTCTCTCGCTCACTCTGGCTCGCTCTCGCTCTCTCTCGCTATATCTGTCTCTCTCTCGCTATCTCTGTCTCTCTCTGGCTCTCTCTCTGGCTCTCTCTCGCTCTCTCTCACTCTCTCTGTCTCTCTCTGTCTCTCTCTCGCTCTCTCTCGCTCTCTCTGGCTCTCTCTCGCTCTCTCGTTCTCTCTCGCTCTCTCGCTCTCTCTCGCTCTCTCTCGCTCTCTCTGGCTCTCTCTCGCTCTCTCTGGCTCTCTCTCGCTCTCTCTCGCTCTCTCTCACTCTCTCTCGCTCTCTCGCTCTCTCTCGCTCTCTCTCGCTCTCTCTGGCTCTCTCTCGCTCTCTCTGGCTCTCTCTCGCTCTCTCTGGCTCTCTCTCGCTATCTCTGGCTCTCTCTGGCTCTCTCTCACTCTCTCTGTCTCTCTCTCGCTCTCTCTGTCTCTCTCTGGCTCTCTCTGTCTCTCTCTGTCTCTCTCTGGCTCTCTCTGGCTCTCTCTCGCTCTCTCTGTCTCTCTCTGGCTCTCTCTCGCTCTCTCTGGCTCTCTCTGGCTCTCTCTGGCTCTCTCTCGCTCTCTCGCTCTCTCTGGCTCTCTCTCGCTCTCTCTGTCTCTCTCTCACTCTTTCTGTCTCTCTCTGTCTCTCTCTCGCTCTCTCTGTCTCTCTCTCGCTCTCTCTGGCTCTCTCTCACTCTCTCTCTCACTCTCTCGCTCTCTCTCTCTGGCTCTCTCTCGCTCTCCCTGTCGCTCTCTCTCACTCTCTCTCTCACTCTCTCGCTCTCTCTCTGGCTCTCTCTCGCTCACTCTGGCTCTCTCTCACTCCAATTCCAATTCCAATTCCAATTAAAATGCTTTATTGGCATGAAAGTTTACAGAGAACCATATTGCCAAAGCTTACATAGCAAAAAGGTACAGTTTTCCAACATTCTGTAGGTGTCAATCGATTTGACATTTGTTGGGTACATACAATATTACTTTTAAACAATATTAATTTTAAACAGTCTTTGTACTTCATTTGGTACGTTCAATATTAATTTTAAACAGTCTTAATTTTAAACAGTCCTCAGGTTGTGACATGTTGTTACATATTTGGCCCCAAGGTATGGTCTGTCTCCTTCTCCTAGGACTAATCTCAATTTTGACAGATCATCCAATTCCTTGAAATCTGGGGTTGTTTGGCTTAGCTTGTTGAATAATATGTTTCTTGATGTGTTGAATTTTTCGCATTTTAGGAGGAAATGCATTTCTGTTTCAACCTCGCCAGCCAGACATTGATCGCATATTCTATTCTCTCTAGGCTGCCAGGATTTCTTGTATCTGCCTTTTTCAATTTCCAGTTGGTGGTCGCTTAGTCTGTACCTGGTGAGGGTCTGTCTCTGTTTTGTGTCTCTGATGGTCGTGAGGTAGTCTGCCAGTTTATATTCTCTTTTTAGGGCCCGGTAACATTCTAATCTGCTTTGGCTTTCGGTTATTTTGTTCCAATGTTCCAGGTAGGTTTCTTTGCATTTTTTAATGATTTGGTTCACTCGGATTGGTGTTTGGGCGGCTGTGTTGGTCTGGGGCTGGTCAGGGTCCGGCTGAGTACTTAGTTTCCGTAGCAGCTGACTCAGGGGACTCTTTTCTGGGTTTAGCTCTTGGATCTGAAAGGCTTTGAAATGAAGGGTGTCTGGGGAGCTAGATTTGAGGTGATTTAGGAAGTTTAGTGCTCGTTTTTGGATGTTTATTATCAGTGGGTATCTGCCTAGTTCGGCTCTGCATGCATTTGTTGGCGTTTTCCTTTGGGTGCGAAGGATGCTTCGGCAGAATTCTGCATGTAGGGCTTCTATTGTATGTTTTTCCCATTTAGTGTAGCTTTGGTGATTTAGCGGGCCCCATACTTCACTACCGTACAGTGCAATGGGCAGGATTATGCTGTCAAATATTTTGAGCCAGATTTTGATTGGGATTTGGATGTTGTAGAATTTTCTTTTTATTGCATATAGGGCTCTTCGGGCTTTTTCTTTTAGTGCATTCACTGCTATGCTGAAGCTCCCTGATGCTGTAATAGTTAGACCAAGGTAGGTGTAGCTCATAGTGTGTCCTATAGTGATATCACTGAGGGTAAACTGGTATTTGTTTTCCTGACATCTGGGCCTTTTTTGAAAAATCATGATGTTGGTTTTCTTTAGATTTACTGTTAGAGCCCAATTTTGGCAGTATTTGTCGAGTAGGTCTAGTTGTTGCTGTAATCCCTGTTCTGTGGGAGACAGCAGAACCAGGTCGTCCGCATAGAACAGGGATTTCACTTCTCCATCTAGGAGACGGAGACCTGGTGACTCGCTTTGCTCCAGCATGTCTGCTAATTCATTTATGTATATGTTGAACAGGGTCGGGCTCAAATTGCAGCCCTGCCGGACGCCTCTTCTCTGGGTGAAGAAATCGGTGCGTTTGTCTCCAATTTTGACCCCGCATTTGTTTTTCAGATACATTGATTTAATAAGGTCATAGACTTTGCCCCCTATTCCACATTGAAGAAGTTTATAATAGAGCCCTTCGTGCCATATAGAGTCAAAGGCTTTCTTGAAGTCGATGAAACAGGCGAATATTTTCCCATTTTTTGTTTGGTGTATATGTTTTTCAATGAGGGTGTGAAGGGTATAGATATGGTCGGCGGTGCGGTGTTTTGGAAGAAAGCCTATTTGGTTTTTTCTGAGGATATTATGTTTGTTAAGAAAATCAAGTAATCTACTATTTAGAATACTGCAGAATAACTTCCCTAGACAACTGTTGACACAGATGCCGCGGTAGTTATTTGGGTCTGATTTGTTTCCGCTTTTATATATGGGGGAGATTAGTCCTTGGCACCAGATATCGGGAAAACAGCCTGAACGTAATATGATGTTGAATAATTTGAGTACCGCACCCTGCATCTCCATATTGCTGAACTTGAGCATTTCATTTTTGATGTTGTCTGGGCCACAGGCTTTCTTTAGGTGGAGAGATTTTGTTTTTGTGGCCATTTCTTTCCATGTGATTGGGGAGTCTAGAGGGTTTTGGTTGTCTTTGATTGTTGCTTCTAATGTGTGGAGTTTTTCTGTGACCTGATGTTGACTTGGGTTTGTTTCGTTTATTGGGATGTCTTTGTAGAGGTTTTCAAAATGTGTTCTCCAGATGTCGCCATCTTGGATTGGTAATGCTTGCAATTGTGTTGTACTCAGGTTATTCCACATTTCCCAGAATTGTTTTGGGTTGGTGGAGTTTTCAATTTCTTCTAGTATTTTGTGGGTATAGTTTTGTGTTTTGTTCCTAATGGTGTGTTTATATCTTTTGAGGGTTTCATTGTATCTAGTACGTAGGTCCGGATTGTTTGGTTGGCGATGCTTTTGGTTTGATATTTTTCTCAGGTCTTTTCTGGCATTTTTGCATTCGTGGTCAAACCATTTCTTATTTTTATTTTGTCTTTTGTGACTCTTCCTCTTCTGTTTCACGAGGTCGGCTTTTACAGCTGCCTCATGAAAGATCATATTTATATCCTCTATGGCCATGTTTACCCCATCTCTGGTGATCTCATATAGATTTTCTTTAAATTTTGAAATTTTACTTGTGAGATCAGGTGAATTTAGTGCTGTGATGAATTTATCTCCACTGTCTGGGGCCCATCTGTATGTCTGGTTTATTTTATGTAGCTTACTGGGTTCCTTTTTTGTGTCTGTAGTTTGGGCAGAAAGTTTAAGGTACACATTTATTTGGTTATGGTCTGAGAGGGGGGATTGCTGCCTGACAGTGAATGCGTTGATATCGCAGGGGTCCAGGTCAGTGATTGTATAATCCACCACACTAGACCCAAGAGTTGAGGAATATGTGAGTCTCCCTAAGGAGTCCCCTCTGAACCTACCGTTAACTATGTACAGGCCTAAGGCTCGGCAGAGTTGCACTACCTCCCTACCGCTTTTATTTATTTCACAATCGAGGTTGTTTCGGTTTGCGATGGCTGGTGTGACATATAGAGGGGTCTGGCCAAACACATGGTTGTTGCCCTGTGGGTCTATGAAGTCAGGTTCACATCCTGTCCTTGCATTTAGGTCCCCACATAGTAGCACCTTTCCTTGGGCCTGGAAATGGCTGATTTCCATGTGGAGAGTGTCAAATATCTCCTCTTCAAAATATGGCGATTCTATTGGAGGTATGTAGATCGCACATAAGTAAACATCGTTTTTTTCTATTCCTATATTTTTATCTAATTTTAGCCATACGTGTGATTTTCCCTGTTTTATCGGTGAGATGTGTTTGTTCAGTTCTCCTTTATACCACACCAGGATTCCCCCGGAGGTTCTGCCCTTGCGTGTCTTAATGTTCTTTACTGAAGGCACAATAATTTCATGGTACATTGGGGGACAGTGGGTCGGCATGTCCTTTTGGCACCATGTTTCTGTTAACACAATTATATCAATGTCTTTTATAGCTTTTAGGAATTCAGGGTCTGTACTCTTCATCCCAAAAGTTGAGGAGCGGAGGCCCTGGATATTCCAGCAGCTTATGTGGAAAGAACGCATTTATATAGTTCAATAAAACGAAATAAAATGGACCTATTTTGTGGGATGAGTGTGGAAACACTATTTTCTATAATGCTAAATGATGATTTAGTATAAATTTCATGAGGCATGCACATATATCTATCTAATAGTAGTAATAATACTGATAAGATAACAATAATGATAATGATAAATAACAATATTAATAATTTCTCCGGCTTTCTATCAGGCTGTTCAGCATCGTCATGATCTTTCTCAGTTCTTGGTCTACAGTCTGTGGTCTAGAGGGGGGTCTTGGGTTCTGTTGTTGGTTTTGTAAAGGGGGGTGGGGGACATTGGTGGTCCTGTTTGGGTTACGGCTCCCAATGGTAGAGGGGGTGGGAGGGCTGCGTCTTTTGGCAGTGTTTATGAGGTTTTTTGCAAAGACCCACATCCGCTGTTTGAGTAGATGTATTTCGTCATAGAGGTCCCTTGTGTTGATGTTTGGATGATGGGCCAGGTAGACGTTGGGGAAGACAGAACATCTCGTGTCGATCTCCCTGTTGGTGTTGTGGATTATATAGGCTGGGGTGTCCTTTCTGGGCAGTAGTGTGGAGATCACGATCCGCGCCTCGGGGAATTCCTTGCTGGCCTTTTCCGCCATCCTGCTCACCGCCCTAGCAGTGCCTTCCCGTAGGGTGCGTAGGTCGTTTGTGCCTGTGTGGATCACAAGCCATTTGGGGCTTCCAAGGGATTCTTTGTTCAGGATCTTCATTGCATGTTCTGTGTTGCTGCACCATTTTTTCAGGACTTGATGACCTGGGAACAGCCTCTGGGGGTCCAGAAACTTTCCGTTGGAGTCGGTCAGCAGGACCGCCTGAGGGGCTGGTTTTTCAGACTGGGTAGCAGTAGTCTGGGCAGGACTCGACTGATGGCTGGTTGTTGGCTGGGTTTCTGGGATATGTTGTGTGGCAGGAGCGGGGTTTGAGGCTTTCGGTGTGTCCTCGTGTGGGGGGGCATCTGACGGGTTCTGCGTCCCTGTGTGTGAGGACTGGGTAGCGGTAGTCTGGGCAGGACTCGACTGAGGGCTGGTTGTTGGCTGGGTTTCTGTGGTGAGCTGTGTGGCAGGAGCGGGGTTTGTGGCTTTCGGTGTGTCCTCGTGTGGGGTGGCATCCGACGGGTTCTGTGTCCTTGTGTGTGTTGTTTTTTTGGGCCTTAAGAGGTTTGTGTTGCCTGCTGAGCCTTTCTACGGCCTCCGTCATTTTGTTTAGTTGGGTATGGAGTTCTTGGATCTTATTTATTTGTTCCTCTACGGTCTTTCTCAGATTGTGGATGGTGGACTCGTTTTCCATTTTCAGCTGTTTGAGTTCCTCCGTCCAGTTCTTGGTCTGTGTTTCTCTGTATTCGTTGAATTCGAGTTCTAGTTTGGACAGACTCTCTTTCAGCAGTTTGTTTGCGTTGAGAGGTGTGGGGGGGGTGGAGATGGTCAGGGAGGTGTGTGTCTCTGCTGGACTCTCTTCTTCTTCCTCCGCTTGGCTCTCATCATCCTCTGTTTGATTCTCTTTTGCCTCCTGTCCATTGGTCCTATTTGTGTCTGCCTTAGTTTTCAGCTGGGGGAATTCCTTTTCGAAGGAGTCCAGACTTTCTACATTCCCCTGTATCATGATCTTTCCTTTTTTGTTGTAGTAGCTTATGGTTAGCAGGGGGTCATCTTTATCTAGATTTCCATCTTTACATATTTTCAGTCTGCCTCCACTGCCAATACCTTCGCTGGAGACGTATGCGTAGTATTTTTGTAAAGTCTCCTTCCATGAGGGAATGGAGTCGGTGTAGAATATGAGGTTGTTCTTCGTCTTAATCCCTTTGTGTGTGGTATAGTCAACGTAGAGGACCTCTGGGTTACTTTTTAGTGTTATGTCCTTGTGTTTTTCCTTTGCTTTATTTTTTGTGCATTGCTCAGGATATTTCATTTCCCTGCTCATTGTAGTCGTTTGTTTTGTCTCAGGTAGATAACTTTTTTTCTCTTTTTTGTGTCGTGTTCCACCTTATCCCACTTTTAGGTCCAAAATTGAGAGTTTTTCAGGGGTTCATCTTTGATATAGCTGCTCTTAAAAGTTTCTCTCTCTCTCTCTCACAGGTTCCTGGTTCGGGTTGTTTATCGTTTCTCTCTGGTTTCTATTCCTTTTTTTTCTTTCTTTTTTTTTTTTTTTCTTTTTTTCTTTTTTTTTTTTTTTTCTTCGGGTTTGTTGTTCTTTTTCTAGGTTAACTAAATTTAGGTAGATCTAGGTATAGCTTTTTTCCTCCGGACCCGGAGTTTTCCTCTCTCTCCTCGCGTCGGTCTCAGGCTGTTTCTGCTCTGGTCCCAGCCCCTCGGCTCGGCTGTGCAGTCCCGTCCCGGCCCGGTGTTTGTCCGAGTTTCTCCGACCCCGGAGTTTCTCGGTTTTCAGGCCCCGGGCTTGCTCGCTCTCCGGGCCTCTGCCCTGGTCCCAGCCCCTCGGCTCGGCTGTGCAGTCCCGGCCCGGCCGAGTCTCTCCGACCCCGGAGTTTCTCGGATTTCAGGCCCCGGGCTTGCTCGCTGTCCAGGCCCGACCCGATCCGGCACCCCTACCTCTCCACTCGCCTCCCTGACTGGCTCGGGCCGCTCCTCCCGGTCTGGGTCGACCCCTGCTGCCGCTCGCTCTCCCTCTCTCCGGTGCCTCGCTCGGCCCGGTTCCTCGGGCCTTTCTCCGGCTTTAGGCCCCGTGCTCCGGTTGACAGAGTCACACACCGTTCTCTCTGGTTCTCGCGGTCGCTCTCTCTCTCTCTGTCCCCGGGCCTCACTGTGTCTCTGGGCCGGTCTCTCGGTCTCGGTCTCGGTGAGCCGGGCTGTCTCCCGGGTGTCTCCGGGCTCTCGGTGTCCTGGTGACGGGTCGCTCGGTCTCTCGGTCTCTCTTTGCTCCTTTTCTCCTTTCAGCCGTTTCCCTTCGTTCAAATTTCGCGCTCTCAGCTCTCAGCGCTCTCTCCGGGCTTCTGCCCTGGCCCCAGCCCCTCGGCTCGTCTGTGCTGTCCCGGCCCGGTCTTTGTCCGAGTTTCTCCGACCCCGGAGTTTCTCGGGTTTCAGGCCCCGGGCTTGCTCGCTCTCCAGGCCCGACCCGATCCGGCACCCCTACCTCTCCACTCGCCTCTTTGACTGGCTCGGGCCGCTCCTCCCGGTCTGGGTCGACTCCTGTTGCTGCTCGCTCTCCTTCTCTCCGGTGCCTCGCTCGGCCCGGTTCCTCGGGCCTTTCTCCGGCTTCAGGCTCCGTGCTCCGGTTGCTGCTCGGGCTCTGCTCTCTCTCTCTCCCTGTTTTGGAGTTCTCTCTCTCTGTTCCCGGTTTCTCTCTCTCTGTTCCCGGGTTTTCCTGCGCTGTTCTGGCTCCGATCCCCCGGCCGCTGTTTTGCTTTGAACGGTCGGTTGCGCGGCGCCTCTCTCTCTGTCTCTCTGTCTGTTTCAGTTTGTCTTTCTATCTTTTTCTCGTTTTGTCTCCGTTTCTCTGCGAACTTTCTCTCGGACAGTCTCTCTCTATCGCAGCACAGAGTTACACACCTTTCTCTCTCTCTCTCTGTCTCTCTCTCTGTCTCTCTCTCTGTCTCTGTCTCTCTGTCTCTGTCTCTGTCTCTGTCTCTCTCTCTGTCTCTCTCTCACTCTCTCGCTCTCTCTCTCTGGCTCTCTCTCGCTCTCCCTGTCGCTCTCTCTCACTCTCTCTCTCGCTCTCTCTGTCTCTCTCTGGCTCTCTCTCGCTCTCTCTGTCTCTGTCTCTCTCTCACTCTCTCTCGCTCTCTCTGTCTCTCTCTCGCTCTCTCTCGCTCTCTCTGTCTCTCTCTCTCTCTCTCTCACTCTCTCTGTCTCTCTCTCGCTCTCTCTCGCTCTCTCTGTCTCTCTCTGTCTCTCTCTCACTCTCTCGCTCTCTCTCGCTCTCTCTGGCTCTCTCTCACTCTCTCACTCTCTCTGGCTCTCTCTCACTCTCTCTGTCTCTCTCTCACTCTCTCTCTCTCTCTCTCGCTATCTCTGTCTCTCTCTCACTCTCTCTCGCTCTCTCTCGCTCTCTCTCGCTCTCTCGCTCTCTCTCGCTCTCTCTCGCTCTCTCGCTCTCTCTCGCTCTCTCTCGCTCTCTCTCGCTCTCTCTGGCTCTCTCTGGCTCTCTCTCACTCTCTCTGTCTCTCTCTCGCTCTCTCTCTCTCTCTCTCGCTATCTCTGTCTCTCTCTCGCTCTCTCTCGCTCTCTCTCGCTCTCTCTCGCTCACTCTGGCTCTCTCTCTCTCTCGCTCTCTCTCGCTCACTCTGGCTCGCTCTCGCTCTCTCTCGCTCTCTCTCACTCTCGCTCTCTCTCGCTCTCTCTGGCTCTCTCTGGCTCTCTCTCGCTCTCTCTCGCTCTCTCTCGCTCTCTCTGTCTCTCTCTCACTCTCTCTGTCTCTCTCTCGCTCTCTCTCGCTCTCTCTCGCTATCTCTGGCACTCTCTGGCTCTCTCTGGCTCTCACTCGCTCTCTCTCGCTCTCTCTCGCTCTCTCTGGCTCTCTCTCGCTCTCTCTCGCTCTCTCGCTCTCTCTCGCTCTCTCTCGCTCTCTCTCGCTCTCTCTCGCTCTCTCTCGCTCTCTCTCGCTCTCTCTCTCGCTCTCTGTCTCTCTCTGTCTCTCTCTCGCTCTCTCTCTCGCTCTCTGTCTCTCTTTGTCTCTCTCTCGCTCTCGCTCAGTTCAAATGCTTTATTGGCATGAAAGTTTACAGAGAACCATATTGCCAAAGCTTACATAGCAAAAAGGTACAGTTTTCCAACATTCTGTAGGTGTCAATCGATTTGACATTTGTTGGGTACATACAATATTACTTTTAAACAATATTAATTTTAAACAGTCTTTCTACTTCATTTGGTACGTTCAATATTAATTTTAAACAGTCTTACTTTTAAACAGTCCTCAGGTTGTGACATGTTGTTACATATTTGGCCCCAAGGTATGGTCTGTCTCCTTCTCCTAGGACTAATCTCAATTTTGACAGATCATCCAATTCCTTGAAATCTGGGGTTGTTTGGCTTAGCTTGTTGAATAATATGTTTCTTGATGTGTTGAATTTTTCGCATTTTCGGAGGAAATGCATTTCTGTTTCAACCTCGCCAGCCAGACATTGATCGCATATTCTATTCTCTCTAGGCTGCCAGGATTTCTTGTATCTGCCTTTTTCAATTTCCAGTTGGTGGTCGCTTAGTCTGTACCTGGTGAGGGTCTGTCTCTGTTTTGTGTCTCTGATGGTCGTGAGGTAGTCTGCCAGTTTATATTCTCTTTTTAGGGCCCGGTAACATTCTAATCTGCTTTGGCTTTCGGTTATTTTGTTCCAATGTTCCAGGTAGGTTTCTTTGCATTTTTTAATGATTTGGTTCACTCGGATTGGTGTTTGGACGGCTGTGTTGGTCTGGGGCTGGTCAGGGTCCGGCTGAGTACTTAGTTTCAGTAGCAGCTGACTCAGGGGACTCTTTTCTGGGTTTAGCTCTTGGGTCTGAAAGGCTTTGAAATGAAGGGTGTCTGGGGAGCTAGATTTGAGGTGATTTAGGAAGTTTAGTGCTCGTTTTTGGATGTTTATTATCAGTGGGTATCTGCCTAGTTCGGCTCTGCATGCATTTGTTGGCGTTTTTCTTTGGGTGCGAAGGATGCTTCGGCAGAATTCTGCATGTAGGGCTTCTATTGTGTGTTTTTCCCATTTAGTGTAGCTTTGGTGATTTAGCGGGCCCCATACTTCACTACCGTACAGTGCAATGGGCAGGATTATGCTGTCAAATATTTTGAGCCAGATTTTGATTGGGATTTGGATGTTGTAGAATTTTCTTTTTATTGCATATAGGGCTCTTCGGGCTTTTTCTTTTAGTGCATTCACTGCTATGCTGAAGCTCCCTGATGCTGTAATAGTTAGACCAAGGTAGGTGTAGCTCATAGTGTGTCCTATAGTGGTATCACTGAGGGTAAACTGGTATTTGTTTTCCTGACATCTGGGTCTTTTCTGAAAAATCATGATGTTGGTTTTCTTTAGATTTACTGTTAGAGCCCAATTTTGGCAGTATTTGTCGAGTAGGTCTAGTTGTTGCTGTAATCCCTGTTCTGTGGGAGACAGCAGAACCAGGTCTCTGTCTCTGTCTCTCTCTGTCTCTCTGTCTCTCTCTCTCGCTCTCTCTCACTCTCTCTGGCTCTCTCTCGCTCTCTCTGGCTCTCTCTCGCTCTCTCTCGCTCTCTCTGGCTCTCTCTCGCTATCTCTGTCTCTCTCTTGCTATCTCTGTCTCTCTCTCACTCTCTCTGGCTCTCTCTCGCTCTCTCTGGCTCTCTCTCACTCTCTCTGGCTCTCTCTGGCTCTCTCTCGCTCTCTCTGGCTCTCTCTCCCTCTCTCTCTCGCTCTCTCACGCTCTCTCTCGCTCTCTCTTGCTCGCTCTGGCTCTCTCTCACTCTCTCTGTCTCTCTCTCGCTCTCTCTCTCACTCTCTCTGTCTCTCTCTCACTCTCGCTCTCTCTCGCTCTCTCGCTCTCTCTCGCTCTCTCTCGCTCTCTCTGTCTCTCTCTCGCTCTCTCTCTCACTCTCTCTGTCTCTCTCTCACTCTCGCTCTCTCTCGCTCTCTCTCGCTATCTCTGGCTCTCTCTGGCTCTCTCTGGCTCTCACTCGCTCTCTCTCGCTCTCTCTCGCTCTCTCTGGCTCTCTCTCGCTCTCTCTCGCTCTCTCGCTCTCTCTCGCTCTCTCTGGCTCTCTCTCGCTCTCTCTCGCTCTCTCTGTCTCTCTCTCGCTCTCTCTGGCTCTCTCTCGCTCTCTCTCGCTCTCTCTCTCGCTCTCTGTCTCTCTCTGTCTCTCTCTCGCTCTCTCGCTCTCTCTCACTCTCTCTGGCTCTCTCTCGCTCTCTCTGGCTCTCTCTCGCTCTCTCTCGCTCTCTCTGGCTCTCTCTCGCTATCTCTGTCTCTCTCTTGCTCTCTCTCCAATTCCAATTCCAATTCCAATTCCAATTCAAATGCTTTATTGGCATGAAAGTTTACAGAGAACCATATTGCCAAAGCTTACATAGCAAAAAGGTACAGTTTTCCAACATTCTGTAGGTGTCAATCGATATGACATTTGTTGGGTACATACAATATTACTTTTAAACAATATTAATTTTAAACAGTCTTTGTACTTCATTTGGTACGTTCAATATTAATTTTAAACAGTCTTAATTTTAAACAGTCCTCAGGTTGTGACATGTTGTTACATATTTGGCCCCAAGGTATGGTCTGTCTCCTTCTCCTAGGACTAATCTCAATTTTGACAGGTCATCCAATTCCTTGAAATCTGGGGTTGTTTGGCTTAGCTTGTTGAATAATATGTTTCTTGATGTGTTGAATTTTTCGCATTTTAGGAGGAAATGCATTTCTGTTTCAACCTTGCCGGCCAGACATTGATCGCATATTCTATTCTCTCTAGGCTGCCAGGATTTCTTGTATCTGCCTTTTTCAATTTCCAGTTGGTGGTCGCTTAGTCTGTACCTGGTGAGGGTCTGTCTCTGTTTTGTGTCTCTGATGGTCGTGAGGTAGTCTGCCAGTTTATATTCTCTTTTTAGGGCCCGGTAACATTCTAATCTGCTTTGGCTTTCGGTTATTTTGTTCCAATGTTCCAGGTAGGTTTCTTTGCATTTTTTAATGATTTGGTTCACTCGGATTGGTGTTTGGACGGCTGTGTTGGTCTGGGGCTGGTCAGGGTCCGGCTGAGTACTTAGTTTCAGTAGCAGCTGACTCAGGGGACTCTTTTCTGGGTTTAGCTCTTGGGTCTGAAAGGCTTTGAAATGAAGGGTGTCTGGGGAGCTAGATTTGAGGTGATTTAGGAAGTTTAGTGCTTGTTTTTGGATGTTTATTATCAGTGGGTATCTGCCTAGTTCGGCTCTGCATGCATTTGTTGGCGTTTTTCTTTGGGTGCGAAGGATGCTTCGGCAGAATTCTGCATGTAGGGCTTCTATTGTGTGTTTTTCCCATTTAGTGTAGCTTTGGTGATTTAGCGGGCCCCATACTTCACTACCGTACAGTGCAATGGGCAGGATTATGCTGTCAAATATTTTGAGCCAGATTTTGATTGGGATTTGGATGTTGTAGAATTTTCTTTTTATTGCATATAGGGCTCTTCGGGCTTTTTCTTTTAGTGCATTCACTGCTATGCTGAAGCTCCCTGATGCTGTAATAGTTAGACCAAGGTAGGTGTAGCTCATAGTGTGTCCTATAGTGGTATCACTGAGGGTAAACTGGTATTTGTTTTCCTGACATCTGGGCCTTTTTTGAAAAATCATGATGTTGGTTTTCTTTAGATTTACTGTTAGAGCCCAATTTTGGCAGTATTTGTCGAGTAGGTCTAGTTGTTGCTGTAATCCCTGTTCTGTGGGAGACAGCAGGACCAGGTCGTCCGCATAGAACAGGGATTTCACTTCTCCATCCAGGAGACGGAGACCTGGTGACTCACTTTGCTCCAGCATGTCTACTAATTCATTTATGTATATGTTGAACAGGGTCGGGCTCAAATTGCAGCCCTGCCGGACGCCTCTTCTCTGGGTGAAGAAATCGGTGCGTTTGTCTCCAATTTTGACCCCGCATTTGTTTTTCAGATACATTGATTTAATAAGGTCATAGACTTTGCCCCCTATTCCACACTGAAGAAGTTTATAATAGAGCCCTTCGTGCCATATAGAGTCAAAGGCTTTCTTGAAGTCGATGAAACAGGTGAATATTTTCCCATTTTTTGTTTGGTGTATATGTTTTTCAATGAGGGTGTGAAGGGTATAGATATGGTCGGCGGTGCGGTGTTTTGGAAGAAAGCCTATTTGGTTTTTTCTGAGGATATTATGTTTGTTAAGAAAATCAAGTAATCTACTATTTAGAATACTGCAGAATAACTTCCCTAGACAACTGTTGACACAGATGCCGCGGTAGTTATTTGGGTCTGATTTGTTTCCACTTTTATATATGGGGGAGATTAGTCCTTGGCACCAGATATCGGGAAAACAGCCTGAACGTAATATGATGTTGAATAATTTGAGTACCGCACCCTGCATCTCCATATTGCTGAACTTGAGCATTTCATTTTTGATGTTGTCTGGGCCACAGGCTTTCTTTAGGTGGAGAGATTTTGTTTTTGTGGCCAGTTCTTTCCATGTGATTGGGGAGTCTAGAGGGTTTTGGTTGTCTTTAATTGTTGCTTCTAATGTGTGGAGTTTTTCTGTGACCTGATGTTGACTTGGGTTTGTTTCGTTTATTGGGATGTCTTTGTAGAGGTTTTCAAAATGTGTTCTCCAGATGTCGCCATCTTGGATTGGTAATGCTTGCAATTGTGTTGTACTCAGGTTATTCCACATTTCCCAGAATTGTTTTGGATTGGTGGAGTTTTCAATTTCTTCGAGTATTTTGTGGGTATAGTTTTGTGTTTTGTTCCTAATGGTGTGTTTATATCTTTTGAGGGTTTCATTGTATCTAGTACGTAGGTCCGGATTGTTTGGTTGGCGATGCTTTTGGTTTGATATTTTTCTCAGGTCTTTTCTGGCATTTTTGCATTCGTGGTCAAACCATTTCTTATTTTTATTTTGTCTTTTGTGACGCTTCCTCTTCTGTTTCACAAGGTCGGCTTTTACAGCTGCCTCATGGAAGATCATATTTATATCCTCTATGGCCATGTTTACACCATCTCTGGTGATCTCGTATGGGTTTTCTTTAAATTTTGATATTTTACTTGTGAGATCAGGTGACTTTAGTGCTGTGATGAATTTTTCTCCACTGTCTGGGGCCCATCTGTATGTCTGGTTTATTTTATGGAGCTTACTGGGTTCCTTTTTTGTGTCTGTAGTTTGGGCAGAAAGTTTAAGGTACATATTTATTTGGTTATGGTCTGAGAGGGGGGATTGCTGCCTGACAGTGAATGAGTTGATATCGCAGGGGTCCAGGTCAGTGATTGTATAGTCCACCACACTAGACCCAAGCGTTGAGGAGTATGTGAGTCTCCCTAGGGAGTCCCCTCTGAACCTACCGTTAACTATGTACAGGCCTAAGGCTCGGCAGAGTTGCACTACCTCCCTACCGCTTTTATTTATTTCACGATCAAGGTTGTTCCGATTTGCGATGGCTGGTGTGACATCTAAAGGGGTCTGGCCAAACACATGGTTGTTTCCCTGTGGGTCTATGAAGTCAGAATCACAACCGGTCCTTGCATTTAGGTCCCCACATATTATCACCTTTCCTTGGGCCTGGAAATGGCTGATTTCCATGTGGAGAGTATCAAATAACTCCTCTTCGAAATATGGCGATTCTATTGGAGGTATGTAGATCGCACATAAGTAAACATCTTTTTTTGCTATTCCTATATTTTTATCTAGTTTTAGCCATACGTGTGATTTTCCCTGTTTTACCGGTGAGATGTGTTTGTCCAGTTCTCCCTTATACCACACCAATATTCCCCCGGAGGTTCTGCCCTTGCGTGTTTTAGTGTTCTTTACTGAGGGCACAATGATTTCATGGTACATTGGAGGACAGTGGGTCGGCACGTCTTTTTGGCACAATGTTTCTGTTAACACAATTATATCAATGTCTTTTATAGCTTTTAGGAATTCAGGGTCTGTACTCTTCATCCCAAAAGTTGAGGAGCGGAGGCCCTGGATATTCCAGCAGCTTATGTGGAAAGAACGCATTTATATAGTTCAAAAAAACGAAATAAAATGGACCTATTTTGTGGGATGAATGTGGAAACACTATTTTCTATAATGCTAAATGATGATTTAGTATAAATTTCATGAGGCATGCACATATATCTATCTAATAATAGTAATAATACTGATAAGATAACAATAATGATAATGATAAATAACAATATTAATAATTTCTCCGGCTTTCTATCAGGCTGTTCAGCATCGTCATGATCTTTCTCAGTTCTTGGTCTACAGTCTGTGGTCTAGAGGGGGGTCTTGGGTCAGGTATAAAAGCACGGTTCTGTTGTTGGTTTTGTATAGGGGGGTGGGGGACATTGGTGGTCCTGTTTGGGCTCCCAATTGTAGAGGGGGTGGGAGGGCTGCGTCTTTTGGCAGTGTTTATGAGGTTTCTTGCGAAGACCCACATCCGCTGTTTGAGTAGATGTATTTCGTCATAGAGGTCCCTTGTGTTCATGTTTGGATGATGGGCCAGGGAGACGTTGGGGAGGACAGAACATCTCGTGTCGATCTCCCTGTTGGTGTTGTGGATTATATAGGCTGGGGTGTCCTTTCTGGGCAGTAGTGTGGAGATCACGATCCGCGCCTCGGGGAATTCCCTGCTGGCCTTTTCCGCCATCCTGCTCACCGCCCTAGCAGTGCCTTCCTGTAGGGTGCGTAGGTCGTTCGTGCCTGTGTGGATCACAATCCATTTGGGGCTTCCAAGGGATTCTTTGTTCAGGATCTTCATTGCTTGGTCTGTGTTGCTGCACCATTTTTTCAGGACTTGATGGTCTGGGAACAGCCTCTGGGGGTCCAGAAACTTTCCGTTGGAGTCGGTCAGCAGGACCGCCTGAGGGGCTGGTTTTTCAGACTGGGTAACTGTAGTCTGGGTAGGACTCGCCTGGTGGCTGGTTGTTGGCTGGGTTTCTGGGATATGTTGTGTGGCAGGAGCGGGGTTTGGGGCTTTCGGTGTGTCCTCGTTTGGGGGGGTATCTGTCGGTTTTTGTGTTCCTGTGTGTGAGGACTGGGTAGCAGTAGTCTGGGCATGACTCGACTGAGGGCTGGTTGGAGCGGGGTTTGTGGCTTTCGGTGTGTCTTCGTGTGGGGTGGCATCCGGCGGGTTCTGTGTCCTTGTGTGTGTTGTTTTTGTGTCCTCAGGTTTTTGGACCTTAAGAGGTTTGTGTTGCCTGCTGAGCCTTTCTACGGTCTCCTTCGTTTTGTTTAGTTGAGTACGGAGTTCTTTGATCTCATTTCTTTGCTCCTCTATGGTCTTTCTCAGCTTGTGGATGGTGGACTCGTGTTCCGTTTTTAGCTGTTTGAATTCCTCCTTCAAATTCTTGGCCAGTGTTTCTCTGTATTCGTTGAAATCAAGTTCTAGTTTGGCCAGATTCTCTTTCATCATTTTGTTTTCATTGAGAGGTGTGGGGGGGGTGGAGATGGACAGGGAGGTGTTTTCCTCTGCTGGTCTCTCTTCTTCTTCCTCCACTTGGCTCTCATCATCCTCTGTTCGACTCTCTTTTGCTTCCTGTCCATTGGTCCTCTTTGTATCTGCCTTAGTTTTCAACTGGGGGAATTCCTTTTCGAAGGAGTCTAGATTTTCCACATTCCCCTGTATCATGATCTTTCTATTTTTGTTGTAGTAGCTTATGGTTAGCAGGGGGTCATCTTTATCTAGGTTTCCATCTTTACATATTTTCAGTCTGCCTCCACTGCCAATACCTTCACTGGAGACGTATGTGTAGTGTTTTTGTAAAGTCTCCTTCCAGGAGGTGACGTATTCGGTGTAGAATATGAGGTTGTTCTTCAGCTTAGTCCCTTTGTGTGTGGTATAGTCAACGTAGAGGATCTCTGGGTTATTTTTTAGTGTTGTGTACTTGTATTTTTCCTTTGCTTTATTTTTTGTGCATTGCTCAGGATATATCATTTCCCTGCTCATTGTAGTCGTCTGTTTTTTGTCTCAGATAGATAACTTTTTTTTTCTCTTTTTTGTGTCGTGTTCCACCTTAGCCCACTTTTAGGTCCAAAATTGGGAGTTTTTCAGGGGTTCATCTTTGATATAGCTGCTCTTAAAGGTTTATCTTTCTCTTTCTCTCACAGGCTCTTGGTTCGGGTAGTTTATCGTTTCTCTCGGGTTTCTATTCCTTTTCCTCGCGGGTTTGTTGTTCTTTTTTCAGGTTTTTTCGAACTAAATTTAAATAAAATTAAACTTTTTCCGAACTAACTTTAACTAAAATGAAACTTAGGTAGAATTAGGTAAAACTTATTTCTCCGGTTTTTTTTCCTCTTCCGACTCTCTCGCTCGCTCTCCGGGTCTCGGACTCGCTCTCTCTCTCCGTGCTCCAAACTCGTCCACTCTCCGTGCCCCGGACTCATTCGCTTTCCGCGCTCTGGGCGGATCTCCTCGTGTCGTCGTGTCGGTCTCAGGCCCCCGGGTTTTTTGACTCACCAGGCTGTTTTCTGTCCTGGTCTCCCGGTCTCCGTTCCCGCGGTCTCTGGGCCTCGCGGTCTCGGGTTCACCCTCCCCAGGCCTCTTACTCGTTTTCCCGGTTCGGGCCGCTCCTCCCGTTCTCCGACCTCGCGGTCTCGGGTTCACCCTCCCCAGGCCTCTTACTCGTTTTCCCGGTTCGGGCCGCTCCTCCCGTTCTCCGACCTCGCGGTCTCGGGTTCACCCTCCCCAGGCCTCTTACTCGTTTTCCCGGTTCGGGCCGCTCCTCCCGTTCTCCGACCTCGCGGTCTCGGGTTCGCCCTCCCCAGGCCTCTTACTCGTTTTCCCGGTTTGGGCCGCTCCTCCCGGTCTCCGACCTCGCGGTCTCGGGTTCACCCTCCCCAGGCCTCTTACTCGTTTTCCCGGTTCGGGCCGCTCCTCCCGTTCTCCGACCTCGCGGTCTCGGGTTCGCCCTCCCCAGGCCTCTTACTCGTTTTCCCGGTTCGGGCCGCTCCTCCCGGTCTCCGATCCCGCGGTCTCTGGGCCTCGCGTTCTCGGGTTCACCCTCCCCAGGCCTCTTACTTACTGTCCTGGTTCGGGCTGCTCCTCCCGGTCTCGCGGTTCAGGCCTCTGTTTCTCTCTCTCTTGCTATCTCTGTCTCTCTCTCACTCTCTCTGGCTCTCTCTTGCTCTCTCTCACTCTCTCTCACTCTCTCTGGCTCTCTCTCGCTCTCTCTCACTCTCTCTGGCTCTCTCTCGCTCTCTCTGGCTCTCTCTCACTCTCTCTGGCTCTCTCTGGCTCTCTCTGGCTCTCTCTCGCTCTCTCTCGCTCTCTCTCGCTCTCTCTGGCTCTCTCTCCCTCTCTCTCTCGCTCTCTCACGCTCTCTCTCGCTCTCTCTCGCTCGCTCTGGCTCTCTCTCGCTCTCTCTGTCTCTCTCTCGCTCTCTCTCTCACTCTCTCTGTCTCTCTCTCACTCTCGCTCTCTCTCGCTCTCTCTCGCTCTCTCTGTCTCTCTCTCGCTCTCTCTCTCACTCTCTCTGTCTCTCTCTCACTCTCGCTCTCTCTCGCTCTCTGGCTCTCTCTGTCTCTCTCTCGCTCTCTCTCGCTCTCTCTCACTCTCTCTGTCTCTCTCTCTGTCTCTCTCTCGCTCTCTCTCGCTCTCTGGCTCTCTCTCGCTCTCTCTCGCTCTCTCTCGCTCTCTCTCGCTCTCTCTGTCTCTCTCTCGCTCTCTCTGTCTCTCTCTCGCTCTCTCTCGCTCTCTCTCGCTCTCTCGCTCTCTCTCTGTCTCTCTCTCGCTCTCTCTCTCACTCTCACTCTCTCTGTCTCTCTCTCACTCTCTCTGTCTCTCTCTCTCTCTCTCTGTCTCTCTCTGGCTCTCTCTGTCTCTCTCTCGCTCTCTCTCGCTCTCGCTCGCTCTCTCTCGCTCTCTCGCTCTCTTTGGCTCTCTCTCGCTCTCTCTGTCTCTCTCTGTCTCTCTCTGGTTCTCTCTGTCTCTCTCTCGCTCTCTCTGTCTCTCTCTCACTCTCTCTGTCTCTCTCTCGCTCTCTCTGTCCCTCTCTCGCTCTCTCTGTCTCTCTCCCTGTCTCTCTCTCTCGCTCCCTGTCTCTTTCTTTCGCTCCGTCTCTCTCTCTCTCCCTGTCTCTCTCTCTCGCTCCCTGTCTCTCTCTCTCTTGCTCTCTGTCTCACTCTCTCTCGCTCTCTGTCTCTCTCTCTCTCGCTCTCTGTCTCTCTCTCTCTCGCTCTCTGTCTCTCTCTCGCTCTCTGTCTCTCTCTCGCTCTCTGCCTCTCTCTGCCTCGCTCTCGCTCTGGCTCTCTCTCTCGCTCTCTTTCTGGCTCTCTCTCTCACTCTCTCTCTCGCTCTCTCTCGCTCTCGCTCTCTCTTGCGCTCTCTCTCGCTCTCTCTCGTTCTCTCTCACTCTCTCTGGCTCTCTCTCACTCTCTCTGGCTCTCCCTCGCTCTCTCTGGCTCTCTCTCACTCTCTCTCACTCTCGTTCTCTCTCGCTCTCCCTGTCTCTCTCTGGCTCTCTCTCACTCTCTCTGGCTCTCTCTCGCTCTGCCTGTCTCTCTCTGGCTCTCTCGCTCTCTCTCGCTCTCTCTCGCTCTCTCTGGCTCTCTCTGTCTCTCTCGCTCTCTCTCGCTCTCTCTCGCTATCTCTGTCTCTCTCACTCTCTCTCACTCTCTCTGTCTCTCTCACTCTCTCTCGCTCTCTCTGGCTCTCTCTTGCTCTCTCTCGCTATCTCTGTCTCTCTCGCTCTCTCTGTCTCTCTCTCTCACTCTCTCTCTCACTCTCTCGCTCTCTCTCTCTCTCTCTCGCTCTCTCTGGCTCTCTCTCGCTCTCTCTGGCTCTCTCTCACTATCTCTCACTCTCTCTCGTTCTCTCTCGCTCTCCCTGTCTCTCTCTGTCTCTCTCGCTCTCTCTCACTCTCTCTCTCACTCTCTCGCTCTCTCTCTCTCTCTCTCGCTCTCTCTCGCTCTCTCTGGCTCTCTCTCGCTATCTCTGTCTCTCTCGCTCTCTCTGTCTCTCTCTCTCACTGTCTCTCTCACTCTCTCGCTCTCTCTCTCTCTCTCTCGCTCTCTCTGGCTCTCTCTCACTCTCTCTCGCTCTTTCTCACTCTCTCTCACTCTCTCTCGTTCTCTCTCGCTCTCCCTGTCTCTCTCTGACTCTCTCTGGCTCTCTCGCTCTCTCTCTGTCTCTCTCTGTCTCTCTCTCGCTCTGTCTCGCTCTCTCTCGCTCTCTCCGTCTCTCTCTCGCTCTCTCTGTCTCTCTCTCGCTCTCTCTGTCTCTCTCTCGCTCTCTCTGTCTCTCTCTCGCTCTCTCTGGCTCTCTCTCGCTCTCTCTCGCTCTCTCTGGCTCTCTCTGACTCTCTCTGGCTCTCTCGCTCTCTCTCTGTCTCTCTCTGTCTCTCTCTCGCTCTCTCTCGCTCTCCCTGTCTCTCTCTCTGTCTCTCTCGCTCTCTCTCGCTCTCTCGCTCTCTCTGGCTCTCTCTGACTCTCTCTGGCTCTCTCGCTCTCTCTCTGTCTCTCTCTGTCTCTCTCTCGCCCTCTCTCATTCTCTCTCGCTCTCCCTGTCTCTCTCTCTGTCTCTCTCGCTCTCTCTCGCTCTCTCTGACTCTCTCTGGCTCTCTCGCTCTCTCTCTGTCTCTCTCTCGCTCTCTCTGTCTCTCTCTCACTCTCTCTGTCTCTCTCTCACTCTCTCTGGCTCTCTCTCGCTCTCTCTCGCTCTCTCTCGCTCTCTCTCGCTATCTCTGTCTCTCTCTCGCTATCTCTGTCTCTCTCACTCTCTCTGCCTCTCTCTCGCTCTCTCGCTCTCTCTCGCTCTCTCTCGCTCTCTCACTCTCTCTCGCTGTCATAACTCTCTCTCGCTCTCTCTCGCTCTCTCTGGATCTCTTTCGCTCTCTGCCGCTCTCTCGCTATCTCTGTCTCTCTCTCGCTATCTCTGTCTCTCTCGCTCTCTCTGTCTCTCTCTCGCTCTCTCTGGCTATCTCTGTCGCTCTCTGGCTACCTCTGTCTCTCTCTGGCTGCCTCTGTCTCTCTCTGGCTATCTCTGTCGCTCTCTGGCTGCCTCTGTCTCTCTCTGGCTATCTCTGTCGCTCTCTCGCTCTCTCTGTCGCTCTCTCGCTCTCTCTGTCGCTCTCTCGCTATCTCTGTCTCTCTCGCTTTGTCGCTCTCTCGCTCTTTGTCGCTCTCTCGCTCTTTGTCGTTCTCTCGCTCTTTGTCACTCTCTGTCCAATTCCAATTCCAATTCCAATTAAAATGCTTTATTGGCATGAAAGTTTACAGAGAACCATATTGCCAAAGCTTACATAGCAAAAAGGTACAGTTTTCCAACATTCTGTAGGTGTCAATCGATTTGACATTTGTTGGGTACATACAATATTACTTTTAAACAATATTAATTTTAAACAGTCTTTGTACTTCATTTGGTACGTTCAATATTAATTTTAAACAGTCTTAATTTTAAACAGTCCTCAGGTTGTGACATGTTGTTACATATTTGGCCCCAAGGTATGGTCTGTCTCCTTCTCCTAGGACTAATCTCAATTTTGACAGATCATCCAATTCCTTGAAATCTGGGGTTGTTTGGCTTAGCTTGTTGAATAATATGTTTCTTGATGTGTTGAATTTTTCGCATTTTAGGAGGAAATGCATTTCTGTTTCAACCTCGCCAGCCAGACATTGATCGCATATTCTATTCTCTCTAGGCTGCCAGGATTTCTTGTATCTGCCTTTTTCAATTTCCAGTTGGTGGTCGCTTAGTCTGTACCTGGTGAGGGTCTGTCTCTGTTTTGTGTCTCTGATGGTCGTGAGGTAGTCTGCCAGTTTATATTCTCTTTTTAGGGCCCGGTAACATTCTAATCTGCTTTGGCTTTCGGTTATTTTGTTCCAATGTTCCAGGTAGGTTTCTTTGCATTTTTTAATGATTTGGTTCACTCGGATTGGTGTTTGGACGGCTGTGTTGGTCTGGGGCTGGTCAGGGTCCGGCTGAGTACTTAGTTTCCGTAGCAGCTGACTCAGGGGACTCTTTTCTGGGTTTAGCTCTTGGGTCTGAAAGGCTTTGAAATGAAGGGTGTCTGGGGAGCTAGATTTGAGGTGATTTAGGAAGTTTAGTGCTCGTTTTTGGATGTTTATTATCAGTGGGTATCTGCCTAGTTCGGCTCTGCATGCATTTGTTGGCGTTTTTCTTTGGGTGCGAAGGATGCTTCGGCAGAATTCTGCATGTAGGGCTTCTATTGTATGTTTTTCCCATTTAGTGTAGCTTTGGTGATTTAGCGGGCCCCATACTTCACTACCGTACAGTGCAATGGGCAGGATTATGCTGTCAAATATTTTGAGCCAGATTTTGATTGGGATTTGGATGTTGTAGAATTTTCTTTTTATTGCATATAGGGCTCTTCGGGCTTTTTCTTTTAGTGCATTCACTGCTATGCTGAAGCTCCCTGATGCTGTAATAGTTAGACCAAGGTAGGTGTAGCTCATAGTGTGTCCTATAGTGATATCACTGAGGGTAAACTGGTATTTGTTTTCCTGACATCTGGGCCTTTTTTGAAAAATCATGATGTTGGTTTTCTTTAGATTTACTGTTAGAGCCCAATTTTGGCAGTATTTGTCGAGTAGGTCTAGTTGTTGCTGTAATCCCTGTTCTGTGGGAGACAGCAGAACCAGGTCGTCCGCATAGAACAGGGATTTCACTTCTCCATCCAGGAGACGGAGACCTGGTGACTCGCTTTGCTCCAGCATGTCTGCTAATTCATTTATGTATATGTTGAACAGGGTCGGGCTCAAATTGCAGCCCTGCCGGACGCCTCTTCTCTGGGTGAAGAAATCGGTGCGTTTGTCTCCAATTTTGACCCCGCATTTGTTTTTCAGATACATTGATTTAATAAGGTCATAGACTTTGCCCCCTATTCCACATTGAAGAAGTTTATAATAGAGCCCTTCGTGCCATATAGAGTCAAAGGCTTTCTTGAAGTCGATGAAACAGGCGAATATTTTCCCATTTTTTGTTTGGTGTATATGTTTTTCAATGAGGGTGTGAAGGGTATAGATATGGTCGGCGGTGCGGTGTTTTGGAAGAAAGCCTATTTGGTTTTTTCTGAGGATATTATGTTTGTTAAGAAAATCAAGTAATCTACTATTTAGAATACTGCAGAATAACTTCCCTAGACAACTGTTGACACAGATGCCGCGGTAGTTATTTGGGTCTGATTTGTTTCCGCTTTTATATATGGGGGAGATTAGTCCTTGGCACCAGATATCGGGAAAACAGCCTGAACGTAATATGATGTTGAATAATTTGAGTACCGCACCCTGCATCTCCATATTGCTGAACTTGAGCATTTCATTTTTGATGTTGTCTGGGCCACAGGCTTTCTTTAGGTGGAGAGATTTTGTTTTTGTGGCCATTTCTTTCCATGTGATTGGGGAGTCTAGAGGGTTTTGGTTGTCTTTGATTGTTGCTTCTAATGTGTGGAGTTTTTCTGTGACCTGATGTTGACTTGGGTTTGTTTCGTTTATTGGGATGTCTTTGTAGAGGTTTTCAAAATGTGTTCTCCAGATGTCGCCATCTTGGATTGGTAATGCTTGCAATTGTGTTGTACTCAGGTTATTCCACATTTCCCAGAATTGTTTTGGGTTGGTGGAGTTTTCAATTTCTTCTAGTATTTTGTGGGTATAGTTTTGTGTTTTGTTCCTAATGGTGTGTTTATATCTTTTGAGGGTTTCATTGTATCTAGTACGTAGGTCCGGATTGTTTGGTTGGCGATGCTTTTGGTTTGATATTTTTCTCAGGTCTTTTCTGGCATTTTTGCATTCGTGGTCAAACCATTTCTTATTTTTATTTTGTCTTTTGTGACTCTTCCTCTTCTGTTTCACGAGGTCGGCTTTTACAGCTGCCTCATGAAAGATCATATTTATATCCTCTATGGCCATGTTTACCCCATCTCTGGTGATCTCATATAGATTTTCTTTAAATTTTGAAATTTTACTTGTGAGATCAGGTGAATTTAGTGCTGTGATGAATTTATCTCCACTGTCTGGGGCCCATCTGTATGTCTGGTTTATTTTATGTAGCTTACTGGGTTCCTTTTTTGTGTCTGTAGTTTGGGCAGAAAGTTTAAGGTACACATTTATTTGGTTATGGTCTGAGAGGGGGGATTGCTGCCTGACAGTGAATGCGTTGATATCGCAGGGGTCCAGGTCAGTGATTGTATAATCCACCACACTAGACCCAAGAGTTGAGGAATATGTGAGTCTCCCTAAGGAGTCCCCTCTGAACCTACCGTTAACTATGTACAGGCCTAAGGCTCGGCAGAGTTGCACTACCTCCCTACCGCTTTTATTTATTTCACAATCGAGGTTGTTTCGGTTTGCGATGGCTGGTGTGACATATAGAGGGGTCTGGCCAAACACATGGTTGTTGCCCTGTGGGTCTATGAAGTCAGGTTCACATCCTGTCCTTGCATTTAGGTCCCCACATAGTAGCACCTTTCCTTGGGCCTGGAAATGGCTGATTTCCATGTGGAGAGTGTCAAATATCTCCTCTTCAAAATATGGTGATTCTATTGGAGGTATGTAGATCGCACATAAGTAAACATCGTTTTTTGCTATTCCTATATTTTTATCTAATTTTAGCCATACGTGTGATTTTCCCTGTTTTATCGGTGAGATGTGTTTGTTCAGTTCTCCTTTATACCACACCAGGATTCCCCCGGAGGTTCTGCCCTTGCGTGTCTTAATGTTCTTTACTGAAGGCACAATAATTTCATGGTACATTGGGGGACAGTGGGTCGGCATGTCCTTTTGGCACCATGTTTCTGTTAACACAATTATATCAATGTCTTTTATAGCTTTTAGGAATTCAGGGTCTGTACTCTTCATCCCAAAAGTTGAGGAGCGGAGGCCCTGGATATTCCAGCAGCTTATGTGGAAAGAACGCATTTATATAGTTCAATAAAACGAAATAAAATGGACCTATTTTGTGGGATGAGTGTGGAAACACTATTTTCTATAATGCTAAATGATGATTTAGTATAAATTTCATGAGGCATGCACATATATCTATCTAATAGTAGTAATAATACTGATAAGATAACAATAATGATAATGATAAATAACAATATTAATAATTTCTCCGGCTTTCTATCAGGCTGTTCAGCATCGTCATGATCTTTCTCAGTTCTTGGTCTACAGTCTGTGGTCTAGAGGGGGGTCTTGGGTCAGGTATAAAAGCACGGTTCTGTTGTTGGTTTTGTAAAGGGGGGTGGGGGACATTGGTGGTCCTGTTTGGGTTACGGCTCCCAGTGGTAGAGGGGGTGGGAGGGCTGCGTCTTTTGGCAGTGTTTATGAGGTTTTTTGCAAAGACCCACATCCGCTGTTTGAGTAGATGTATTTCGTCATAGAGGTCCCTTGTGTTGATGTTTGGATGATGGGCCAGGTAGACGTTGGGGAAGACAGAACATCTCGTGTCGATCTCCCTGTTGGTGTTGTGGATTATATAGGCTGGGGTGTCCTTTCTGGGCAGTAGTGTGGAGATCACGATCCGCGCCTCGGGGAATTCCTTGCTGGCCTTTTCCGCCATCCTGCTCACCGCCCTAGCAGTGCCTTCCCGTAGGGTGCGTAGGTCGTTTGTGCCTGTGTGGATCACAAGCCATTTGGGGCTTCCAAGGGATTCTTTGTTCAGGATCTTCATTGCATGTTCTGTGTTGCTGCACCATTTTTTCAGGACTTGATGACCTGGGAACAGCCTCTGGGGGTCCAGAAACTTTCCGTTGGAGTCGGTCAGCAGGACCGCCTGAGGGGCTGGTTTTTCAGACTGGGTAGCAGTAGTCTGGGCAGGACTCGACTGATGGCTGGTTGTTGGCTGGGTTTCTGGGATATGTTGTGTGGCAGGAGCGGGGTTTGAGGCTTTCGTTGTGTCCTCGAGTGGGGGGGCATCTGACGGGTTCTGCGTCCCTGTGTGTGAGGACTGGGTAGCGGTAGTCTGGGCAGGACTCGACTGAGGGCTGGTTGTTGGCTGGGTTTCTGTGGTGAGCTGTGTGGCAGGAGCGGGGTTTGTGGCTTTCGGTGTGTCCTCGTGTGGGGTGGCATCCGACGGGTTCTGTGTCCTTGTGTGTGTTGTTTTTTGGACCTTAAGAGGTTTGTGTTGCCTGCTGAGCCTTTCTACGGCCTCCGTCATTTTGTTTAGTTGGGTATGGAGTTCTTTGATCTTATTTATTTGTTCCTCTACGGTCTTTCTCAGATTGTGGATGGTGGACTCGTTTTCCATTTTCAGCTGTTTGAGTTCCTCCGTCCAGTTCTTGGTCTGTGTTTCTCTGTATTCGTTGAATTCGAGTTCTAGTTTGGACAGACTCTCTTTCAGCAGTTTGTTTGCGTTGAGAGGTGTGGGGGGGGTGGAGATGGTCAGGGAGGTGTGTGTCTCTGCTGGACTCTCTTCTTCTTCCTCCGCTTGGCTCTCATCATCCTCTGTTCGATTCTCTTTTGCCTCCTGTCCATTGGTCCTATTTGTGTCTGCCTTAGTTTTCAACTGGGGGAATTCCTTTTCGAAGGAGTCCAGACTTTCTACATTCCCCTGTATCATGATCTTTCCTTTTTTGTTGTAGTAGCTTATGGTTAGCAGGGGGTCATCTTTATCTAGATTTCCATCTTTACATATTTTCAGTCTGCCTCCACTGCCAATACCTTCGCTGGAGACGTATGCGTAGTATTTTTGTAAAGTCTCCTTCCATGAGGGAATGGAGTCGGTGTAGAATATGAGGTTGTTCTTCGTCTTAATCCCTTTGTGTGTGGTATAGTCAACGTAGAGGACCTCTGGGTTACTTTTTAGTGTTATGTCCTTGTGTTTTTCCTTTGCTTTATTTTTTGTGCATTGCTCAGGATATTTCATTTCCCTGCTCATTGTAGTCGTTTGTTTTGTCTCAGGTAGATAACTTTTTTTCTCTTTTTTTGTGTCGTGTTCCACCTTATCCCACTTTTAGGTCCAAAATTGAGAGTTTTTCAGGGGTTCATCTTTGATATAGCTGCTCTTAAAAGTTTCTCTCTCTCTCTCTCACAGGTTCCTGGTTCGGGTTGTTTATCGTTTCTCTCTGGTTTCTATTCCTTTTTTTTTTTCTTCGGGTTTGTTGTTCTTTTTCTAGGTTACCTAAATTTAGGTAGATCTAGGTATAGCTTTTTTCCTCCGGACCCGGAATTTTCCTCTCTCTCCTCGCGTCGGTCTCAGGCTGTTTCTGCTCTGGTCCCAGCCCCTCGGCTCGGCTGTGCAGTCCCGTCCCGGCCCGGTGTTTGTCCGAGTTTCTCCGACCCCGGAGTTTCTCGGGTTTCAGGCCCCGGGCTTGCTCTCTCTCCGGGCTTCTGCCCTGGTCCCAGCCCCTCGGCTCGGCTGTGCAGTCCCCGCCCGGCCCGGTGTTTGTTCGAGTTTCTCCGATCCCGGAGTTTCTCGGTTTTCAGGCCCCGGGCTTGCTCGCTCTCCGGGCCTCTGCCCTGGTCCCAGCCCCTCGGCTCGGCTGTGCAGTCCCGGCCCGGCCGAGTCTCTCCGACCCCGGAGTTTCTCGGGTTTCAGGCCCCGGGCTTGCTCGCTGTCCAGGCCCGACCCGATCCGGCACCCCTACCTCTCCACTCGCCTCCCTGACTGGCTCGGGCCGCTCCTCCCGGTCTGGGTCGACCCCTGCTGCCGCTCGCTCTCCCTCTCTCCGGTGCCTCGCTCGGCCCGGTTCCTCGGGCCTTTCTCCGGCTTCAGGCCCCGTGCTCCGGTTGACAGAGTCACACACCGTTCTCTCTGGTGTTCTCGCGACCTCGCTCTCTCTCTCTCTGTCTCTCTCTCGCTATCTCTGTCTCTCTCTCGCTCTCTCTGTCTCTCTCTCGCTCTCTCTGTCTCTCTCTCGCTATCTCTGTCTCTCTCTCGCTATCTCTGTCTCTCTCACTCTCTCTGTCTCTCTCTCACTCTCTCGCTCTCTCTGGCTCTCTCTCGCTCTCTCTCGCTCTCTCTCGCTCTCTCTCGCTCTCTCTTGCTCTGTCTCGCTATCTCTGTCTCTCTCACTCTCTCTGGCTCTCTCTGGCTCTCTCTGGCTCTCTCTCGCTCTCTCCTGCTCTCTCTCGCTATCTCTGTCTCTCTCTCGCTATCTCTGTCTCTCTCTCGCTCTCTCTCGCTCTCTCACTCTCTCGCTGTCATAACTCTCTCTCGCTCTCTCTCGCTCTCTCTCGCTCTCTCTCGCTCTCTCTTGCTCTCTCTCGCTATCTCTGTCTCTCTCTCACTATCTCTGTCTCTCTCACTCTCTCTGTCTCTCTCTCACTCTCTCGCTCTCTCTCGCTCTCTCTCGCTCTCTCACTCTCTCTCGCTGTCATAACTCTCTCTCGCTCTCTCTCGCTCTCTCTCGCTCTCTCTGGATCTCTTTCGCTCTCTGCCGCTCTCTCGCTATCTCTGTCTCTCTCTCGCTATCTCTGTCTCTCTCGCTCTCTCTGTCTCTCTCTGTCTCTCTCTGGCTATCTCTGTCTCTCTCTGGCTACCTCTGTCTCTCTCTGGCTATCTCTGTCGCTCTCTGGCTCTCTCTGTCGCTCTCTCGCTATCTCTGTCTCTCTCGCTTTGTCGCTCTCTCGCTCTTTGTCGCTCTCTCGCACTTTGTCGCTCTCTCGCTCTTTGTCGCTCTCTCGCTCTTTGTCGTTCTCTCGCTCTTTGTCACTCCCTGTCTCGCTCTCGCTTTCTCTCGCTCTCTCTCGCTCTCTTTCGCTCTCTGTCTCTCTCTCACTCTCTCTGTCTCTCTCTCGCTCTCTCTGTCTCGATCTCTCGCCCTCTCTGTCTCTCTCTCGCTCTCTGTCTCTCTCACTCTCTCTGTCTCTCTCTCGCTCTCTCTGTCTCTCTCTCGCTCTCTCTGTCTCTCTCTCGCTCTCGCTGTCTCTCTTCCTGTCTCTCTCTCTCTCGCTCCCTGTCTCTCTCTCTCGCTCCCTGTCTCTCTCTCTCGCTCTCTGTCTCTCACTCTCTCGCTCTCTGTCTCTCTCTCTCTCTTGCTCTCTGTCTCTCTCTCGCTCCCTGTCTCTCTCTCTCTCGCTCTCTGTCTCTCTCTCGCTCTCTGTCTCTCTCTCGCTCTCTGTCTCTCTCTCTCTCGCTCTCTGTCTCTCTCTCTCTCGCGCTCTCTGTCTCTCTCTCGCTCCCTGTCTCTCTCTCTCTCGCTCTCTGTCTCTCTCTCGCTCTCTGTCTCTCTCTCGCTCTCTGTCTCTCTCTGTCTCGCTCTCTCTCTGGCTCGCTCTCTCTCTGGCTCTCTCTCTCACGCTCTCTCTGGCTTTCTCTCTGGCTCTCTCTCTCGCGCTCTCTCTCGCTCTCTCGCTCTCTCTCGCGCTCTCTCTGGCTCTCTCTCTGGCTCTCTGTCTCTCTCTGGCTCTCTCTCTCTGGCTCTCTCGCTCTCTCGCTCTCTCTCTCTCTCGCTCTCTCTCTCTCTCTCGCTCGCTCTCTCTCTCGCTCTCTCTCTCTCTCTGTCTCTCTCTCTCTGGCTCTCTCTCTGGCTCTCTCTCTCTCTCTCGCTCTCTCGCTCTCTCTCGCTCGCTCTCTGTCTCTCTCTCTCTCGCTCTCTGTCTCTCTCTCGCTCCCTGTCTCTCTCTCTCTCGCTCTCTGTCTCTCTCTCGCTCTCTGTCTCTCTCTGTCTCGCTCTCTCTCTGGCTCTCTCTCTCTCTGGCTCTCTCTCTCGCGCTCTCTCTGGCTCTCTCTCTCTCTCTCTCTCTCTGTCTCTCTCTCTCTGGCTCTCTCTCTGGCTTTCTCACTCTCTCTCGCTCTCTCGCTCTCTCTCGCTCTCTCTCTCTCTACACGGCATCACTACACAGCATTGCTCATGATCTTTAAGGATGTATGCACTAGAATGCCCAAATCTCTTTCTATCTCCACCAACGTTTAATGCCTTTCCCTGAAGGGTGTATGAATGTTGAGCATTTGCCCTGCCCACATGCATAACACTGCGCGTATCTAAGTTATACATCATTTTCCAGTCTTGAGCCCAATCACCCAGCACATTAAGATCTGCCTGAAGCAGACGAGCATCATCTACAGTTCTAACACTCGCACAGATCTTGGTATCATCTGCAAATTTGCAGATTGTGCCCCCAACACCTACATCCAGCCCATTAATAAAAGTAGTAAAGAGGAACGGTCCCAACACTGATCCCTGCGGGACAGCACTGGTGACCGGTCCCCAAACAGATCCAAATCCATCTAGAAACACTTTTTGCCTATGTCCTGCTAGCCAGTTCTGAATCCAGTTTAATATATTACCACTAATACCAGAGGCTTTGATCTTATAGAGAAGCTTCTTATGCGGTACCTTATCAAAAGCTTTTTGGTAATCTAAGTAGACAATGTCCACTGGACTTCCCTCATCACCAACTTTGTAACTTCTTCACAAAATACAATTAGATTTCTAAGACATGACCACCTTTTTGAAGCCATGTTGGGTGTCCCTACTATGACCCTCTCTATCCAAGTATTCATATATAGCATCCCCAAAGATTCCTTCAAGCATCTTCCCTATTACTGATGTTAAACTAATGGGCCTATAGTTACCCGGGTCTGTCTTGTCAACTTTTTTAAAGATGGAGACTACATTAGCCTCCTTCCAGTCTATAGGAACCATTCCAGAGTGCAGTGAGCTATTAGAAATACAGGCAAGGGGCTGGCACATAAGAACATAAGAACATAAGAAGTAGGAGCAGGAGTAGGCCATACGGCCCCTCGGGCCTGCTCCGCCATTCAATAGGATCATGGCTGATCCGAATCTAGACTTGCGTCCACTTCCCTGCCCTCTCCCCGTAACCCCTAATTCCCTTATCTGCTAGGAAACTGTCTATCTCCATTTTAAATTTATTTAATGTTGCAGCTTCCACAGCTCTCTGGGGTAGCAAATTCCACAGATTTACTACCCTCTGAGTGAAGAAGTTTCTCCTCATCTCAGTTTTGAAAGGGCAGCCCCTTATTCTAAGATTATGCCCCCTAGTTCTAGTCTCACCCATCAGTGGAAACATCCTCACCGCATCCAACCGATCAAGCCCCCTCACAATCTTATATGTTTCGATAAGATCGCCTCTCATTCTTCTGAACTCCAATGAGTAGAGTCCCAACCTACTCAAGCTTTCCTCATACGTCAACCCCCTCATCTCCGGAATCAACCGAGTGAACCTTCTCTGAACCGCCTCGAGAGCAAGTATATCTTTTCTTAAATATGGAAACTAAAACTGCACGCAGTATTCCAGGTGTGGCCTCACCAATACCCTGTATAACTGCAGAAAGACTTCCCTGCTTTTATACTCCATCCCCCTTGCAATAAAAGCCAAGATTCCATTGGCCTTCCTGATCACCTGCATACTAACTTTTTGTGTTTCATGCACCAGGACCCCCAGATCCCTTTGTACTGTAGCACTTTGCAGTTTCTCTCCATTTAGATAATAACTTGCTCTTTGATTTTTTCTGCCAAAGTGCATAACCTCACACTTTCCAACATTATATTGCATCTACCAAATCTCTGCCCACTCACTTAGCCTGTCTATGTCCTTTTGCAGGTTTTTTATGTCATCCTCACTCACTGCTTTCCTTCCCATCTTTGTATCATCGGCAAACTTGGATATGTTGCACTCGGTCCCTTCCTCCAAATCGTTAATATAGATTGTAAAGAGTTGGGGTCCCAGCACTGACCCCTGCGGAACACCACTAGTTACTGATTGCCAGCCCGAGAACGAACCGTTTATCCCAACTCTTTGTTTTCTGTTAGATAGCCAATCTTCCACCCATGCCAGTATATTACCCCCAATCCCGTGATTTTTTATCTTGATCAGTAATCTTTTGTGTGGAACCTTGTCAAATGCCTTTTGGAAGTCCAAATACACTACATCCACTGTTCCCCTTTATCCACCCTGTATGTTATGTCCTCAAAGAGTTCGAGCAAATTTGTCAAACATGACTTCCCCTTCATAAAACCATGCTGATTCTGTCCTATTAAATTATGTTTATCCAAATGCTCTGTTACTGTTTACTTAATAATGGACTCCAACATTTTGCCAACCACAGATGTTAGGCTAACTGGTCTATAGTTTCCGGCTTTTTGTCTACTTCCCTTCTTAAATAAGGGTGTTACATTAGCAGTTTTCCAATCTGCCGGGACCTTTCCTGAGTCCAGGGAGTTTTGGAAAATAATCACCAATGCATCCACAATCCCTACCGCCACTTCTCTCAAGACCCTAGGATGTAGGCCATCAGGTCCGGGGGATTTATCCGCCTTAAGTCCCATTATTTTACCGAGTACCATCTCCTTAGTGATTTTAATCGTGTTTAGCTCCTCCCCCCGCCATTGGCCCCTGTTTGTCCAGTGTTGGGATATTTTTAGTGTCCTCTACTGTAAAGACTGATACAAAATATCAGTGGCAGACATTTAAGGGGATATTTCAGAATACACAGAATATATACATTCCAACGAGAAAGAAAAATTCCAAGGGGAGGACCCACCATCCGTGGTTAACTAAAAAAGTTAAAGATAGTATCAAACTTAAAGAAAAAGCATATAATTGCACAAAGATGGGTGGCAGGTCAGAAGATGGGACAGAATATAAAAACAGCAAAGAATGACTGAAAGATTAGTAAGGAGAGAAAAATTAGAGTATGAGAGAAAGCTAGCTCAAAATATAAAAACAAATAGTAAGAGTTTCTATAAATATTTCAAAAAGAAAAGAGTCAACAGAGTGAGCATTGGTCCTATAAAAACTGAGTCTGAGGAATTAATAATGGCAAATAAGGAGATGGCAGTTGAATTGAACAGGTATTTTGCATCGGTCTTCACTATAGAGGATACAAGTAACATTGCAGTAACCTCCCTCACACTGTCACTCAGTAACCCTCTCCCCCCAGCGCCCTGTGTTACTGACTGTATCTCTACTGATGTTAATCCAGCTCCCTCACACTGTCACTCAGTAACCCCTCTCCCCCAGCGCCCTGTGTTACTGACTGTATCTCTACTGATGTTAATCCAGCTCCCTCACACTGTCACTCAGTAACCCTCTCCCCCCAGCGCCCTGTTACTGACTGTACCTCTACTGATGTTAATCCAGCTCCCTCACACTGTCACTCAGTAACCCCTCTCCCCCAGCGCCCTGTGTTACTGACTGTATCTCTACTGATGTTAATCCAGCTCCCTCACACTGTCACTCAGTAACCCTCTCCCCCCAGCGTCCTGTGTTACTGACTGTATCTCTACTGATGTTAATCCAGCTCCCTCTCACTGTCACTCAGTAACCCTCTCCCCCCAGCGTCCTGTGTTACTGACTGTATCTCTACTGATGTTAATCCAGCTCCCTCTCACTGTCACTCAGTAACCCTCTCCCCCAGCATCCTGTGTTACTGACTGTATCTCTACTGATGTTAATCCAGCTCCCTCTCACTGTCACTCAGTAACCCTCTCCCCCAGCATCCTGTGTTACTGACTGTATCTCTACTGATGTTAATCCAGCTCCCTCACACTGTCACTCAGTAACCCCTCTCCCCCAGCGCCCTGTGTTACTGACTGTATCTCTACTGATGTTAATCCAGCTCCCTCACACTGTCACTCAGTAACCCTCTCCCCCCAGCGTCCTGTGTTACGGACTGTATCTCTACTGATGTTAATCCAGCTCCCTCTCACTGTCACTCAGTAACCCGTCTCCCCCTAGCGCCCTGTGTTACTGACTGTATCTCTACTGATGTTAATCCAGCTCCCTCACACTGTCACTCAGTAACCCCTCTCCCCCAGCGCCCTGTGTTACTGACTGTATCTCTACTGATGTTAATCCAGCTCCCTCACACTGTCACTCAGTAACCCCTCTCCCCCAGCGCCCTGTGTTACTGACTGTATCTCTACTGATGTTAATCCAGCTCCCTCACACTGTCACTCAGTAACCCATCTCCCCCAGCGTCCTGTGTTACTGACTGTCTCTACTGATGTTAATCCAGCTCCCTCTCACTGTCACTCAGTAACCCGTCTCCCCCCAGCGCCCTGTGTTACTGACTGTATCTCTACTGATGTTAATCCAGCTCCCTCCCACTGTCACTCAGTAACCCGTCTCCCCCCAGCGCCCTGTGTTACTGACTGTATCTCTACTGATGTTAATCCAGCTCCCTCACACTGTCACTCAGTAACCCTCTCCCCCCAGCGTCCTGTGTTACTGACTGTATCTCTACTGATGTTAATCCAGCTCCCTCCCACTGTCACTCAGTAACCCGTCTCCCCCCAGCGCCCTGTGTTACTGACTGTATCTCTACTGATGTTAATCCAGCTCCCTCACACTGTCACTCAGTAACCCTCTCCCCCCAGCGTCCTGTGTTACTGACTGTATCTCTACTGATGTTAATCCAGCTCCCTCTCACTGTCACTCAGTAACCCGTCTCCCCCTAGCGCCCTGTGTTACTGACTGTATCTCTACTGATGTTAATCCAGCTCCCTCACACTGTCACTCAGTAACCCCTCTCCCCCAGCGCCCTGTGTTACTGACTGTATCTCTACTGATGTTAATCCAGCTCCCTCACACTGTCACTCAGTAACCCCTCTCCCCCAGCGCCCTGTGTTACTGACTGTATCTCTACTGATGTTAATCCAGCTCCCTCACACTGTCACTCAGTAACCCGTCTCCCCCAGCGTCCTGTGTTACTGACTGTCTCTACTGATGTTAATCCAGCTCCCTCTCACTGTCACTCAGTAACCCGTCTCCCCCCAGCGCCCTGTGTTACTGACTGTATCTCTACTGATGTTAATCCAGCTCCCTCCCACTGTCACTCAGTAACCCGTCTCCCCCCAGCGCCCTGTGTTACTGACTGTATCTCTACTGATGTTAATCCAGCTCCCTCACACTGTCACTCAGAAACCCTCTCCCCCAGCACCCTGTGTTACTGACTGTATCTCTACTGATGTTAATCCAACTCCCTCACACTGTCACTCAGTAACCCTCTCCCCCCAGCGTCAGGGGCTCACTGCCCTGGATGGTTGAAGTGGACCCCGTGATGTAATAGAATTTTCTGTCCTGTCAGACTTGGACATCTTGTAAATCCATCTTTTAACAAGTTGTGGGATCTCAGTTCGCAGACGGATTCCACTCAGTTTGTAACAAGTCCTCAATCAGCTCGTCGTATTGTCGAGATATCAAGGACCCAACACACTGCGTGTGGGAATCAAAGCTCATTTATTTGACATGATGATACAGATTAAACTCCAGCCCAGTTATAGGGGTTACTAACCTCAGCTGAAACAAACTCCAACTGTCAGAATGAACACGGTTCAGTCCTGGATGTGATTAACAGCAGCAATAACAGCAGAATCCAACCCCTGCAGTCACATGTGAACTCGCTGGTGTCTCAGCAGGTGGGATGAACCATTCAACCCCTTCCCACACTCAGAGCAGGTGAATGGCCTCTCCCCGGTGTGACTGCGTCGATGAATTTCCAGCTCAGACAGATAATTGAATCCCTTCCCACAGTGCCCACATTTCCACGGTTTTTCCGTGGTGCGGGTGTCCTTGTGTCTCTCCAGGTTGGATGATCAGTTGCTGCCTCGTCCACACACACAACACGTGTACGGTTTCTCCCCGCTGTGACTGGTGCGATGTTTTTCAGGCTTTGTAACTGGTTAAAGCTCTTTCCACAATCAGTGCACTGGAACACTCTCACTCGGGCGTGTCTCGGTGCTTTTCCAGTCACACTGATGTTTGAAATCTTTCCCCACAGGCAGAACAGACAAACATTCCTCCTTCCACATTCAGAGGCCGACGATACTCAGCCTGTTACTTGGATTGGACTTGTCTCCATTTCTATGCCGAGGGGATTGCTGTACCAGACGGGAGGGGCTACATTTGGGGACTCTCGATTCTTCACCAATTCCCATTCCCATTCTTTCTGGTGGTTAATGGAGGTGCCACTGTGTGTAATGTGCAAGTCAGTAAGAATTGTCAGCAAGGATTAATCAGAACTTTCTCATTGAAGATGTTAATCAGTGGAACTTTTCAGACACTGAATTGTACCAAAGATTAATATAGGATTGAAGTAAAATGTTTAATTTTTTTGTAAACTAATTTCTGATGAGAGTCCCTGAATTAAGGGGAAAATCACAGACAGCGGTTCGTAAAGGGAAACTGCAGCCACTAGAAAACAATCAACTATATATCCAGAATATTAAACTCCAGCCAAGTTATAGGGTTATTAACATCAGCAGAAACAAACCCCAACTGTCAGAATAAACATGGTTCAGTCCTGGATGTGATTAACAGCAGCAACAACAGCAGAATCCAACCCCTGCAGTCATTTGTGAACTCGCTGGTGTCTCAGCAGGTGGGATGAACGAGCGAATCCCTTCCCACACACTGAGCAGGTGAACTGCCTCTCCCCAGTGTGAACTCGCTGGTGTGTCAGCAGCGTGGATGACTGCGTGAATCCCTTCCCACACAATGAGCAGGTGAATGGCCTCTCCCCAGTGTGAACTCGCTGGTGTGTCAGCAGCGTGGATGACTGCGTGAATCTCTTGCCACACACGGAGCAGGTGAATGGCCTCTCCTCAGTGTGAACTCGATGGTGTGTCAGCAGGTTAGATGATTTAGTGAATCCCTTCCCACGCATACAGCAAGTGAATGGCCTCTCCCCAGTGTGAGTGTGTTGGTGTACAATGAGATTGGATGCCTGCCTGAATCTCTTCCCACAGTGAGAGCAACTGAATGGTTTATCGTCAGTGTGAACTCGCTGGTGTTGAATCAGTTCCTCAGAGCTTTTAAAGCAGTTCGCACAGTCGGTGCATATCAAAGGTCTCTCGTCAGTGTGAACCCGCTAGTGTCTCAGCAGGTGGGATGAATTAGTGAATCCCTTCCCACACATGGAGCAGGTGAATGGCCTTTCCCCAGTGTGACTGTAGCGGTGAGTTTTCAGCTCAGACGGGCAATTAAATCCCTTCCCACAGTCCCCACATTTCCACGGTTTCTCCATGGTGCGGGTGTCCTTGTGTCTCTCCAGGCTGGACGATCAGTTGATGCCTCGTCCACACACACAACACGTGTACGGTTTCTCCCCGCTGTGACTGGTGCGATGTTTTTCAGGCTGTGTAACTGGTTAAAGCCCTTTCCACAGTCAGTGCACTGGAACACTCTCACTCGGGTGTGTGTCTCGGTGTTTTTCCAATTACACTGATGTTTGAAATCTTTTCCCACAGACAGAACAGACAAACATTTCTCCTTCCACATTCAAAGGCCGATGATATTCAGGTCCTGATCAATCGAGTGACTCTGTCAGATCTTGTTGTGATGGTTGGTTTGAGTTACCCGTCTGTAAATTCTCTCCTTCAAATACCCTACAAAAGTCATCACTGTAAGTACAGGGTAGAAATTGAGAACAGACAATTCCAGGTTTCTATGGAACATTCTTTCCTCTCTTGTTCCCCCAAAGCTGTAAATCCCCATCCCACACTCTCTCCCTCCTCCCTGTGCTGAAATCCAATCCCATCGCACCATCACCAACATTTGTTTCCTGCACTCCCAGTTTTCTCCCTCCCTCTACTCTGGCTGGGTTCAGCTCTACACCCGCTGTGTGTAGAGTGAGAATAAAATCAATGAGTCAATGATTGTCGCTCCTGGTCACTGGGACCCTGAAGCCCCGCCCACTCTTTGTTCTTGCACCAAGATGGCCTGCATGTGCGTATGGGGATGGTAGCATAGTGGTAATGTCACTGGGCTAGTAATCCCAAAGCCTGGACTAATGATCCAGAATACGAGAGTTGAAATCCCACCACAGCAGCTGGGGAATTTAAGTTCTGTTAATTCAATAAATCTAGAGCAAAAAGCTACTATCAGTAATGGTGGCCATGAAACTATTGGACTGAACTCATCTGAAATAACAACAGAAAATGCTGGGAAAACTCAGCAGGCCAGGCAACATCCGTGGAGAGAAAATAGAGTCAACGTTTCGGGGCAAACCCCTTTTCAAGACTGGAAAAGCACAGGAATTGAAATAGATTAAGAGGTCAGGCTGGGAGAGAACAAAAGAGAAGTGAAGAGACATTAAGAGGTATTCAAAACGAGATGGTGATAGGACTAGTGGAGACAAAAGGCGGCTCCAGATTAGGTGTGAAATGCGCTGGCAGAATGGGAGACAGCTGCCATGTGGGAGAGAGAAAAATGGGGGAAAGGCACAAAACAAAGGTGTGGATAAAAAATAAGTAAAAATGTAATGGGGGCTGAGGTTATGATCTGAAATTGTTGAACTCGATATTGAATCCGGAAGGTGGTAAAGTGCCTAATTGGAAGATGAGGTGCTGTTCCTCGAGCTTACGCTGAGCTTCCGTGGAACAATGCAAGAGTCCGAGTACAGTGAGGTCCGAGTGGGAATGGAGCGGTGAATTAAAATGACAGGCGACCAGAAGCTCGGGGTCACCCTTACGGACTGAACGGAGGTGTTCCGCAAAGCGGTCACCCAATCTGCATTTGGTCTCCCTAATGTAAAGGAGACCACATCATGAGCAGCGAATACAGTATACTAGATTGCAAGAAGTACAAGTAAATCGCTGTTTCACCTGGAAGGGGTGTTTGGGGCCCTGGACAGTGGGAAAGGGGGAGGTATAAGGGCAGGTGTTACATCTCCTGCACTTGCACGGGAAGGTGCCAGGCGAAGAGGAAGGTGTGCTGGGGGTGATAGAGGAGTGGACTAGTGTGTCTCGGAGGGAGCGGTCCTTACGGAATACTGAAAGGGGAGGGGAGGGGAGGGGAAGATGCGTTTGGTGGTGGGATCACTTTGGAGGTGGCGGAAATGGCGGAGGACCATCCGTTGAATGTGGAGGCTGGTGGGGTGAAAGGTGAGGACAAGGGGAACCCTATCGTGGTTCCGGGAGGGAGGGGCAGGGGTGAGGGCAGAAGTGCGGGAGATAGAATGGACACGGTCGAGGGCCGTGTCAACCACGGTAGAGGGGAATCCTCGGTTGAGGAAAATGGAAGACATGTCGGAAGCACTGGTGTGGAAGGTGGCATCGTCGGAGCAGATGCGGCGGAGACGGAGAAACTGGGAGAATGGAATAGAGTCCTTACAGGAGGCGGGGTGGAAGTGTAGTCGAGGTAGGTGTGGGAGTCAGTGGTCTTGTAGTGAATGTTGGTCAATAACCTATCCCCAGAGATGGAGGCGGAGAAGTCGAGGAAGGGAAGGGAAGAGTCGGAGATGGACCATGTGAAGGTGAGGGAAGGGTGGAAATTGGAGGCAAAGTGAATGAAATTGTCTAGTTCAGGGCGAGAGCAGGAAACGGCACCGATACAGTCATCAATGTCCTGGAAAAAGAGGTGAGGGAGGGAACCTGAGTAGAACTGGAACAAAGAGTGTTCCACATAAAACCCATCTGGTTCACTAATGTGCTTTAGGGAAGGAAATCTGCCGTCCTTACCCGGTGTGGCCTATTGGTGACTCCAGGCCCACAGCAATGTGGTTTACTCTTAACTGCCCTCTGAAATGGCCCAGCAAGACACTCCGTTGTAACAAACTGCTACAACCTTCACCACACGGACTGCAGCGGTTCAAGAAGGCAGCTCACCACCACCTTCTCCAGGGCAATTAGGAATGGGCAATAAATGCCCGCCTTGCCAGCGACGCCCACATCCCAGAAACTAATTTTAAAATCCTCCCTGTCCCAGATGTGGCCAGTGACCCCACTGACCCGGGCGGCCGGGCCTACACGCGGCCTGAGGCCTACACCGGGTGTTTGTGAAGCTTCCCAGCTCGCCCGCGGCTCCAATTCCTCCATCTGTCCCCGGGAGAAAGCCTCACCACCGCCGCCCCGCAGCTGGATGAACCCCGACCCCGGGGGCTGTTATTCGGCTCTAAGGCCGCAGCCCCTTTATTATAAAGCCAACCTTGTGGTTTATTCTCCCACCGCGCCCGCCATCTCCTGTCCCGCCCGCCCTCTCCTACCTGTCCCACTGTCCCGCCCGCCCTCTCCTACCTGTCTCGCTCTGTCCCGCCCGCCCTCTCCTACCTGTCCCGCCCACCCTCTCCTACCTGTCCCACTCTGTCCCACCTGCCCTCTCCCTCCAGGCGGCCCAGGAACCTGGCTCTACTGCGCCTGTGCACCGGGCCCCCGTCACTCAGATAGGGCGTATTCCCAACCACGCGGCATTCTGGGTACGCACTGTCGCCATTGAGGATCTGAAGAAATTCCTGATTATTGATTCTTTTTTACGCTTCAGTGGCCTGTCCTCTAAATAATACTATGGGTCTAGGGTGAGTGGAGCGGTTGAGGAACAGAAGAGGCGCATTTGGACCAAGAAGTGAGGCGAGGAAAACATTTTTAAAATTCTTTCATGGGATGTGGGCGTCACTGGCAAGGCCAGCATTTATTGCCCATCCCTCGTTGCCCTTGAGAAGGTGGTGAGCCGCCTTCTTGAACCGCTGCAGTCCGTGTGGTGAAGTTACTCCCACAGTGCTGTTCGGAAGGGAGTTCCAGGATTTTGACCCAGCGACGATGAAGGAACAACGATATATCGGGAAGGATGTTCCCAATGATCGGGGAGTCCAGAACCAGGGGTCACAGTCTAAGGATAAGGGGTAAGCCATTTAGGACAGAAATGAGGAGGAATTTCTTCACCCAGAGAGTGGTGAACCTGTGGAATTCTCTACCACAGAAGGCAGTAGAGGCCAATTCATTAAATATATTCAAGGAGTTGGATATATTTCTTAAGGCTAAAGAGATCAAGGGGTATGGGGAGAAAGCAGGGATAGGGTACTGAATTTGGATGATCAGCCATGATCTCATTGAATGGCGGAGCATGCTCGAGCGGCCGAATGGCCTACTCCTGCTCCTATCTTCTATGTTTCTATATTTCCAAGTCAGGATGGTGTGTGACTTGGAGGGGATGGTGTTCCCATGCACCTGCTGCCTTGTCCTTCTAGGTGGAAGAGGTCGTGGGTTTGGGAGGTGCTGCCGAAGAAGCCTTGGCGAGTTATACATAAAAAAATATCCTGGCCGTTGACCTCTGCACCACGATGACATCACAATCACTATTGAGACTGGGCACTTTAGGGATCAGTGATAGACGTGAGGACTGTGGTTCGGGTGATACAGTCAGGGCTGGGGGTTAGGGATTACGTTAGTGATTCGGGTTAGGATCTTATGGTTAGGTGACCAAGGCTAGGAGAAGCACTCTGAAAGATATGGGGAGCTGGGACTTGTCTATGAGGGTAACCAAATTTATGAGAACTTAAAAATTCTAGATTAAAACAGGAGAAAAGGCCCAAAAATGGAACAATTGGTAGCAGGAAACCCATTAGTCTCCTCTTACCATGGAAAAAACCAAGGAATTGACACACTGTTTAAAACAAAGCTGATTTATTTGGCATATATCCAGAATCAACATCACTAAAACAGATTACCTGGTCATTATCACATTGCTGTTTGTGGGAGCTTGCTGTACCCAAATTGGCTGCTGCATTTCCTACATTACAACAGTAACTACACTTAAAAAAAAAAAGTATTTAATTGGTTGTAAAGAGCTTTGGGACGTCCGGTGGTCGTGAATGGCGCAAATTTAACAGAAGCAAAAGCAGCAGAATCTAACTCCTGCTGTCACACATGAACTCACTGGTGTGCCAGCAGGTTGGATGACTGGGAGAATTCCTTCGCACACATGGAACAGATGAATGACCTCCCCCTTGTCTGAACACACTGGTGTGCCATAAGGTTAGATGAGCGTCTGAACCTCTTCCCGCAGTGAGAGCAACTAAACGGTCTATCATCAGTGTGAACTCGCTGGTGTCTAATCAGACCCACAGAGCGTTTAAATCTGCTCCCACAGTCCAAGCATTGAAACGGTCTCTCATCAGTGTGAACTCGCTGGTGTCTAATCAGTCCCTCAGAGCTTTTAAAGTTGTTCTTAGACAGAGCATTTAAAAAGGTTTCTCATCAGTGTGAACTCTCTGGTGTCTTATCAGGTGACATGGCCAAGTGAATCCCTTCCCACACACAGAGCAGGTGAATGGCCTCTCCCCGGTGTGACTGCGTTGATGTTTTTCCAGATCTGATGGGTATTTGACTCCCTTCCCACAGTGCCCACATTTCCACGGTTTCTCCATGGTGCGGGTGTCCTTGTGTCTCTCCAGGTTGGACGATCAGTTGATGCCTCATCCACACACACAACACGTGTACGGTTTCACAGAATCACAGAAACCCCACAGTGCAGATAGAGGCCATTTCGGCCCATCGAGCCTGCACCGACACATATCCCACCTGATCCCCGTAACCCCACGTATTTAATCCCCCTAACACTAAGGGTCAATTTATCATAGCCAATCATCCTAACCCGCACATCTTTGGACTGTGGGAGGAAACCGGAGCACCCGGAGGAAACCCACACAAACACGGGGAGAATGTGCAAACTCCACACAGTCAACCGAGGCCGGATTCGAACCCGGGTCCCTGGCGCTGTGAGGCAACAGTGCTAACCACTATGCCACCGTGCTGCCCGCTGTTTCTCCCCGCTGTGAACGATGCGATGTTTTTCAGGCTGTATAACTGGTTAAAGCTCTATCCACAGTCAGTGCACTGGAGCACTCTCACTCGGCTGTGTGTCTTGGTGCTTTGCCAATCACACTGATGTTTGAAATCTTTTCCCACAGACAGAACAGACAAACATTTCTCCTTTCACATTCAAAGGCCAATGATATTCGGGTCCTGATGGATCGAGTGACTCTGTCAGATCTTGTTGCGATGTTTGGTTTGAGTTTCCTGACTGCAATTCCAGCCTTCAAATACCTGTAAAAGGAGTTTACAAAAGTCATCTCCAACATTTCTTTCCTCCACTCCCAGTTTTCTCCCTCCCTCTGCTCTGGTTGGGTTCAGTTCTACACCCGCTGTGGGGACTTGGCCTGGAGGGTGTTGCACGGAGCAGTCCCATGCAATAATGTTTTAAGTAGGTTCACGGACTCCCAGGTTGCCTGCCTTTTCTGTGGCCTGGAGGAGTCCATGTTCCACGTTTATATAGAGTGAGAGAAGTTGCAGCCTCTCTTCCCTTGTTTGAAGGGGCGGCCCCTCGATTTTTGGCTGCACTTCAGTCCCACGCTCCTGATCTTTGGTCACCCGGTGCGGAGGGGAGTGGACAGGTCATGGGACCCCCTCGTAGGACTGCTCCTGGGCCTGGCCAAAGTGGCCACTAACTGGTCCAGGTAGCGGGCGGTCGAGGGGGTCATTCGGCGAGAGTGCCTGCCTCTCTTCCGCGGCCACGTTCACACCCAGGGGGCCCTGGAGATGGAGCATGCGGTGTCTGCCGGCACACTCGAGGCCTTCCGCGACCGGTGGGCACTGCAGGGACTGGAGTGCATCATCACCATGGCAACCAATTTTAATTTAACAAAATTGTGGCTCATGGAATAAGTGCGTCAGTGACAGCTTGGATAAGGAATTGGCTTAAGGACAGAAAACAGCGAGTTGTGGTAAATGGCTGTTTTTCAGACTGGAGGAGGATAGACAGTGGTGTTCCCCAAGGGTCAGTGCTGGGGCCACTGCTTTTATTGATATATATATATATATAAATGACCTGGATATTGGAATACAGAGTAGAATTTCTAAATTTGCCGATCACACCAAACTTGGTTGTGTGGCAAACAGTGAGGTTGATACCAATCGACTGCAACAGGACATAGAAAGGCTAGCAGAATGGGCAGACAAGTGGCAGATGGAATTTAATGCAGAGAAGTGTGAGGTGATGCATTTTGGCAGAAGGAACAGGGAGAGGTAATATACACTTAATGGCACAGTTTTAAAGAGTGTGCAGGGACAGAGGGACCTGGGAGTTAATGTGCATAGGTCCCTGAAGGTGGCAGGACATATTGAGTGGTCAGCAAAGCATATAGAAACATAGAAGATAGGAGCAGGAGTCGGCCATTCGGCCCCTCGAGCCTGCTCCGCCATTCAATGAGATCATGGCTGATCATCCAAATTCAGTACCCGGTCCCTGCCTTCTCCCCATATCCCTTGATCCCTTTAGCCTTAAGAAATATATCTAACTCCTTCTTGAATATATTTAATGAATTGGCCTCCACTGCCTTCTGTGGTAGAGAATTCCACAGGTTCACCGCTCTCTGGGTGAAGAAATTCCTCATCTCTGTCCTAAATGGCTTACCCCTTATCCTTAGACTGTGACCCCTGGTTCTGGACTCCCCCGCCATCGGGAACATCCTTCCTGCATCTAGTCTGTCTAGTCCTGTTAGAATTTTATAAGTTTCAATGAGATCCCCTCTCATTCTTCTAAACTCCAGCGAGTATAAGCCCAATCGACCCAATCTCTCCTCATATGTCATTCCTGCCATCCCAGGTATCAGTCTGGTGAATCTTCGCTGCACTCCCTCCATGGCAAGAACATCCTTCCTCAGATAAGGCGACCAAAACTGCACACAATACTCAAGGTGCGGTCTCACCAAGGCCCTGTACAACTGCAGCAAGACATCCTTGTTCCTGTACTCGAATCCTCTCGCTACGAAGGCCAACATACCATTTGCCTTCTTAACCGCCTGCTGCACCTGCATGCTTATCTTCAGCGACTGGTGCGCAAGGACACCCAGGTCTCGTTGCACTTCCCCTTCTCCCAATCTATTGCCATTCAGATAATAATCTGCCTTCCTGTTTTTGCCACCAAAGTGGATAACCTCGCATTTATCCACATTACACTGCATCTGCCATGCTTCTGCCCAATCACCCAACCTGTCCAAATCATGCTGGAGTTTCTCGGCATCCTCCTCACAGCATGCACGCCCACCCAGCTTTGTGTCATCTGCAAACTTGGAGATATTACATCTAGTTCCCTCATCTAGATCATTAATATATACAGTATTGTGAATAGCTGGGGTCCAAGGACCGATCCCTGCGGCACCCCACTAGTCACTGCCTGCCACTCGGAAAAAGAGCCCCGTTTATTCCAACTCGTTGCTTTCTGTCTGCCAACCAGTTCTCTATCCAAGTCAGTACCTTGCCCCCAAGCCCATGTGCCCCTTTGTTCTGGACTCCCCTCCAGCTGAAATTGTTTCTCTCTATCTACCCTAGCAATCCTTTAATCATGTTCAACCCTTCAATTAGTTCACCACTTAAGGGAATACAAGCCTAGTCTGTTCATCCTGTCCTGATTATTTAACCCTTTCAGCCTGGGTACCATTCTGGTGAATTTGTGCTGCGCCCCCTCCAAGGCCAGTATCTCCTACCTGAAGTGAGGGGCCCAGAACTGAACACAGTATCTAAATGGGGTCTAACCAGAGCTTTATATAAATGTAACAGAACTTCCACCCCTTTGTATTCCTGCCCCTTCAGATAAAGGCCAATATTCCATTAGCCTTTTAAATTATTTGTTGTACCTGTCCACGCGCTGTTAGTGATTTCTGTACATGGGCCTTAAAATCTCTCGGCACCTCCACTGTTCCGAGCTTCACACCATTTAGAAAATACTCTGATCGCTTACTGCTGTGTCCAAAGTGGATGACCTCATACTTCACCACATTGAACTGTACCTGTCCCAGTACAGACCCCTGGGAAACACCACAATTCACATCCTGCCTATTGGAGTGCACACCCATTATCCCTACTCTCTGTCTCCTAATTCCCAACCAATTCCCTACCCGTGTCAATAGGGTGCCTCCAATTCCATGTGCTCTTATTTTTGTTCGTAGTCTCTTATGTGGAACCTTATCGAATGTCTTCTGGAAGGCCATATAAATAACATCCACAGACATTCCCTCATCTATCACCTTAGTTAACTCCTTCAGTTGTGCTCTGTGATTGTTCTCAGTGTAAGCAGGTAAGCTTGTCTGATTGTTGGTTTGGTAAATGCACTCTCAAGTGTGAAACCAATCTATGGAGGCCAGAATGATTCAAAGTGCTACATTACAAAGGGATCTGGGGGTCCTGGTGCATGAAACACAAAAAGTTAGTATGCAGGTGCAGCAGGTGATCAGGAAGGCCAATGGAATCTTGGCTTTTATTGCAAGGGGGATGGAGTATAAAAACAGGGAGGTCTTGCTGCAGTTATACAGGGTATTGGTGAGGCCACACCTGGAATACTGCGTGCAGTTTTGGTTTCCATATTTAAGATATACTTGCTCTCGAGGCGGTTCAGAGAAGGTTCACTCGGTTGATTCCAGAGATGAGGGGGTTGACGTATGAAGAAAGGTTGAGTAGGTTGGGCCTCTACTCATTGGAGTTCAGAAGAATGAGAGGCGATCTTATCGAAACATATAAGATTGTGAGGGGGCTTGATCGGGTGGATGCGGTGAGGATGTTTCCACTGATGGGTGAGACTAGAACTAGGGGGCATAATCTTAGAATAAGGGGCTGCCCTTTCAAAACTGAGATGAGGAGAAACTTCTTCACTCAGAGGGTAGTAAATCTATGGAATTTGCTACCCCAGAGAGCTGTGGAAGCTGCAACATTAAATAAATTTAAATCGGAGATAGACAGTTTCCTAGCAGACAAGGGAATTAGGGGTTACGGGGAGAGGGCAGGGAAGTGGACGTGAGTCTAGATTCGGATCCGCCATGATCCTATTGAATGGCGGAGCAGGCCCGAGGGGCCGTATGGCCTATTCCTGCTCCTACTTCTTATGTTCTTATGTAATACCTTGGTTGTGCTGAATTGTTGATTCTAGATGTGCTACCATTGTCCTCAGTGCTCCTCAGTTAGGGAAAGGATGAAGTCAGTGATGACCCAACTCCTGATCGAGAGTGACCCCCCATCCCCCACTTTCTGTTGGAGAATATGCGTGAGAACATGGAGTTGGGACATGATCAGGCTCATCAGTGATACCACTACAGCAGATTAGCCAGCTGACAGATAATAATGGGCACTTGGGAAAGGTATTGGAGGACTTCCCGAACCCGAGGAGCCCGAACCCAGCATGAATCAGCAAAAACAACTTGCATTTATATAGTGCCTTTAACTTAGTAAAATGTCTTAAGCTGTTTCACAGGAGCATTATCAGACACAATTTGACACTGAGCCACATAAGGAGATATTAGGACAGATGACCAAGAGGTAGGTTTTAGCATCTCAAAGTGGAGAGAGGCAGAGAGGTTTAGGGAGGGAATTCCAGAGCTTGGGGCCAAGACAGCTGAAGGCACAACCGCTAATAGAGGGGCAAAGGAAATTGGGGATATACGAGAGGTCAGAATTGGAGGAACGCTGAGTTCTCAGTGGGTGTAGAGCAGGAGGAGATTACAGTGATAGGGAGGGGCAAGTCCATGGAGGGATTTGAACACAAAGATTAGAATTTTTAAATCGAGCTGTTGCAAGACCGGGAGCCAATTTAAATGCAAGTTATTTCTGACGATGTTGCTGCTTATTTCACTGTGGCGGATATCATGGCGTACGATGTTCCCACTGTGGAGAGGCGGGACACTTCAGTAACATATTTAAATCGGACTCCCACATTGCAATCGGGAGCCCGATTTAAAATTCACTGCGGCTGCACGGGTTTCCCAGGGGTCGGGAAACTCGGCAGTGAAAGGGAAGCGCGAGCTGCCAGCTCCACAAGGGAAGTGCCTTTTCCAGCATTCCTTGTGGACTAGGAGGAGCAGGAGTACTGCCCCCGGGACCTCAATTACAACAGTGACTCCACTTCAAAAATTCTTCATTGGCTGTAAAGCACTTTGAGAAGTTCGGTTTTCATGAAAGACGTTATATAAATGTAAGACCTTTTTCTTTCTCAAGGAAGCCTTTGGCATCCCCACTGCCGATTGTGACCTCTCTCCCTCCAGCCTCGATGGCCTCTCTCTCCCTCCAGCCTCGATGGCCTCTCTCTCCCTCCAGCCTCGATGGCCTCTCTCTCCCTCCATCCTCAATGGCCTCTCTCTCCCTCCATCCTCAATGGCCTCTCTCTCCCTCCAGCCCCGATGGCCTCTCTCCCCCTCCAGCCCCGATGGCCTCTCTCTCCCTCCAGCCACGATGGCCTCTCTCTCCCTCCAGCCTCGATGGCCTCTCTCTCCCTCCAGCCTCGATGGCATCTCTCCCCCTCCAGCCTCGATGGTCTCTCTCTCCCTCCAGCCCCGATGGCCTCTCTCTCCCTCCAGCCTCGATGGCCTCTCTCTCCCTCCAGCCTCAATCTCCCTCCAGCCCCGATGGCCTCTCGCTCCCTCCAGCCCCGATGGCCTCTCTCTCCCTCCAGCCCCGATGGCCTCTCACTCCCTCCAGCCCCGATGGCCTCTCTCTCCCTCCAGCCTCGATGTTCGATCTCTCCCTCCAGCCTCGATGGCCTCTCTCTCCCTCCAGCCCCAATGTTCGATCTCTTCCCCTTGCGATGGTGGCCGACCTTCCCACACATTGTCGATTAGTAACTTTCAAAAAGGAATTTGGTAAATACTTGTAAAGAAGATATTTGCACGGCTGTAGGGAAAGAGCGAGGAAGTGGGACTCCTTGGATAGCTCATTCAAAGACACGATGGGCTGAGTGGCCTCTTTCTGTGCTGCATGATTCTTTCCAAGTGCTGACTCACCTGTTTGTTTCCACAATTTTCTGCTGTTGTTACAGGATTTAGGGAGTTGGAAAGTTGAAGTTTGTGTTTGTGACCAATTTACTGTAGCAGACTGGAAAATCTTGTCCTTTTCCTTTGCAGGTTGCAGCAGCAGCAAGAAATATTGAATGTGTGTGTAATATTTCGGAGAAAAATAAAAGCCTTCAGTTCTCACTTCTGCTTTTGGTGTGTTTATTCCAATCTTCAGACCGCTGTTTGGGTCTTTTGTCGATCATTGTTCAGTGGTTCACTGTAAAGTGTAACTGAGAGCGCACGTTTCCAGGTAAATGATGACATTCAGAATCATTGCACAAAGATGCTCCATGATGTGGTATTTTTTAAATCTGCTCCCTCGTGTTGCGCGCCATTCTGCAGTGGGGTGGATGAGCAGGTGGGTTTCTCCTAGTACAAGCAATACAGAGAGTTAGCATGCAGGTACAGCAAGTAATTAGGAAGGCAAATGGCATGTTGGCCTTTATTGCAAGGGGGGTTGGAGTATAAGAGTAAGGAAGTCTTGCTACAATTGTACAGGGCTCTGGTGAGACCACACCTGGAGCACTGGGCACAGTTTTGCTCTCCTTATTTAGGGAAGGATGTACTTGCCTTGGAGGCAGCGCAACAAAGATTCACTAGATTGATCCCTGGGATGAGAGGGCTGTCCTATGAGGAGAGATTGAGTAGATTGGGCCGATACTCTCTGGAGTTTAGAAGAATGAGAGGTGATCTCATTGAAACATCTAAGATTCTGAGGGGGATTGACAGGGTAGATGCTGAGAGGTTGTTTCCCCTGGCTGGAGTGTCTAGAACTAGGGGGCACAGTCTCAGGATAAGGGCCCGGCCATTTGAGACTGAGATGAGGAGGAATTTCTTCACTCAGAGTGTTGGGAATCTTTGGAATTCTCTGCCCCAATGGGCTGTGGATGCTCAGTCATTGAGTATATTCAAGGCTGAGATTGATAGATTTTTGGACTCCAGAGGAATTAAGGGGTATGGGGATGGGGCAGGAAAGTGGAGTTGAGGAATGGTAGCATTGTGGTTATGTTACTGGACGAGTAATTCAGATGCCTAGACTAATGATCTGGAGACATGAGTTCAAATCCCACCACGGCAGCTGGGGAATTTAAAATTCACTTAATTAAATAAATCTGGAAAAACAAGCTAGTATCAATAACGGAGACCATGAAATTATCAGATTGTCATAAAAACCTGTCTGGTTCACTAATGTCCTTCAGGGAAGGAAATCTGCTGTCCTTACCAGGTCTGGCCTATATGTGACTCCAGACCCACAGTAATGTGGTTGACTCTTAATCTGCCCTCTGAAATGGCCCAGCCAGTCACTCAGCTGTTAAAAAACCGCTATGAAAAACAATCACTGTGGGAGCACCTTCCCCACACGGACGGCAGCGGTTCAAGGCAGCAGCTCACCACCACCTTCTCAAGGGCAACTAGGGACAGGCAATAAATGCCGGCCTTGCCAGCGACAGCCAAATCCCGCGAACGAATAAAAAATAACCGGTCAAAGATCAGCCGTGATCGTATTGAATGGCGAAGCGGGCTGGAGGAGGCCGTGTGCCCGACTCCTGCTCCTAATTCTCACGTTCTTAGAAGAAATCGTCCCCCACACCTGAACTGATTTTACCTCAGAAATATAAAAATTATAAAATAATAAAAGCTGAGGGAGCCTAAAAGGGGTTTGTTTGCCCTCCCCCTGCCAGCAGTGTGTGTGCACAGGGTGCAGCCTGTCTGGGCCTTGGCCATTGAGCCTCCTATCCTGGGTGCCCGCCCCCTGCCAGCAGTGTGTGCACAGGGTGCAGCCTGTCTGGGCCTTGGCCATTGAGCCTCCTATCCTGGGTGCCCTCGCCATGGGGGACTAGTGTGTCTTTGGGCCTTGTTTCAAAGGGCGCGCGCTCGGCCTCCCTGGGCCTGTGAGGCGGGCTGTCTCCTTACGCCAGTGCTCGCACCCCTCAACCCTCAGCGCTCTGATTGGCCGCAGCGCCGCTCACGTGTCGCCCTTCTAACGGCCCTGCCCCGAGGGGAGGCGGGCGCTATAAATAGAGGCGGCGTCGTTGGGCAATGGGCAGAAAGTGGGAGGCTGCAGGAGGGGGAAGGAGGTGTGCGGCTGGGCGGGCCTTTCACAGGGCGGGCGGGGAAAGCACACTCTCACTCATTTCACACTTTTACGGCAAATGCTGACGGATTGCAGCTCAACAAAATAAAAATCCGGTCACAAATTATTTCTGACCAGAAAAGGAACATAAATATCCTTAGGAAATACCAGGAGCTGGCAGGGTTACTTTTAGTGTGAAAGAGACTGAGGTCGTGTTAGTCTGAGGGAAAGTCAGAAGAAAAGACTGCTTCAGATATTAGTGCCACATAAACTAAACACTGCTGCTGACAGGAAAGTCTTTCACTCAGATTGGGCTTCATTTTAGCCCCGTGAGGTGACAGAAAAAAGGAAGAAATAATCGACCCGGGGACAAAACCATTGAAAAAACTGAGGGATCGAGAAGGGCACAAACATTGGAGGGAAAAGTTGAGTAAATAAGGTGGCCAACCTCAGGAAGGGATGGGCAAAACTCAGAGTGACAGGGAAGATACTGAAGAGGAAATCGGAGGTGAGATGAGGGCAGATTTCAAATGGAAACCAGAAAGAAAATGCTGGAGAAATGTATTGTTTGCAACTTGAGATGGGGAAGATTCAGCTGCTCAGTCCCAAAAGATACCAATCACATTAATACTGTCAGTAGGGAGTGGCTGAGTTCCCCAGTGTTTAGATTGGATCACTAACATTAATATTTAGCAGTGAGGCCATTTGGCCCATCGAACTTATCCTTCCAGTAGAAACCTAAAATTCCCTTATCACAGCATCTAACTGCCTAACTGCTAAGGTACTATTCCCTTTAGTACCTTAGGTCTGATCAGGGACTGAGCAAAGCTTCCAAAACATGAGGAGTGATCTGATCGAGGTGTTTAAATAGAAGGTCCACCACCATCTTCTCAAGGCAGCTAGGGATGGACATTAAAGATGTTAGCATTGACCACATCCTGAGTAAAAATTAAAAAGGGATTTGACAAGATAGCTGATTTCCAAGAGTGATTTTTCTAATAGGGGAATTTGTAATAAAGGGAGACCAATTTCTAAGCTGTTGAAAAGGTAATCCAGGGAAACATTCTCAAAACAAAATGTTGTGGGAATGTGAAACGCACTACCACAGGAGGCCATTGATGTAGATTTAATTAGATGTTTAAAATGGGATACATACTTGGGTTGTATGGATATTATTAAGTGAATGGAGAAAGGGAGAAAAATGCCATTCAAACAGCAGATCTACCATAATTAACAACATGATGAAGCTTGCTGAATTGTCTTTTGCTGTGCTCCTTGAAGTTACCAGACTGATCTCGACCATGATGTTCGGGTGAGTGTGGATAATGTTACACTGAGGGGGAGGAATCGGAGGCATTCACTATGGGTGTCCTTGAACAAACTGGCTCAAAAACAGCAGCACCAAAAAACCTGCTGTAAGTTATTTGATGACAATTGGCTATGGAATGTTGCATGTGAGCATAAAGAAGGTGAGGAAGAATCATTTAGAAACATAGAAGATAGGAGCAGGAGTAGGTCATTCGGCCCTTCGAGCCTGCTCTGCCATTCAACGAGATCATGGCTGATCATCCAAATTCAGTACCCTGTCCCGGTCTTCTCCCCATATCCCTTAATCCCTTTAGCCTTAAGAAATATATCCAACTCTTTCTTGAATATATTTAATGAACTGGCCTCCACCGCCCTCTGTGGTAGAGAATTCCACAGGTTCACCACTCTCTGGGTGAAGAAGTTCCTCCTCATTTCAGTCCTAAATGGCTTACCCCTTATCCTTAGACTATGACTCCTGGTTCTGGACTCCCCGGCCATCAGAAACATCCTTCCTGCATCTAGTCTGTCCAGGCCTGACAGAATTTTATAGGTTTCGATGAGATCCCCTCTCAATCTTCTAAACTCCAGTGAGTATAAGCCCAATCGACACAATCTCTCCTCATACGTCATTCCTGCCATCCCAGGTATCAGCCTGGTGAATCTTCGCTGCACTCCTTCCATGGCAAGAACGTCCTTCCTCAGGTAAGGCCAGTTTGTTTTGACTTTCCAGACATCCTCTGGAGCATGGTAGCACCAACACTGATTGTAGAAGGTCTTGAGACAACTTTCCGTCAAGACATTTCAACATCATGCTGCCACCATATTGATGGCTCCCAATAAATGCTGGTTATGCCGGCCCATTCAAGTGGTGTGGAGGATATTCTTTTAAAGATTGGCAGGTCTGACAGGGTAGCTAATATTACATTTGTAGAGCTCTAGTTTGTGAAGATTACAGATATAATGCCTAGATGTATCAGAAATTACATTCATTTCATGTCTCCAGATTCTAGAGAAACTGAAAGACATTGCCGTTTATCTTTCCAAAGATGATTGGGCAGAGCTAAGTGAATGGGTCGACATCCGTTATAAGAAAGTGCAGCAGAACTATGAAACCATGCTTGCAATAGGTTTGTACAAAATATTTTCTTGCTTTCAACATTTATCCCTTCCTCTCCTGAACACTGATTCGCACTGCCATACAATTCTTCCAATATTACACCCAAGTGGATATTCTCCTCGTATGTGGTTAGATATTTTGGTTGGGATTTTCGCAGCTGGCTCACATTAGGAACGCATATCAGAAAATACAGCACCCCCAGCCTGTGATTCACTGAATATTCATTTAATTGCCTTGAACATAACCATGTCTAAATGTTGGTAGGCTTGTGATGTGGGGGACAGTGCAGCTGATCCTGATCGCACCTCCTATTGTACCTGTGTGGCTTTCTACCACTCTTTGTGCAAAATGACTAAATGATTGTCATTAAAAGTAAAAGAAGAATAAAAACAGTAAATATTGGAATAAGGGAGGAAAGCTCTACATCTCAGATGCCATCAAGGACCTTCCTTTCCCTCGGTACTGAGAGTGACCGTCAGCTGTCACAAATGTAACTCTCCTTCCTTTGGACTCTCCAATGGGTCCAATAGGGAGCAGTGGCATAAAAAAAACTGGGACCACAGGTCTCTTAGAGGGCATGGGGCTAAGTGCTGTGCTCCCAGCATAACATAAAAGCTCCTATTCGCCAGATCAGCCTGTACTGGATTTAAATCCAGCAAAAAAAATGTTTTTTGTTTTTCATACAGACCCCAGCATCTGCAACATTTGACCCCTTGTGACCCCACCTCATTGTTCTTTGATGTAATGTTTTCCTGACTAACCTGTTTGGACACCATTCACACCTTTGATTGCTGTGATTATCTCTCTGCCGAGGTGCGACAAATGGCAGTTAGAAAGATTACCTGTAATCATCTGGCATTATTCTCTGGCTATATAAGCTGTGTCTTTATGCATCTCTCCACTTCACCTGACAAAGGAGCAGCGCTCCGAAAGCTTGTGATTTCAAATAAAACTGTTGGACTATAACCTGGTGTTGTGTGACTTCTTACATTTGTCCACCCCAGTCCAACTCCGGCATCTCCACACCATGACTACTATCGACACCACAAACTGCCGGCTCAAAGTGGAGAGGATCTCCAAGAAGATCGCGCATATCGACACAGACATCAAGTTTCTAGAGATGCAAGAAAGCAGACAAGATCCCAAAAGGACTACAGATCACGAACCCACTCAAGTCGACCTACAACACAGACTACGCTGAGAGGCTCTGCCGTTGTACCTCTCGCACACTCCTCAATCATCTCGTACACCAGCTCTACAGCAGAGGCCGCAACCTCGAAACCGAGATAGAGTCCATATTCTCAGCCTGTGTTCAGGACACAGCGGACCAGCTACGAGACGCCGCCAAACAGACGAGGCAACGGAACTACACTGCCTACATGCACACCAAGAACAGGAAGCTTGAGAAACTCGGCATCACCACCAGCAGCAACCAAGCCGCCCCCGGTACCGCGGTTGAAACCACAGGGAAGTCCATCGTCAACTTGTCTGACCACACCCTTCAACCAGACGAAATTGAAGTTCTCAGCCGAGGGCTCAATTTCTGCCCCACCACCAAAATGGACCCCATCGGTCTCGCGGCAGACACAGAGGAATTCGGCAGACACAGAGGAATTCATCAGGAGAATGAGGCTCCGGGAATTCTTCCACAAATCCCAAGATGTCAGCAGCGAACCCAATGATCCGGAACAGCAGACAGTGGGATCCGCAGTGCAGCAACCGAAGAAGAAAGAGTCAAATTGGACCCCTCCAGAGGGTCGCTGCCCTAAGCTTGACATGTGTGCTCAAGCTGTCAGGAGATGCATCAACGCCAGATTCATCAGCCGCACTCACAAGACAGTCCAGAATGTCACCCGAGCACAACGCAACGCCATCCACGCTCTCAAGACCAACCGCAACATCGTCATCAAACCAGCAGACAAAGGAGGAGCACATTGTCATACAGAACAGAACGGACTATTGCAAAGAAGCATACCAACAACTGGACAACCAGGCACACTACAGATAGTTACCTGCAGATCCAACCAAAGAACACACCCGCCAACTCAACAGACTGATCAAGACCTTCGATCCAGACCTTCAAAGCATCCTACGTGCTCTCATCCCACGTACTCCCCGCATGGGAGACTTCTACTGCCTCCCAAAGATACACAAAGCCAACACACCCGGACGTCCTATCGTATCAGGCAACGGAACCCTGTGTGAGAACCTCCCTGGATACGTCGAGGGCATCCTGAAACCCATCGTACAGGGAACCCCTAGCTTCTGTCGCGACACTACAGACTTCTTACAGAAACTCAGCACCCACGGACCAGTTGAGCCAGGAACACTCCTCGTCACGATGGACGTCTCGGCACTCTACACCAGTATCCCCCACGATGACGGCATCGCTGCGACAGCCTCAGTACTCAACACCAACAACAGCCAATCTCCAGACGCCATCCTACAACTCATCCACTTCAGCCTTGACCACTATGTCTTCACCTTCGACAACCAGTTCTTTACCCAAACACACGGAACAGCCATGGGGACCAAATTCACACCCCAATACGCCAACATCTTCATGCACAAGTTCGAGCAAGACTTCTTCGCTGCACAGGACCTCCAACCAACACTATACACCAGATACATCGACGACATTTTCTTCCTATGGACCCATGGCGAAGAATCACTGAAAAGACTACACGATAACATCAACAAGTTCCATCCCACTATCAAACTCACCATGGACTACTCCTCAGAATCGGTTTCATTCTTGGACACACGAATCTCCATCAAAGACGGACACCTCAGCACTTCACTCTACCGCAAGCCCACGGACAACCTCAGGATGCTCCACTTCTCCAGCTTCCACCCTAATCACGTTAAAGAAGCCATCCCCTATGGACAAGCCCTGCGAATACACAGGATCTGCTCAGACGAGGAGGAACGCGATGGACACCTACAGACGCTGAAAGATGCCCTCGTAAGAACGGGCTATGACGCTCGACTCGTCGATCGACAGTTCCGACGGGCCACAGCAAAAAATCGCATAGACCTCCTCAGAAGACAAACACGGGACACAACCAACAGAGTACCCTTCGTCGTCCAGTACTTCCCCGGAGCGGAGAAACTACGCCATGTTCTTCGCAGCCTTCAACATGTCATCGATGACGACGAACACCTCGCTAAGGCCATCCCCACGCCTCCACTACTCGCCTTCAAACAGCCGCCTAACCTCAAACAGACCATCATTCGCAGCAAATTACCCAGCTTTCAGGGGAACAGCGACCACGACACCACACAACCCTGCCACAGCAACCTCTGCAAGACATGCCAGATCATCAACACAAATACCATCATCACACGTGAGGACACCACCCACCAGGTACATGGTACATACTCATGTGACTCGGCCAACGCTGTCTACCTCATACGTTGCAGGAAAGGATGCCCCGGAGCATGGTGCATCGGCGAGACCATGCAGACACTGCGATAACGGATGAATGGACACCGCGCAACAATCGCCAGGCAGGAGTGTTCCCTCCCAGTCGGGGAACACTTCAGCAGTCAAGGACATTCAGCCTCCGATCTTCGGGTAAGCATTCTCCAAGGCGTCCTTCGAGACACACAATGCAAAATCGTCGAGCAGAAACTGATAGCCAAGTTCCGCACTCATGAGGACGGCCTCAACCGCGATCTTGGGTTCATGTCGCGCTACATGTAACCCCACCTGACGTAGGGTCACCCAGACTCGAGTCGTCGTTGGCTTGTTCTCTCTACACAGATGCGGCTGGACCTGCTGTGATTTCCAGCAAAAAAAATGTTTTTCGGTCTGTTTTTTGTTTGTCATACAGACCCCAGCATCTGCAACATTTGACCCCTTGTGACCCCACCTCATTGTTCTTTGATGTAATGTTTTCCTGACTAACCTGTATGGACACCTTTGATCGCTGTGATTATCTCTCTGCCGAGGTGTGATAAATGGCAGTTAGAAAGATTACCTGTAATCATCTGGCATTATTCTCTGACTATATAAGCTGTGTCGTTATGCATCTCTCCACTTCACCTGACAAAGGAGCAGCGCTCCGAAAGCTTGTGATTTCAAATAAAACTGTTGGACTATAACCTGGTGTTGTGTGACTTCTTACTTTAAATCCAGATGCCATTGATGAAAGGAAAGCCTCTGTGCTGCTCTTACCTGATATTATTCTAAAATGGTTCGATTCAGCAGATGCCTTACGTCAGTAAGTTAAGTCAAATTAAATACAGGGAATTATCAACTGTAGATGAGTGGAATATTTTAATTTTCACAGGATTGAATGTACCAAAGCCAGCGTTCAGGTCAAGACCTAGCAGTGTGCGCCAACCCCATGGGTATGTTTCTAGTGACTCAGATGAGGAGTGGACACCTAAACTACTTGTGAAAAACCCACCAAGTAAATTGAATCTGTTTTCTTTGCTAAAGTATTAAAGGTGCTTTTTTAACACCCTGATTATAACCAGCTTGGCCAGCAGCTAGTACATATTTTTTTGTCAGGAGGCTGTTACTTTAAAGTTTTGGAGAGCTGGAGAGGTAAGTAAATTGTCTGATCACAGTTTCCCTTATACTTGTGTAAGTTTTCTTTTCCAATTTTTATCTGCATTTTGTGTCGATTTTCTTTTACGCCTGAATAAACTAGATATTTTTAGAATCATCATGCTGTTAACATAAATAAACTGAAATCTGAGATTATCTCAATCAGCACTGATGTCTTTTTTTTCCTAAGAGATAAGAATCTTTAAGCCTCTCTTTAAGAATGAAGATACCAAGAAGACTGAGAACTAGAATATCAGAAAGGTAATTCAGTGCGAACAGAAATGATCAGACTAATACATTGAGATGGAAACAACCTGCTTGATATTCTTTTTTTTAAATTAATTCTCGAGATGTGGCCAGCATTTATTGCCCATCCCTAACAACTGAATGGCTGGCTGGGCATTTCAGAGGGCAGTTAAGAGCCAGCCACATTGCTGTGGTTCTGCAGTCACATATAGGCCAGACCAGGTAAGGGCAGCAGATTTCCTTCCCTAAAAGACATTAGTGAACCAGCTGAGTTTTTATGACAATCCAGTAGTTTCATGGTCACGGCAGGCCTGTCAGCATCTGAAGGATATATCGATACAAGTTCCCACCCAAACATTAACCGGTCTGTCTCCTTCACACATGAATTGAGCTGCTACACACTTCCAGCATTTTCTGTCTTTACCTCAGATTTCCAGCAATCAATTTTTCTTTTTATCTCTGCGACATGTATGACCAATTTCCAGCCCACAGTCCCTGGCAGCTTGACTCTATTTGTATTTATATTCTTAATTGCTTACTTGTCCTATTTGAATTTCATGACTTGGAGATTTGGAAATTAACTCCTCTTAATGTTTTTGTGGATAAATCCTCCATCAGCATCCCAACATTTGTGAATAGTAGCAGCTTGAAATCAAGAATTGCAATTCTGATGTTGGGAACTAGGTTGAGGGGCAAAATTTCCATTGACGCAGGGCTGCAGAAAGCTCCACACTGATTTTTGCGACAAGCACAGCAGATACTTTAAAAGGAAATTGTATCTGCTTCTAGATCCTCCATTTATTCCCTCTCGTGGGCTCTTGTCTCTGACTAACCTTCTGTAGCTATGATGCTTCATGAACAAGCAAATAGCTTTTACTTCAAGAAGAATGTTCTTTGCGCAAAGTGGTTTGAATCTAAAGTAATTTTCTCCATGTGTGGTACAAAAACCAAGACATATTGAAGTTTGATTCTTGCTCTGTGCTGAGATTTGGCAGTGGAGCAATTCCACTGTGCTTCAGGGTGCTCAGGTTCCCTGCTCTTGATTGCTGTGATTTGAGCTCTGCTGAAATTGTACGTGTGTGTAGAGTTAGAGGAGACCAAGGACAAGCTGTGCTTTGGAGCCTCCTGAATCTTGAGTTGCCTGCCAATACTTGCTATCCAGACACTTGGACAAGGCACAGGAGGACAATTAGCGCCTATAGAACTCTTGTTCTGTTAATGTATTCTAAATTCCTATGTCTAGCCTTCACAAACACAGCTGGTGGAGTGGATGTGCCAAAGTTAGGAAAGTTAATTCCATGTTCCACAGAATGAAGATCATTGTTTCCAGTTGCTTGTGTACATCAGCTGGAATTCAAAGTCAGTTTTTATACACTGTCAAATATTGGGCCAGTAATTCCGGTCCCAACGCGTGAGTACGGACGTTGGAAGTGCCGGATTTCAGCATGCACAGCGCATGCGCGGGAAACTGGCATTTCCTCCAAGGGGTTCAGAGGTCCAACGCGTGCGCGCAGGACTCTGCACGTACACGTTGAACTTCCTTCTTTTTGACAGGTTTGCCCGTGTGTAAGGGCCTGAACTTTTTACACATATAAAAAGGAGGCGTAAGGAGTGGATTCTTGAAGGTAAGTGGTCTATTATTTAAAATTATAACATTTTTTCCACAGCTTTATTGTTTTTAAGGACTTTACAGTAAGGTAAGTTTATTTTTAGACAAGATTTCTTAAAAAATTATTTTTTGCAAAAATTTGATTGTTTAAAATAGTTTTTTTAAAGTTATTTATAGTTTATTTAATTATTGGGATTTTTAAAAAATTTTATTTAAAGTTAAACTAGTCTTTTGGGCGCCCGTACTTTTCATGAGTTTGACAGTTCTTACTATCAAACTCATGAATGAAGTTTCCCCTCCCCTGATTGGCTGCAGAGTGCTCACCTGATCCCAGCCGGCACATCGCACTAACTACGCTGCTGGATCAGGCAAGCACATCGCGCTGACATCTGAACCGGGCCAGTGACAGGAATTCCAAGCAGGCCCAGGCTTCAGATGTCGGCGCGCCGGGTGATTGCACATCGGGGGCTTGCACGCGCGGCAAGCCCCCGATCCTAATTTCTGGCCCATTACCTCTCTTTTAGGGAGTGTGGGTGGTGTGGGAAGACCAGAGGTGAAGCAGTAAAACTGTATCAAATTTCCTCCTCTCCCATTTCCTGAAGGCACTGATTCATGAGTAGATAGGTTTCCTTAGTCTGTGCTGACTGTTGGTATTTGCTAAATGGCCGTTCATGTGTTCAGCTCTCATTTTGTTGGAGAAGTTGAATCCTGTCCATGCACGCAAACCTTTTCCAGAAGTGATTAGTTAGCAATCATTGGGAATCCTGGCTAATTTTATTCCCTCCCTTGCAAAAGGGTGCTGAGGTTAATTGTATGAAGTTTACTAGATTTGCTGAGATCATCAAACTCAACACAGGAGTACATTATCAAACATGGGAACTCTGTGATATGTTTGGCTCAGTGGGGAGCGACTGCTTTTATCCAATGGGTAGTTGGGTAACTTTGTTTTGTTAAATATTCTAAAATAACTATTGGAGAAGAAAAGTAGACAAACACTTCGACTTGTACATACTCGCTTTAGTAATACAGGCAGTCTTGAGGCAGCTATTCTTTAATTCAGGAGCGGTGAGATACAGTTTTATCGTCACATTCTGCATTTCAGAACCGAAAAGCCCCATCACAGATGGCGTCCCATTCAGAAGAGGATAAAGATGAAGTTTTCAGGGGCTTCACTGTGGACACTGCCTCAGCTATTCAAGAGACAGTTTCAGTTCAAATGATCAACAGAGAAACGAATACCTTGGTTTGTGAAAGTGAGAAAGCAAAGAGTTGGAATAAACGGGTCGTTTTCTGAGTGGCAGGCAGTGACTAGTGGGGTACCGCAAGGATCGGTCCTAGGACCCCAGCTGTTCACAATGTATATTAATGATCTGGACGAGGGAATTGGATGTAATATCTCCAAATTTGCAGACGACACAAAGCTGGGTGGGAGGGTAAGCTGTGAGGAGGATGTCGTGAAACTCCAGTGCAATTTGGACAGGTTGGGTGATTGGGCAGAAACATGGCAAATGCACTATAACGTGGATAAATGTGAGGTTATCCACTTTGGTGGCAAAAACAGGAAGGCAGATTATTATTTGAATGGCAATAGATTGGGAGAAGGGGAAGTGCAGAGACCTGGGTGTCCTTGTGCACCAGTCGCTGAAGGTAAGCATGCAGGTGCAGCAGGCGGTTAAGAAGGCAAATGGTATGTTGGCCTTCGTAGCAAGAGGGTTCGAGTACAGGAACAAGGATGTCTTGCTACATTTGTACAGGGCCTTGGTAAGACCACACCTTGAGTATTGCGTGCAGTTTTGGTCGCCTTACCTGAGGAAGGACGTTCTTGCCATGGAAGGAGTGCAGCGAAGGTTCACCAGGCTGATACCTGGGATGGCAGGAATGACGTATGAGGAGAGATTGTGTCGATTGGGCTTATACTCACTGGAGTTTAGAAGATTGAGAGGGGATCTCATCGAAACCAATAAAATTCTGTCAGGCCTGGACAGACTAGATGCAGGAAGGATGTTTTTTGATGGCCAGGGAGTCCAGAACCAGGGGTCATAGTCTAAGGATAAGGGGTCATAGTCTAAGGATAAGGGGTAAGCCATTTAGCACTGAAATGAGGAGGAATTTCTTCACCCAGAGAGTGGTGAACCTGTGGAATTCTCTGCCACAGAGGGCGGTGGAGGCCAGTTCATTAAATATATTCAAGAAAGAGTTGGATATATTTCTTACGGCTAAAGGGATCAAGGGATATGGGGAGAAGGCAGGGACAGGGTACTGAATTTGGATAATCAGCCATGATCTCATTGAATGGCGGAGCAGGCTCGAGGGGCCGAATGGCCTACTCCTGCTCCTATCTTCTATGTTTCTATGAAGCTCGTAGTGAATTCAACAAAGGTATTTGATCTAGACTAAAGGATTTCAGAAAGTATTTCTATTTTGAATAATTGAGGGTTTTTTATTGAGCAAGAGATGCTCTATGTTGATAATGTGATCACTGCAGTAGTCTTTCAAATCAGATTAACGCAATGTCTTGCATTATGATGTAAGTATCTTCAGCATCTCCTGTTCAACCAAAAACAAATCTTACATGCAAGAATATTACAATTACTTGGTTCAATTTTTGTTCATGATCTTCTTGATTTATTCCACAGTTGTCTGCACTGGAAAAATCTTGGGGTCAGCAAATAAAGAAACAACCAAAGAGACTGGAAGCAGAAGATACTGTTTGAGAAATAGAGGGAGAAAAGTTTCACTGAAGAAAGGGAACTTTGTGACGATGATTACCTGTGTATGTGCAAAGTAACCCATCCATTTCCTCAGGGCAGGAATAATTTATTGGGTGTTTTGGTGTGATGACACAGGGGGCTTGGTAGGCCAGGGGATTGGTGGAGCAATACAGCATGTCAGAGTGGTGGGACAGGAGTGCCCACAGACAGGCACCGATTGTTTTTCCTCAATGATAAAGAACAATCACAAATTTGATCCCCAAACTATTGATAATAATTCTGGAATCTTGTAATGAAATAGAATAGGACTTTCAGTAATCATAAACAGGGAATAGCAGCTCCTTGTCTAAGATATTGAAGCATCCTATGCCAGCCTACAGCAGGACCTGGACAACATCCAGGCTTGGGCTGGCAAGCAGCAGCTAACATTCAAACTTATGAATGGCAAGCAAGGACCATCTCCGAAGAATTGACGGTGCAGACAGAATTAAGTTGGGAATCAGCATGGTTTGGGAAGGGGTGTGGGGAGAAGATGACGGCATAACCGAAAGGGCAAATTTGAGAGAGAAGTGACATTGTCCGCAAGAGTAATTTGCCTGATGGTTTAGAGGGACTTTTCTAACTGGATGTGCCTGTTGAACTTCATTCAATGAATGAGGAAGCTTTCACCTATAGGAAGCAATGTCCAATTGTCTACTATATGTATAATCTTCACCATTCTTTTAAATTCAGTCTCCATGTGCAAAATTCCTTTCCTGCCCACTCCTAATCTTATCGGGTGCGGCACGGCTTGGAGAGACTGTTGCCAGTTTTACAATGTTGTTGTTAATTGTGGTCAGTACTGCCTTCTTGGATTAAAGAACCGAACATGTCACCCAGAACAAGCCCTTATACAATAGAGTGGGGAAAGATTAAACTGGCACTGGGTGTAATTTTCGTTGAGGGAAGATGCCTCAAGTGTTTTCACCAGCTGATAGTTTCCAGAAATAGCATACTTGTGTGTGCAGACTGAATTGCAATCAAACAATGAGGAAGATCAAAGCTACGATAGGTAATCTACCTTTCTCAGTGTGAGCCCCCTTCGTCTTCATGGACACTGAATAATGAACTGAGATCCTGATCCATCTTTAATTTGTATTTTATGTGTTAGTTTGTGAAGACTGCGAGACATTTTCTATTGAAGAATGCCCTGTGTATGGTCCTCCAGTGTTCATAAAGGACACTGTGGTCGAATTCAATCAGCCAGAGAGAGCACGTTTAACTCTTCCAGAGGGTCTCAGCATAGCGACTTCAAAAATTCAACAAGCTGGTCTTGGTGTCTGGAATGAAGGGCAGGTTATTCCCAAAGGCGTTCACTTTGGACCCTATGAAGGAATAGTATCAAATGAAGAAGCAGAGGCCGTCAGTGGGTATTCATGGGCGGTAAGTGACTACTGTTATCAAGTTCCTTATCTTATAAAATAAAAGTTCACGACTTATTGGAATTTATTTTCTATAAATTATCCAAGCTTCTTCCTAGTTGCTACTCAGTGAGTCCTACTGGTAAGTAGACAGCGAGTGAAGGCAGAATTAGTCTTTGCTGTGAAGCCTCTTGTGTTCAACTAGCCCTTCAACACATGGAAATGTTCACAAATGAAGATTGGATTACTGGGTGTGTTTATTGTAGGGCTGGCAGCAGCCACGGAACTACCAGAACATGACTCACCACCATCAGGAAGCGAGAAGGCAAACATGCCTCTATCTGACTGTAACCCACCAAACACCACCACAGAGGAAACAGTTGCAATTCACCCCACTGAGACCAAATGTGTATCAAAGTTCACAGCACCTTCCCCACAGCTGATAGTCTCAGTGCTGAGAGAAAAATAGCAGACAAAAATCCTTTCACACTGATGAGGCCAAATCAGTCTCCCCACCCCTCCCAACTATATATTAAATCTCTGCCACCCCCTGCCCCCAGCTGAGGCGGCATTCTCACACCAGAACCTGTCTGAGGCAAATCATTCACTAGAATTCCTCCCCCCACCAACTGGGAAAAATACTGAACTCTGTGGCAGCCAAATCCGGAGGTCTAGCGTCGGCCGTTAAGGCCGGTTTATTCTGAAAAAATGGCGGCCGCCACACTTCTGCTGCATCCTGCGGCCGCCGCCATTTTGGGAAAGTCGGTCGTGCTGCCGCTACCTGCGCTCACTCCAGATATGTACATGAGGCAGATCGTGATGTCAATGATTGTAAACGCTGATTTGACGCAATATCTGGCAATTTCAACGTTGCCGCTCCATTTTGACCCCTCTCTAATCACGGCAAACTGACCACGTGTTCAGCAATGGTAGCATAGTGGTTATGTTACTGGACCAGTAATCCAGATTAACAACAGAAAACGCTGGAAATACTCAGCAGGCCAGGCAGCATCCGTGGAGAGAGAAACAGAGTTAACGTTTCAGGTCGATGCCCTTTCGTCAGAACTGGAAAAAAGCAGGAAAAGGAAACATAAAAACATAAGAAGTAGGAACAGGAGTAGGCCATACGGCCCCTCGGGCCTGCTCTGCCATTCAATAGGATCATAGCTGATCTGAATCTAGACTCACGTCCACTTCCCTGCCCTCTCCCCGTAACCCCTAATTCCCTTATCTGCTAGGAAACTGTCTATCTCCATTTTAAATTTATTTAATGTTGCAGCTTCCACAGCTCTCTGGGGTAGCAAATTCCATAGATTTACTACCCTCTGAGTGAAGAAGTTTCTCCTCATCTCAGTTTTGAAAGGGCAGCCGCTTATTCTTAGATTATGCCCCCTAGTTCTAGTCTCACCCATCAGTGGAAACATCCTCACCGCATTCACCCGATCAAGCCCCCTCACAATCTTATATGTTTCGATAAGATCGCCTCTCATTCTTCTGAACTCCAATGAGTAGAGTCCCAACCTACTCAACCTTTCCTCATACGTCAACCCCCTCATCTCCGGAATCAACCGAGTGAGCCTTCTCTGAACCGCCTCGAGATCAAGTATATCTTTTCTTAAATATGGAAACCAAAACTGCATGCAGTATTCCAGGTGTGGCCTCACCAATACCCTGTATAACTGCAGCAAGACTTCCCTGTTTTTATACTCCATCCCCCTTGCAATAAAAGCCAAGATTCCATTGGCCTTCCTGATCACCTGCTGCATCTGCATACTAACTTTTTGTGTTTCATGCACCAGGACCCCCAGATCCCTTTGTACTGTAGCACTTTGCAGTTTCTCTCCATTTAGATAATAACTTGCTCGTTGATTTTTTTCTGCCAAAGTGCATAACCTCACACTTTCCAACATTATATTGCATCTGCCAAATCTCTGCCCACTCACTTAGCCTGTCTGTCCTTTTGCAGGTTTTTTATGTCATCCTCACTCATTGCTTTCCCTCCCATCTTTGTATCGTCGGCAAACTTGGATATGTTGCACTCGGTCCCTTCCTCCAAATCGTTAATATAGATTGTAAAGAGTTGGGGTCCCAGCACTGACCCCCTGCGGAACACCACTAGTTACTGATTGCCAGCCCGAGAATGAACCATTTATCCCAACTCTTTGTTTTCTGTTAGATAGCCAATCTTCCACCCATGCCAGTATATTACCCCCAATCCCGTGATTTCTTATCTTGATCAGTAATCTTTTGTGTGGAACCTTGTCAAATGCCTTTTGGAAGTCCAAATACACCACATCCACTGGTTCCCCTTTATCCACCTTGTATGTTACATCCTCAAAGAATTCGAGCAAATTTGTCAAACATGACTTCCCCTTCATAAAACCATGCTGACTCTGTCCTATTAAATTATGTTTATCCAAATGCTCTGTTACTGTTTCCTTAATAATGGACTCCAACATTTTGCCAACCACAGATGTTAGGCTAACTGGTCTATAGTTTCCAGCTTTTTGTCTACCTCCCTTCTTAAATAAGGGTGTTACATTAGCAGTTTTCCAATCTGCCGGGACCTTTCCTGAGTCCAGGGAGTTCTGGAAAATAATCACCAATGCATCCACAATCCCTACCGCCACTTCTCTCAAGACCCTAGGATGTAGGCCATCAGGTCCGGGGGATTTATCCGCCTTAAGTCCCATTATTTTACTGAGTACCATCTCCTTAGTGATTTTAATCGTCTTTAGCTCCTCCCCCCCCATTGCCCCCTGTTTGTCCAGTGTTGGGATATTTTTAGTGTTCTCTACTGTAAAGACTGATACAAAATATTTGTTCAGCGTCTTTGCCATCTCCATGTTCCCCACCACTAGTTTCCCGGTCCCATCCTCTAAGGGACCAACGTTCACTTTAGCCACCCTTTTACTTTTTATATAGCTGTAGAAACTCTTGCTATCTGTTTTTATATTTTTTGCTAGTTTACTTTCATAATCTATCTTCCCTTTCTTAATTAATCTTTTAGTTATTGTTTGCTGGCTTTTAAATGCTTCCCAATCTTCTATCCTCCCACTAGATTTGGCTACTTTATATGCCCTTGTTTTCAGTCGGATACTATCCTTTATTACTTTACTAAGCCACGGATGGCTGTCTTTTCTTTTACTCCCCTTTTTCCTCAGTGGAATATATTTATCTTGAAAGATGTGAAATATCTCCTTGAATGTAGACCACTGCTCTTATACCGTCTTACACTTTAATCTGTTTTCCCAGTCCACTTTAGTCAATTCTACTCTAATACCTTCATAGTCTCCTTTATTTAAACTCAGTATGCTGGTTTGAGATCCAACTCTCTCACCCTCAAACTGAATTTGGAATTCAACCATATTATGGTCACTCATTCCAAGGGGATCCTTTACTAGGACATTTTTTATTCATCCTGTTTCATTACACAGGACCAGATCTAAGATTGCCTGTCCCCTGGTTGGTTCAGTTACATACTGCTCAAGGAACCCGTCCCTAATACACTCTATGAACTCTTCTTCAAGGCTGCCATGTCCAATTTGATTAGTCCAGTCAATATGAAAGTTAAAATCCCCCATGATTATAGCTGTTCCCTTATTACAAGCCCCAACTATTTCCTGATTTATACACCGACCAACAGAGTTGCAACTGTTAGGAGACCTATAGACTACACCCACCAGTGACTTTTTCCCCTTATTATTCCTTATCTCCACCCAAACTATTTCACTATCCTGATCCTTTGACCCAATATCATTTCTGACTATTGCAGTGATTCCATCCTTGATTAACATAGCAACCCCACCTCCCTTTCCTTCCTGTCTGTCCTTCCTAATTGTCAAATACCCTTGTAGGTTTAGTTCCCACTCATGATTATCTTGCAGCTATGTTTCCGTAATGGCCACCAGATCATGCCCATGTGTAGTTATTTGTACCGTCAACTCGTCAATTTTGTGACGAATGCTGCGTGCATTCAGATAAAGAACTTTCAAATATGTTTTCTGACAATTTATTCCTGCTTTTACCACTTTACCTTTATCATTATACATTCTGTCCCTTCCTGACGCGCTCTGGTTTTTAATTCCCCCACTGCTACCTTGCTTTATTGCCTTCTCCGCTGTCATTTTTATTTTTCGCTCTTAAAACCTCCCCCCCACTAATTAGTTTAAAGCCCTCTCTACAGCCCTAGTTATTCGATTCGCCAGGACTCTAGTCCCAGCACTGGCCAAGTGAAGTCCGTCCCAACGGAACAGCTCTCTCCTGTCCCAGTACTGATGCCAGTGTCCCAGGAAGCAAAACCCATTTCTCCCACACCAGGCTTTGAGCCACGCATTTAACTCTAATTTTATTTACCCTAGCCAAATTTGCACGTGGCTCAGGTAGTAATCCAGAGATTATTACCCTTGTGGTTCTGCTTTTTAATTTGGCCCCTAGCTGCTCAAACTCCCTCAGCAGAACCTCCTTCCTTGTCCTATCTATGTCGTTGGTACCAACATGGACCACGACAACTGGATCCTCCCCCTCCCACTCCAAGTTTCTCTCCAGCCCAGAGGAGATGTCCTTAACCCTGGCACCGGGCAGGCAACACAGCCTTCGGGACTCTCGCTCTCGGCTGCAAAGAACTCTATCTATCCCCCTAACGATACTATCCCCTACCACTACAACATTTCTTTTAACTCCCCCCACTTGAATAGCCCCCCGCTCCACGGTGCTGTGGCCAGGTTGCTCATCCTCCCCGCAGTCCCTGTTCCCATCCTCACCGGGAGTAAGAGCCTCAAACCTGTTGGACAAGAGCAAGGGCTGCGGCTCCTCCAACACTACCTCCTGGATCCCCGTACCTGCCTCACTTCTAGTCACACCATCCTGACCCTGGCCACGGACTACAACTGAATTAATTAATCTAATTGGTGTGACTACCTCCTGATACACACAGTCCAGGTAACTCTCCCCCTCCCTGATGTGTCTCAGTGTTTGAAGCTCGGACTCCAGCTCTTCAACACGGAGCCGGAATTCCTCGAGCAGGTTTAGGGGCTGGGAAAAGGGGGAGGCGATGAAAGAACAAAAGGGAAGGTCAGTGATAGGATAGAAAGCAGGTCGAGGAACCAACCAGAGATCAGGCCATCTTAGACTGGGTATTATGTAATGAGAAAGGATTAATTAGCAATCTTGTTGTACGAGGCCCCTTGGGTCAGAGCGATAATAATGATAGAATTCTTCATTAAGATGGAGAATGAAGTAGTTGACTCAGAGACTAGGGTCCTAAATTTAAATAAAGGAAACTACGATGGTCTGAGGCGCGAGTTGGGTAGGATTGATTGGGGAATGTCACTCAAAGGGTTGGTGAAGTCAAGCGTAGGTCCCTTGCAGTCAGAATCAGGGGAATTTATAATGGGGAACAAAGAAATGGCAGACCAACTAAATACATATTTTGGTTCTGTCTTCACAAAGGAGGACACAAATAACCTCCCAGAGATGCCGGGGAACATAGGGTCTGATGAAAGGGTGGAACTGAAAGAAATCAGTATTTGTAGGGAAATGGTGTTAGGGAAATTGATGGGACTGAAGGCTGATAAATCCCCAGGGCCTGATAATCTACATCCTAGGGTACTTAAGGAAGTGGCCCTAGAAATAGTAGATGCATTGCTGATCATCTTCCAACATTCGATGGAATCTGGAACAGTACCCATGGATTGAAGGGCAGCTAATGTTACCCCACTATTCAAAAAAGGTGGTAGAGAGAAAACAGGGAATTACAGACCGGTAAGCCTGACATCGGTAGTGGGGAAAATGCTAGAGTCCATTATAAAAGATGTAATAGCAGAGCACTTGGAAAAGAGTGACAGGATCAGACAAAGTCAACATGGATTCATAAAAGGTAAATCGTGCTCGACTAATCTACTGGAATTTTTTGAGGATGTAACTGGTAAAATAGATAAGGGAGAACCAGTGGATGTGGTGTATCTGGACTTTCAGAAGGCCTTCGATAAGGTCCCACATAAGAGGTTAGCGTGTAAAGTTAAGGCACATGGGATTGGGGGCAAGGTATTGACTTGGATAGAGAACTGGTTGGCAGACAGAAAGCAAAGAGTTGGAATAAACGGGTCTTTTTCCGAATGGCAGGCAGTGACTAGTGGGGTACCGCAGGGGTCGAATATCTCCCAATTTGCAGACGACACAAAGCTGGGTGGGCGTGTGTGCTGTGAGGATGTCGAGAAACTCCAGGATGATTAGGACATGTTGGGTGATTGGGCAGAAACATGGCAGATGCAATATAACGTGGATAAATGTGAGGTTATCCACTTTGGTGGCAAAAACAGGAAGGCAGATTATTATCTAAATGGCAATAGATTGGGAGAAGGGGAAGTGCAACGAGACCTGGGTGTCCTTGTGCACCAGTCGCTGAAGGTAAGCATGCAGATGCAGCAGGCGGTTAAGAAGGCAAATGGTATGTTGGCCTTCGTAGCGAGAGGGTTTGCGTACAGGAACAAGGATGTCTAGCTGCAGTTGTACAGGGCCTTGGTGAGACCACACCTTGAGTATTGTGTGCAGTTTTGGTCGCCTTATCTGAGGAAGGATGTTCTTGCCATGGAAGGAGTTCAGCGAAGATTCACCAGGCTGATACCTGGGATGGCAGGAATGACGTATGAGGAGAGATTGGGTCGATTGGACTTGTACTCGCTGGAGTTTAGAAGAGTGAGAGGTGATCTCATTGAAACTTATAAAATTCTGACAGGACTGGACAGACTAGATGCAGGAAGGATGTTCCCGATGGTCAGGGAGTCCAGAACCAGGGGACACAGTCTAAGGATAAAGGGTAGGCCATTTAGGACAGAAATGAGGAGGAATTTCTTCACCCAGAGAGTGGTGAACCTGTGGAACTCTCTACCACAGAAGGCGGTGGAGGCCAATTCATTAAATATATTCAAGAAGGAGTTGGATATATTTCTTAAGGCGAAAGGGATCAAGGGTTATGGGGAGAAAGCAGGGACCGGGTACTGAATTTGGATGATCAGCCATGATCGCATTGAATGGCGGAGCAGGCTCGAGGGGCCGAATGGCCTACTCCTGCTCCTATCTTCTATGTTTCTATGTTTCTATATGTTGGAGGGAAGGTCATTGATGAAGCAGCTGAAGATGGTTGGGCCTAGGACACTGCCCTGAGGAACTGGAGGAAAGTATACAGTGGTGTTCCCCAGGGGTTGGTAGGAGTACCACTGCTCTTTGATATATATTAATGACCTGGACTTGGGTATACAGGACACAATTTCAACGTTTGTAGATGATACAAAATTCGGAAATGTAGTAAACAATGAGGAGGTTAGCAACAGACTTGAGAAGGACATAGACTGGTGAAATGGGCAGACACGTGGCAGATGACATTTAACGCAGAAAAGTGTGAAGTGATGCATTTTGGTAGGAAGAACGAAGAGGGGCAATATAAGCTAAATGGTACAATTTGAAAGGGGAGGCAGGGAGAGAGATCTGGTGGATGCATGTACACAAATCTTTGAAGGCAGCAGGATGTTGAGAAGGCTCTTAAAAAACATATGGGATCCTTGGCTTCAGAAATACAAAAGCAAGGAAGTGATGCTAAACCTTTATAAAACACTGGTTAGGCCCCAGCTGGAGTATTGTGGCCAATTCTGGGCACCACACTTTAGGAAGGATGACAAAGCCTTAGAGAGGGCGCAGCAGAAAAGATTTACTAGAATGGTACCAGGAATGAGGGACTTCAGTTACGTAGAGAGACTGGAGAAACTGGGCTTGTTCTCTTAGAGCAGAGAAGGTTAAGGGGAGATTTGGTAGAGGTGTTCAAAATCATGAAGGGTTTTGATAGAGTAAATAAAGAGAAACTGTTTCCAGTGGCAGAAGGGTCGGTAACCAGAGGGACACAGATTTAAGGTGATTGGCAAAAGAACCAGAGGCGACATGAGGAAACATTTTTTTTTTTTTTTTTTTTATACACACAGCAAGTTGTTGTGATCTGGAATGCACTGCCTGAAAGGGCGGTGGAAGCAGATTCAATAGTAACTTTCAAAGAGAATCGGATAAATACTTGGAGGGAAAAAATTTACAAGGCTAGAAGAACATAAGAAATAGGAGCAGGAGTAGGCCATTCGGCCCCTCGAGCCTGCTCCGCCATTCGATGAGATCATGGCTGATCTTCTACATCAACTCCACCTTCCCGCACTATTCCCATATCCCCAACAGGACATAGAAAGGCTAGCAGAATGGGAAGACAAGTGGCAGATGGAACTTAATATAGAGAATTTGTGGAATTTAATACAGAGAAGTGTGAGGTGATGCATTTTGGCAGAAGGAACAGAGAGAGGCAATATACACTTAATGGCACAGTTTTAAAGAGTGTGCAGGGACAGAGGGACCTGGGAGTTAATGTGCATAGGTCCCTGAAGGTGGCAGGACATTGAGGGAGTGGTTAGCAAAGCATATGGGATCTTGGGCTTCATAAATAGAGGGATTGAGTACAAAAGTAGAGAAGTAATACTGAACCTTTATAAAGTGCTGGTTAGGCCACAATGGGATATTGCGGCCAGTTCTGGTCACCACACTTTAGGAAGGATGTGAAGGCCCTTGAGAGGGTGCAGAGGAGATTTACCAGAATGGTTCCGGGGATGGGGGGATCTTGGCTACAAGGACAGGTTGGAGAAGCTGGATTTGTTTTCATTAGAGCAAAGGAGGTTGAGGGGTGATTTGATAGAGGTGTACAAGATTATGACGGGTTTGGATAGGCTAGATGGGGAAAGGCTGTTCCCATTAGTTGATGGTACAAGGACTAGGGGACACAGATTTAAGGTTTTGGGCAAGAGATACAGGGGGGACGCGAGAAAAAACTTTTTTATGCAGCGAGTGGTGAGGACCTGGAACTCGCTGCCGATGAAAGTGGTGGAAGTGGAGACACTCAATATTTTCAAGAGGAGACGGGATAGGCACTTGAGGGAAATTTACTTGCAGGGTTACGGGGATAGAGCGAGGGAATGGGACTTATTCGATTGCTCTGCAGAGAGCTGGCACGGAATCGACGGGCCGAATGGCCTCCTTCTGTGCCGTTATGACTCTAGGAGCAGGAGTAGGCCATAAGGCACCTCGAGCCTGCTCCACCATTCAACAAGATCATGGCTGATCTTCTACATCAACTCCACCTTCCTGCACTATCCCCATATCCCTTGGTTCCCTTAGTGTCCAAACATCTCTCTATCTCAGCCTTGAATATACTCAACGACTGAGCATCCACAGCCCTCTGGGGTAGAGAATTCCAAAGATTCACCACCCTCTGAGTGAAGAAATTCCTCATCTCAGTCCTAAGTGGCCAAGCCCTTATCCTGAGACTATGTCCCCTTGTTCTAGACTCTCCAACCAGGGCACACAGCCTCTCAGCATCTATCCTGTCAAGCCCTCTCAGAATTTTATACGTTTCAATGAGATCACCTCTCTTTCTTCTAAACTCCAGAGAGTATAGGCCCATTCTACTCAATCTCTCCTCATAGCACAGCCCTCTCATTTCAGGAATCAGCCTAGTAAACCTTCGTTGCACCGCCTCGAAGGCAAGTATATCCTTCCTTGGGTAAGGAGACTAAAACTATACACAGTACTCCAAGTCTGGTCTCACCAAGGCCCTATATAATTATGGTAATACTTCTTCACGCTTATACTCCAACCCCCTTGCAATAAAGGCTAACATATCATTTGCCTTCCTAATTGCTTGCTGTACCTGCATGCTAACTCTCTGATTCGTTTACAAGGACCCCCAAATCTCTCTGAATACCAACATTTACCAGTCGCTCACCTTTTAAAAAATGTTTTGCTTTTCCATTTTTCCTACCAAAGTGGATAATTTCACATTTCCCCACATTATACTCCATCTGCCATTTTCCCAATCAAGTAACCTGTCTATATCCCTTTGCAGCCTCTTTGCGTCCTGCTCACAGATTACTTTTCCAACTAGCTTTGTATCGTCAGCAAACTTGGATATATTACATTTGGTCCCCTTATCAAAATCATTGATATAGATTGTGAATAGCTGAGGCCCCAGCACTGATCCTTGCGGTACCCCACTAGTTACAGCCTGCCAACCTGAAAATGACCCGTTTATTCCTACTCTCTGCTTTCTGTCAGTTAACCAATCCTCAATCCATACTGGTATATTATCCCCGCTGTGAGCCCTAATCTTGTTTAATAACCTCTTGTGTGGCACCTTATCAAATGCCTTCTGAAAATCCACTTATTCCCCCTTATCTACCCTGCTAGTTACACCCTCAAAAAACTCTAATATATTTGTCAAACACGATTTCCCTTTCATAAATCCGTACTGACTCTGCCTAATCATACCGTGACTCTCCAAGTGCTCTGTTACCCCTATGGAGACAGAGCCGGGGCGTGGGACTAATTGGATAGTGTGGTAAACCACTTTTATCGTTCACTATCGTTACACTATGGTTATCACTGTTTATATCGTTACACTATGGTTATCACTGTTTACACTGTTGTATCACTACACAAGGTCACCTCTTGCCGCGTTGTTATACCTGGGCTGACCACAGCTGACTCCGCCCATGGCTCCGCCTGCTTGCCCAGGTATAAAGGTGGTCGACTGGCTGGTATTCCTCCTTGTTGGATCCGATCACCCACGAGGGTGGGCTCTGTTATTTAGCCAATAAAAACCTATAGTTACTAACTTAACTCGTCGCTTTTCATGAACTGAATTGATAGGTATATCAATTTTATTGGCTAAATTTGACTCATGGGGTTCCGGCATGCCGTCTACCGGGGCTGGATTTGGGGGAGTGGTGGGGGGTAACGGTGGTGTCTCAGGGGTGCCCGAGGGTGCGAGGTCTCGCAAGGAGACTGTGTCCTCCCGCCCGTCTGGGTATGCCACATAGGCGTACTGGGGGTTGGCGTGCAGGAGGTCCACCCTCTCGACCAGGGGGTCCGTTTTATGGGTCCTCACGTGCTTCCGCAGCAGGACGGGCCCCGGAGAAGTCAGCCATGTTGGTAGCGAAGTTCCCGTAGTCGACTTCCTGGGGAAAACAAACATTTGCTCATGGGGGGTGGCGTTAATGGCAGTGCAAAGCAGTGACCGGATGGAATGCAGCGCTGCCGGGAGGACTTCCTGCCAGCGAGAGGTTGGGAGGCCCTTAGACTTTAAGGCTAAGAGAACGGCCTTCCAGACTGTCGCGTTCTCTCTTTCTACCTGGCCGTTCCCTCGGGGGTTGTAGCTGGTGGTCCTGCTTGCAGCAATACCTCTCGCTAGTAGGAACTGGGGAAGTTCCTCGCTCATGAAGGATGAGCCCCAGTCGCTATGTATATAGTTCGGGAACCCGAACAAGGCGAAGAGGTCGTTCAGGCATTTGATGACCGTGGTACTGGTCATGTCTGGGCAGGGGAAGGCAAAGGGGAAACGGGAGTACTCGTCAATAATGTTGAGGAAGTACACATTACGGTCAGAGGACAGGAGGGGCCCCTTAAAATTGATGCTCAAGCGCTCGAAGGGGCGGGTGGCCTTGATCAGGCTTGCTCTGTCCGGCCTATAGAAATGCGGTTTGCATTCGGCACAGGTTTGGCAGTTCCTGGTCATGGTCCTGACCTCCTCGATGGAGTAGGGCAGGTTGCGGGCCTTAATGAAGTGGTAAAGTCTGGTGACCCCGGGGTGGCAGAGGTCGTTGTGGAGGGTCTGCAGTCTATCAACCAGCAGTGCCTCATGCGAGTTGTGGGGGCGGCCATCTTTCATCAAGGCCACAGATGCCAGTATCCCCTCGTGTGAGTCGTGGGGGCGGCCATCTTTGATCAAGGCCACCGACGCCGGCAGTGCCTCATGTGAGTTGTGGGGGCGGCCATCTTCTCTGCCATTTTATTCAACGTCGTGGGCGCCGCCATTTTGTTCACCACACTCGACCGCCACCTTGTCTCCAGACCTGACCACCGCCTCACCCACAGACTACAGCAGCTCGCTCAGCCATACACTAGCCTCCGTCACACTTGACCAAGCTCGCCCGCATCACCCGTCCAAGTCCATGATGGACATCAAAGTAAACGGCCACGCCACGACCTGCCTGTTCGACAGCGGAAGCACGGAGAGTTTCATCCATCCAGACACGGTGAGCCACTACTCCCTCACTGTCCGGCCAACGCGCAACCGGATCTCGATGGCGTCGAGGTCCCATTCTACAGACATCAGCGGCTACTGTGTTGTGACCCTGTCGGTTAGGGGCACGGAGTATAAAAATTTTAAACTTCTCGTCCTGCCCCAGCTCTGCGCTGCCGTCCTACTAGGGCTGGATTTCCAATCCCACCTTCAAAGTGTCACTTTGGCATACGGTGGACCCCTCCCCCCACTCACAGTCTACAACCAGCAGCTTTTAAACCGCCCACCGCGTACCACCTGCGGCCTATCCACCCTCAAGGTCCCGCCCCCCTCCCTGTTCGCTAACCTCACCCGCGACTGTAAACCCGTCGCTACCAAGAGCGGGCGGTACAGCGCCGGGGACAGAGCTTTTATTAGCTCCGAGGTGCAGCGACTCCTGAAGGAGGGCATCATCGAGAGAAGCAACAGCCCCTGGCGTGCCCAGGTCGTAGTCGTTAAGACCGGCGATAAACACCACCTGGTCATCGACTACAGCCAAACCATAAACCGGTACACCCAGCTGGACGCATACCCCCTTCCCCGCATATCTGATATGGTCAATCAGATTGCACAGTACCGGGTATTCTCTACCATCGACCTTAAGTCGGCCTATCACCAACTCCCTATCCGCCCTGAGGACCGCCAGTATACTGCCTTCGAGGCGACTGGCCGCCTCTACCACTTCCTTAGGGTTCCCTTCGGCGTCACCAACGGGGTTTCGGTCTTCCAAAGGGAGATGGACCGGATGGTTGACCAGAACGGGCTGCATGCCACGTTCCCTTATCTAGATAACGTCACCATCTGCGGCCGCGACCGGCAGGACCAGGATGTTAATCTGGAGAGATTCCTCCGTACAGCCCAACGGCTGAACCTCACCTACAATAAGGAGAAATGTGTGTTTAACACCTCGCGCCTTGCCATCCTCGGCTGCGTAGTAGAGAATGGAGTCATCGACCCCGACCCCGAAAGAATGCGCCCCCTCATGGAGCTTCCCCTCCCCCACTGTCCAAAGGCGCTGAAGAGAACCCTGGGGCTCTTTGCCTACTATGCCCAATGGGTGCCCAATTATGCGGACAAAGCCAGACCCCTCATGAAGTCCACCTCCTTCCCCCTGACGGCAGAAGCATGCGCAGCCTTCTCCCTCATAAAGGGAGACATTGCTAAGGCCACAATGCACGCGGTGGATGAGTCTATCCCTTTCCAAGTGGAGAGCGATGCATCCGACTTCGCCCTAGCTGCAACCCTTAACCAGGCGGGGAGACCGGTGGCCTTCTTCTCAAGGACCCTCCAGGGCCCTGAGATCCGACACTCTTCGGTCGAGAAGGAGGCCCAGGCGATCGTGGAGGCAGTACGACGCTGGAGGCATTACCTGGCAGGCAAACGATTTACCCTCCTCACCGACCAGCGCTCGGTCGCTTTTATGTTTAATAACAAGCTGAGGGGCAAAATCAAGAACGACAAGATCTTGAGGTGGAGAATCGAGCTCTCCACCTACGATTATGATATCTTGTACCGGCCTGGTAAACTGAACGAACCCCCAGATGCTCTATCACGAAGTACATGCGCCAACGCGCAAATTGATAGACTGCAGACCCTCCACAACAACCTTTGCCACCCCGGGGTCACCAAACTTTACCACTTCATTAAGGCCCGCAACCTGCCCTACTCCATCGAGGAGGTCAGGACCATGACCAGGAACTGCCAAACCTGTGCCGAATGCAAACCGCATTTCTTTAGGCCGGACAGAGCAAGCCTGATCAAGGCCACCCGCCCCTTCGAGCGCTTGAGCATCGATTTTAAGGGGCCCCTCCCGTCCTCCGACCGTAATGTGTACTTCCTCAACATTATTGATGAGTACTCCCGTTTCCCCTTTGCCTTCCCCTGCCCAGTACCACGGTCATCAAATGCCTGAACGACCTCTTTGCCTTGTTCGGGTTCCCGAACTATATACATAGCGACCGGGGCTCAGCCTTCACGAGCGAGGAACTTCACCAGTTCCTACTAGCGAGAGGTATTGCTGCAAGCAGGACCACCAGCTACAACCCCCGAGGGAACGGCCAGGTGGAAAGAGAGAACGCGACTGTCTGGAAGGCCGTTCTCTTAGCCTTAAAGTCTAAGGGCCTCCCAACCTCTCGCTGGCAGGAAGTCCTCCCGGCAGCGCTGCATTCCATCCGGTCACTGCTTTGCACTGCCATTAACGCCACCCCCCATGAACGAATGTTTGTTTTCCCCAGGAAGTCGACTACGGGAACCTCGCTACCAACAGGCTGACTTCTCCGGGGCCCGTCTTGCTGCGAAAGCACGTGAGGGCCCATAAAACGGACCCCCTGGTCGAGAGGGTGGACCTCCTGCACGCCAACCCCCAGTACGCCTATGTGGCATACCCAGACGGGCAGGAGGACACAGTCTCCTTACGAGACCTCGCACCCTCGGGCACCCCTGAGACACCACCGTTACCCCCCACCACCCCCCCAAATCCAGCCCAGGTAGACGGCATGCCGGAACCCCACGAGCCTTCGCCGACCACGCAGACACCAGCATTAACATCGGATACTGCACCACCGCCGCCGCGCCGATCAGAAAGGCTTACGAGGCCTCCGGACAGACTGACATACCCGAACTGGTAGTACACTTCACCCCGCCGGACTCAAATTTAAACAAGGGGTGAATGTGGTAAACCACTTTTATCGTTCACTATCGTTACACTATGGTTATCACTGTTTATATCGTTACACTATGGTTATCACTGTTTACACTGTTGTATCACTACACAAGGTCACCTCTTGCCACGCTGTTATACCTGGGCTGACCACAGCTGACTCCGCCCATGGCTCCGCCTGCTTGCCCAGGTATAAAGGTGGTCGACTGGCTGGTATTCCTCCTTGTTGGATCCGATCACCCACGAGGGTGGGCTCTGTTATTTAGCCAATAAAAACCTATAGTTACTAACTTAACTCGTCGCTTTTCATGAACTGAATTGATAGGTATATCAGATAGATCTTGCAAAGAGCCGGCACAAGCATGATGGGCTGAATGGCCTCCTTCTGCGCTGTATCGTTGTATTTGATCAGAAATCTATCTAGTTCCTTTGACAGAGTCACAGCGCTGGGCAGCACCCTCTAACCCAGGCTCACAAGTTCATTAATCGCCCCTCCCACCTCTGCTATCAGCGGAGAAGGGCCCAATCCCCAGTGCTTGGCATTAACCCACACTTGGCTGTCAGGCTCCCACCTCGGGAAGATTCTCCAGCCTCTGCCCCTCCCGATCCCTTTTTCCCATCCACACAGCGATTCAGTCATTTAACGGAGGCCACAGCTGGTGACGGCAGTGTTGTCACTTGATTTGACACTGGCACAAAACACACCTTTTAATGATACTCTAAATCCATCCCCTCATATTGCTCTCCCCCTGCCCCAATGACAGTCTCGCACCCACCAGTGCTTCACCCCAGTGTTCGCTCTCTCCAGATTGGAAGGACATGACTGATTGCCGTTCTGCCAGATGTTTCTCCGCAGTTGATGGCAACTTGAACCCATGACCTTGAGTCAGAGGAGAGAGTGATACCACTGACCCATGGCTGACAACCTCCCTCAGCCTGGCACCAATTTTCAGTCACGTTTGGTCATGTTTTTCTTCTGAAATCAGTTGGTAGCACTTTTGCCTCTGAGTCAGAAGGTTGTGGGTTCAAGTCCCACTCCAGAGACTTGAGCACAATATCTAGACTGGCACTCCCAGTGCAGGGTTGAGGCTCGGAGCGCTGCACTGTCGGAGGTGCCGTCTTTCGGATGAGATGTTAAACCGAGGCTCTGTCTTCCCGATCATGTGAACGTAAAAGATCCCACGACACTATTGGAAGAGGAGCAAGGGAGTTCTCCCCAGTGTCCTGGCCAATACAGATTATCTGGTCATTATCACATTGCTGTTTGTGGGATCTTGCTGTGCACAAATTAGCTGCCGCGTTTCCTACATTACAACAGTGACTACACTTCAAAAATACTTCATTGGCTGTAAAGCGCTTTGGGACGTCCGGAGGTGGTGAAAGGCGCTGGAGAAATGTCTCTTTCCCTGACCTTTTCATCCCCAATGTACCTTTCCAACGATCTGAAACCCTGAGGGTCCCTCAAAGTCCCGTAACCAAAGGCATCACAAAGGACAAGCCACAAAGGGTGCTGAGGCCCACACTCCTCTAATAGCAAGCCCCCATTTACAGTGATTGTTTCAAATGCACCGAGTTAGAGGGGACCAAATGTGAATTTAGTGAAAATACAGGAGGAGGCCATTCAGCCCTGAGCCTGTTCCGCCAGTCAATGAGATCATGGCGGATCTGTACCTCAACTCTATCCACCCGTCTTAGCTCCATATCCCATCACACCCCCGTCCAGCAAAAGTCCATCGATCTCAGATTTAAAATGATTAATTGAGCTGGCAGCTACTGCTTTTTGTGGGAGTTTCTTCCCCCCACACTTCTACCACCCTTTGCATGAAGAAGTGTTTCCTAATTTCTCTCCTGAATGGCCTGGCTCTGATTTTAATATTATGTTGATGACCCTTCGTTCTGACAAAGGGTCATCGACCTGAAACGTTAACTCTGTTTCTCTCTCTACAGATGCTGCCTGACCAGCTGAGTATTTCCATCATTTTCTGTTTTTATTTAAGAGCAAATTAGAATCATGCAACCATTCTATGATTCTAGCACAGGAAGAGGCCATTTGGCCCGTCGAGGCTCTCTGCCAGAACACTTCAGCTAGTCCCACTTCCCCTGCCCTTTCCCCATAGCCCTGCAAATATTTTTCCTTCAGGTACTTATCCAACACCCTTTCGAAAGCCCCAATTGAATCTGCCTCCACCACCCTTTCAGGCAGTGCATTCCAGGTCCTAACCACTCGCAGTGTAAAAAAGTTTTTCCTCATGTCGCCTTTGGTTCTTCTGCCAATCACCTTAAATCTGTGTCCTCTGGTTCATGACCCTTCCGCCAATGGGAACAGTTTCTTTGTATGTACTCTGTCTAGACCCATCATGATTTTGAACACCTCTATCAAATCTCCTCTCAGCCTTCTCTGATCTAAGGAGAACAACCCCAGCTTCTCCAGTCTATCCACGTAACTGAAGTCACTCATCCCTGGAACCATTCTTGTAAATCTTTTCTGCACCCTCTCTAAGGCCTTCACATCCTTCCTAAAGTGTGGTGCCCAGAATTGGACCCAACACTGCAGTTGAGGCGAAACCAGTGTTTTATAAAAGGCTCGTCATAACTTCCTCGCTTTTGTACTCTGTGCCTCTATTTATGAAGTTCAGGATCCCGTAAGCTTTTTTAACTGCTTTCTCAACCTGCCCTGCTACCTTCAACGAATGTGTACACATAACTCCAGGTCTCTGTTCCTGCACTCCCTTCAGAATTGTACCCTTTAGTTTATATTGCCTCTCCTCATTCTTCCTACCAAAATATATCACTTTACACTTTTCTGCGTTAACTTTCATCTGCCACGTGTCTGCCCATTTCACCAGCCTGTCTATGTCCTCTTGAAGTCGATCACTATCCACCTCACTGTTCACTAAACTTCCAAGTTTTGTGTCATCTGCAAATTTTGAAATTGTGCCCTGTACACCCAAGTCGAAGTCATTAATATATCAAGAAAAGCAGTGGTCCTAGAACCGACCCCTGGGGAACACCACTGTATACCTCCCTCCAGTCTCAAAAACAACCGTTCACCACTACTCTCTGTTTCCCGTCACTTAGCCAATTTTGTATCCATGCTGCCACTGTCCCTTTTATTCCATGCGCTTCAACTTTGCTGGCAAGCCTATTATGCGGCACTTTATCAAATGCCTTTTGGAAGTCCATGTACACAACATCAACCCTCTGTTACTTCATCAAAAAACTCAAATCAAGTTAGTTAAACACAATTTGCCTTTAACAAATCCGTGCTGGCTTTCCTTAATTAATCTGCACTTGTCCAAGCGACTGTTAATTTTGTCCCGGATTATCATTTTGATTAGTAGAATCATAGATTGATACAGAACAGGAGGCCGTTTGGCCCATCGTGCCTGTGCCAGCTCTTTGAAAGAGTTATCCAATTAATCCCACTCCCCTGCTCTTTCCCCATAGCCCTGTAAAAAAAATTTCCCTTCAAGTATTTATCCCAATTCCCTTTTGAATGTTACTATTGGATCTGCTCCCACTCTGCACCCTTTCAGGCAGTGCATTCCAGATCATTCCAGATCATAACAACTCACTGTTTTTAAAAAAATGTTTCCTCCTGTTGCCTCTGGTTCTTCTGTCAATCACCTTAAATCTGTGTCCTCTGCTTATCGACCCTCCTGCCACTGGAAACAGTTTCCCTTTATTTACTCTATCAAAACCATTCATGATTTGGAACCCCAGTTTCTCCACATAACTGAAGTCCCTCATCCCTGGTACCATTCTAGAATCTACATTTAATGTCGTGGCTTCAGTCACTTTCCTGGCACTATGATGGTGCGATAATATAAATTGTTGGAGATTTTGCACAGAACAGCTGCACACTTGCCTTTAGCAAAGAGTACCTTGGTGTCTGGCCTGAGCCGACCCATCATGGTACAGCCTCGGTCTTCAGGGCACTGTCAGTGCGGTAACTCAGAGCCCTGCTGCCCTTGCTCCATCCCTAACCAGCAATGAAAGGCTGACGTTTACTGCAGTAACACCGAAACAGCCACATCCCTTAATTTAAAAAAAAAATCCCAAATTGCACTGCCCGTGTTTGTTTTTCTTGCAAAAATATCAGGTCTGGAGATGCCTGCGCATTGCATTCGCATGCAACTGTCCTGTGCATAATCTCCAACAATTGCTATTATCACACCAGGTAAGTGGTTGAACCCACAACATTAAACATAGGTTTCGCTAATTTACTCTCACCAAAAATCTATCTAGCGGTTAAGCAAGAGTATGATGGCAGCGTCCATGAATTGTAAATAATTGTGATTGGTCATCTAGCCTTTCTTGCCCATTTTTGTGAATTTGAGTGATGTTGAAAATAAAACCTGCCGCGAATTGACTCAGGTGTTTCTGCATTCCCAATTTTTCCCGCAAATGACTCTCTCTTTCATATTCATTTTGCATTAAAAAAATAAAATCTGGCTTTTCAAATGGTCAATTAAACAGATTTCAATTACCAATTCAGCATCCGAACAAAAAAAATCCAGCCATTTCATCAGAGGGTTTAAAGAAATCTGAAAGCATGTCAATATTGATGATCCTGGTGCTGAAAATGCCTTGCACAGTCCAAACCTGAACACTCCCTTTCATTGCACAGCCAGAGCTCAGGGAATGGTTCCAACACAGGAGGAGACCATTCAGCCTGTGTCAGCTCTCTGCAACTCAGTCAGTCCCGCTTCCCCCGCCCATCACAGCCCTGCAAATGGGGTTTTTCCCTGGATGTGGGTTTGTTTTTGCAATTTGCCTCTTGTTCTGCAAATGCTGGGATTTGCTGGCTGGAAGGAGTGGGGCTGGGGGCGCGCCGCCGTGCAACCGAGGGGGGGCTGGGGGCGCGCGGCCCCGGGAGGGGGGGCAGGGGCCCGGTCCCGGTCCCGGGGGAGGGGTGGCGGTCCCGGGCCCTAAGGCCGCCGCGGGCTCTGTACCTCGGTGGTGCTGATGATGATGCTCCGGCTGCTTCTCCACCCCCAGCAGGCCCAGACTCATCCCCATCTTCATCCCACTGCCGCTCGACGGCCTCCGACTGTTCCTCCGTTGCCGCCATCCCGCTCGCCATCATCATTGTTTGTCAAAGTCTGTGTGAGGGAGGAGGGATGCTGCCGGAAAGAGCCGAGCCGAGCGCCGCCGAAAGCGGTGTAAAAGGCAGTGAGCCCTCCCGGCCGGTAGATGGCGCTGTGTCAGGATACATAGATACATAGAAGATAGGAGCAGGAGTAGGCCATTCGGCCCTTCGTGCCTGCTCCGCCATTCGATGAGATCATGGCTGATCTTTTAATTCAGTATCCCGTCCCCGCCTTCTCTCCGTAACCCTTAACCCCTTTTGCCCGTAGAAATATATCTAATTCCCTCTTAAATATATTTAATGAGCTGGCGTACACTGCCCTCTGTGGCAATGAGTTCCACAGGTTCACCACTCTCTGAGTGAAGAAATTCCCCCTCATCTCTGTCCTAAATGGTTTAGCCCTTATCCTCAAATTATGTCCTCTAGTTCTGTTCTCACCCGCCAAGGGAAACATTCCTTCTGCATCCAGTCTGTCTAGACCTGTCAGAATTTTATACACTTCTATGAGGTCCCCTCTCAATCTTCTAAACTCCAGTGTGTACATCCCTAAACTACATAGTCTCTCCTCATAGGTCATTCCCGCCATTCCTGGTATCAGCCTGGTGAATCGCCGCTGCACCCCCTCCATGGCAAGAACATCCTTCCTCAGATGAGGCGACCAAAACTGTACACAGTACTCGAGGTGTGGTCTCACCAGTGCCCTGTACAGCTGCAGCAAGGTATCCCTGTTCCTGTATTCTAACCCTTTTGCTATGAAGGCCAGCATACCGTTTGCCTTCTTGACCGCCTGTTGCACCTGCATGCTCGCCTTCAGTGACTGGTGTACAAGAACACCCAGGTCTCTCTGTACTTCCCCCTCTCCCAATCTATTGCCATTTAAATAATAATTTGCCCTCCCGTTCCTGCACCCAAGGTGGATAACTTCGCACTTGTCCACATTATAGTGCATCTGCCATTTATCCGCCCAATCGCCCAGTCTGTCCAAATCGCTCTGGAGCTTCCTGGTCTCTTCCTCTGAGCCCACCCCCCCTCCTAGTTTAGTGTCGTCTGCAAATTTGGAAATGCTGCATCCGACTCCCTGATCCAGGTCATTAATGTAAATTGTGAACAGCTGGGGGCCCAGGACAGATCCCTGTGGTACCCCACTTGTTACTGCCTGCCATTCAGAAAATGAGCCGTTTATTCCAACTCTCTGTTTTCTATCTGACAGCCAGTTCCCTATCCACGCCAAAACTTTCCCCTTTATCCCATGAGCCTCAATTTTCCATGCTAATCTTTTATGTGGGACCTTATCGAAGGCCTTTTGGAAGTCCAGGTACACCACATCTACTGGCTCTCCCCCATCTATTCTACCAGTTACTCCCTCAAAAAATTCCAATAGATTAGTCAAGCACGATTTACCCTTTGTAAATCCATGTTGACTCTGTCCTATCCTGTCCCCATTTGCTAAGTGCTCCGCTATTTCATCCTTAATGATGGACTCCAGCATTTTGCCCACAACTGATGTAAGGCTTACAGGTCTGTAATTACCTGCTTTTTCCCTACCCCCCTTTTTGAATAGTGGGGTAACGTTAGCTACCCTCCAATCCATCGGCACTGTTCCCGAGTCTAATGAATTCTGAAAAATCATCCTTTATAAAAAAGGCCGGGCTGCAGTGAGCCCTCCCCGCCGGTAGATGGCGGTGTGTGAGGATGTCTCCCTTTATAAAGATACCGGGCTGCAGTGAGCCCTCCCGGCCGGTAGATGGCGGGGTATCAGGAAGCCATAGAAACATAGAAGATAGGAGCAGGAGTAGGCCATTCAGCCCTTCGAGCCTGCTCCGCCATTCAATGAGATCATGGCTCATCATTCAAATTCAGTACCCTGTCCCTGCCTTCTCCCCATATCCCTTGATCCCTTTAGCCTTAAGAAATATATCCAACTCTTTCTTGAATATATTTAATGAACTGGCCTCCACTGCCCTCTGTGGCAGTGAATTCCACAGGTTCACCACTCTCTGGGTGAAGAAATTCCTCCTCATTTCAGTCCTAAATGTCCTACCCCTTATCCTTAGACTATGACCCCTGGTTCTGGACTCCCCGACTATCAGGAACATCCTTCCAGCATCTAGTCTGTCTAGGCCTGACAGAATTTTATAGGTTTCGATGAGATCCCCTCTCAATCTTCTAAACTTCAGTGAGTATAAGCCCAATCGACACAATCTCTCCTCATACGTCATTCTTGCCATCCCAGGTATCAGCCTGCTGAATCTTCGCTGCACTCCTTCCATGGCAAGAACGTCCTTCCTCAGATAAAGCGACCAAAACTGCACACAATACTCAAGGTGCGGTCTCACCAAGGCCCTGTACAACTGTAGCAAGACATCCTTGTTCCTCTTGCTACGAAGGCCAACATACCATTTGCCTTCTTAACCGCCTGCTGCACCTGCATGCTTACCTTCAGCGACTGGTGCACAAGAACACCCAGGTCTCTTTGCACTTCCCCTTCTCCCAATCTATTGCCATTCAAATAATAATGTGCCTTCCTGTTTTTGCCACCAAAGTGGATAACCTCACATTTATCCACATTATAGTGCATTTGCCATGTTTCTGCCCAATCACCTAACCTGTCCAAATCGTACTGGAGTTTCATGACATCCTCCTCGCAGCATACCCTCCCACCCAGCTTTGTGTCATCTGCAAATTTGGAGATATTACATCCAATTCCCTCGTCCAGATCATTAATATATATTGTGAACAGCTGGGGTCCTAGGACCGATCCTTGCGGTACCCCACTAGTCACTGCCTGCCACTTGGAAAACGACCCGTTTATTCCAACTCTTTGCTTTCTGTCCACCAACCAGTTCTCTATCCAAGTCAATACCTTGCCCCCAATCCCATGTGCCTTAATTTTGCACGCTAATCTCTTATGCGGGACCTTATCGAAAGCCTTCTGAAAGTCCAAATACACCACATCCACTGGTTCTCCCTTATCTATTTTACCAGTTACATCCTCAAAAAATTCCAGTAGATTAGTCAAGCATGATTTACCTTTTGTAAATCCATGTTGACTTTGTCCGATCCTGTCACGGCTTTCCAAGTGCTCTGCTATTACTCCCTTTATAAAGATGATAAACCTACAGAGGGCGAGCGAGAGCTTTACAAAGGTGCGTATTGGAAGGTGGACAAATGTAAGAAGTCACACAACACCAGGTTATAGTCCAACAGCTTTATTTGAAATCACAAGCTTTCGGAGCGCTGCTCCTTCGTCAGGTGAAGTGGAGAGATGCCTATAGACACAGCTTATATAGTCAGAGAATAATGCCAGATGATTACAGGTAATCTTTCTAACTGCCATTTATCACACCTCGGCAGAGAGATAATCACAGCAATCAAAGGTGTGAATGGTGTCCAAACAGCTCAGTCAGGAAAAAATTACATCAAAGAACAATGAGGTGGGGTCACAAGAGGTCAAATGTTGCAGATGCTGGGGTCTGCATGGAAAACAAAAAACAGACAAAAAACATTTTTTTTGCTGGAAATCACAACAGGTCCAGCCGCATCTGTGTAGAGAGAACAAGCCAACGACGACTCGAGTCTGGATGACCCTACGTCAGGTGGGGTTACATGTAGCGTGACATGAACCCAAGATCCCGGTTGAGGCCGTCCTCATGAGTGCGGAACTTAGCTATCAGTTTCTGCTCTACGATTTTGCGTTGTCATGTGTCTCGAAGGCCGCCTTGGAGAATGCTTACCCAAAGATCGGAGGCTGAATGTCAAATAAAGCTGTTGGACTATAACCTGGTATTGTGTGACGTCTTACATTTGTCCACCCCAGTCCAACACCGGCATCACCACACCATGGCTACTATCGACACCACAAACTGCCGGCTATTCTCTGACTATATAAGTTGTGTCTATAGGCATCTCTCCACTTCACCTGACGAAGGAGCAGCGCTCCGAAAGCTTGTGATTTCAAATAAAGCTGTTGGACTATAACTTGGTGTTGTGTGACTTCTTACATTTGTCCACCCCAGTCCAACACCGGCATCACCAAACCATGGCTACTATCGACACCACAAACTGCTGGCTATTCTCTGACTATATAAGCTGTGTCTATAGGCATCTCTCCACTTCACCTGATGAAGGAGCAGCGCTCCGAAAGCTTGTGATTTCAAATAAAGCTGTTGGACTATAACCTGGTGTTGTGTGACTTCTTACATTTGTCCACCCCAGTCCAACACCGACATCACCACACCATTGGAAGGTGAGCATCTCTTTGGTTCAGGTGACCCACATTTCACTGCATATGTCCAGGTGCAGATACAGATAAACGGATACACAACACACACTGCACAGGGGAAAGCTGAGGGAACTCAGGATTAAACAGGGAGCCAGCCAGAGAGAGAGAGAGACAGAGAAAGATGGAGTGAAATAGACACTAATAAATCGACGATAGCCCTTGTTAGTTTTGCAGTTACTATCTATAAAACTGCTCCTCCCCCAAGAGCCACTACTAAGGTTACAGCTGCTATCTATAAAACTGCTCCTCCCCCAAGAACCACTACTAAGGTTACAGCTGTCAAGGGTAAAACTGCTCCTCCTCCCATCACAGCTGTTTTTCCCCAAAGTCTGTCCCATGCAGCCATGAAGGGTTCGGTAAATGGACACATTTTGAGTGCACTAATCGACTCATGCAGCTCTGACAGCTTCATTAGTGAGCGGGCTGTCAGTAAATTAAAACTGCATATTTACCCCTCGGACAGGGAAATTGCAATCGCTCTGACGACACTGACCACCAACTCTTCCGGCTTTTGTCTTGTCAACCTTATTCTCAATGGCCGCACTTATTTCTCCACCCGGCTCGGGGTGCTCAAAAACCTATGCAGTGATGTGCTCCTGGGACAGGATTTCCAGAAACAACATAAAAGACTCACTTTCGAGTTTGGAGGGTCAAAGCCGGAGCTTACTATTTCCAAAGTACCATTTTGTGCGCTTTCGCGGCTTCGCTCGACGAGCTCTCCTTGTTTGCCAATCTTTCCCCCCGATGTAAGCCCATAGTCACTAAATCACGACGTTTCAGCCAAGATGATCTATCCTTTATCGAGGCAGAGATCTCTCGCTTTCTAGCTGATGGTACCATTGAGCCATGGTCATCTCCCTGGCGGGCTCAAGTCGTCGTTGTTAAAAATCCTCTGAAGCAACACAAGAAACGTCTTTGCATCGATTACTCACAAACTATTAACCAGTATACCGACCTGGATACCTACCCACTACCACGCATCGATGACATGATCAATAACCTTGCCAACTACAAAGTATTTTCAACTTTTGACTTAAAGAGCGCATATCATCAAGTGCCGTTAAAGGACTCTGACAAAAAGTATACAGCCTTTGAGGCCAATGGTCAGCTTTACCAGTTTTGTCGCCTTCCATTTGGGGCCACCAATGGGGTGGCCATCTTTCAGCAGGCAATGGATAGCCTAGTCAAACAGGAGACCTTAACGGACACTTTTCCATATCTGGATAATATCACCATTGTTGGTCATGACCAGAAGGAGCATGATGCCAACCTCCAGAAATTTTTTGACATTCTCCATCGTCGCAACTTAACCTTAAATGAGTCCAAATCTGTGAAATCAGTACCATCAGTCAACATCCTTGGCTACTGGGTGGGCAATGGTGTCATCAAACTGGATCCGGAGCGACTTCGTCCACTTCAGGAGCTCCCTCCCCCTACGAATCTCAGCTCTCTTCGTCGGGCACTCGGCATGTTCGCCTATTATGCGAAGTGGATACCCCACTTCTCCAACAAGGTCCAGCCCCTGCTTCACGCGAAGTCATTTCCGTTGGAGGCAACGGCTATTTCAGCTTTCAACCTCCTCAAGCGACAACTGGAAAAAGCCACACTTCGTTCCACTGATGAAAATCTCCCTTTCGTGGTCGAGTGCGATGCATCGGAGGTGGCGATCACGGCTACCTTGAATCAAGGTGGTCGACCCGTTGCATTTCTGCCCAGAACTTTGCAGGGTAGCGAGCTCGATTATCCACCTGTCGAGAAGGAGGCTACGGCTATCATCGAAGCAGTATGTAAATGGAGTTATTTCTCGCTCGTCGCCATTTCACGCTTATAACCGATCAGCGCTCCGTGGCCTTTATGCTGGATAACCGGAAACGCACTAAGATCAAGAATAACAAAATACAGCTCTGGAGGATGGAATTGGCCGCCTTTGGCTACACCATTGAAATAAAGAATAGATTTGCCTTCCAAAGCTAGGCTTTATTAACTTTAAAATCTGCAGCACATCTTTCCACATCCAGTCCCAACCAAAGCTGGAAAAGAACTGAATTTAAGGTGGCCACCACACATCATGTGACATCAACTACCAATGAGATTACAACATATATCCCAAGGCAGTTAACAAACAACCAATCACAATACTTTTACTAAACAAGGAATAATCACCACATTCACCCCTCCTTTTAAAATATACTCCAACCTAAATAACCTTTACAACTTATAATTAATTATTTACAACTAAAACTATGCACAACAAGAGTAAAACTGTTTACATGACACAATACTAAGTGAACAACAACAAATAATAACATTGCACATAAGTATTAAGTATCTCTCAACTAAAACAATATAATATAATATTTCAACAATTTTAAAACATTACTATCAATTTAAAAGTCCATTTTCAATCGGTCGACCGGATATCTTGTTCGTGTCGACCTTCTTAACCTTGGTGAAATTCCTTGCCCTCCCACACCAGAAGGCACAGAAGTATCTTCAGCAGGAAGGCTATCCATATCCCGATTTTCAACGGTTTCCGGATTAGAAATCCCATCAAAAGGTAAACTGGGACGGTCATAAACATCCATCAAGGGCTGACTAATAGAAGTATAATTATCTGCAATCGGATTGGAGACATTCGTAGTATCTTTAACAGCATCCACATTATCTAAATCATGACTATTGTTAATATCCTCAGAAGAGGGCTGGCCACCACAAGGAGCCAAGTCTTTAATTGAAACGGTACTTTCTTTCCCATCTTGGAATCGAATATGAGCATATTGAGAATTTGCCTCCAACAGCTCCACCTCCTCCACTAAAGGATCATATTTTGACAATCTAACATGGCGTCGAAGCAGCGCAGGTCCCTGCATAGTAAGCCATGAAGGTACCGAGTATCCCGTAGTAGATCTCCGCGGGTAGTTAAAGAGCCTTTCATGGGGGGTCACATTAGTAGCCGTTGAAAGCAATGATCTAATGGAATGCAGGGCATCAGGCAGTACCATTTCCCACTGTGTATTCTTAAGGTTCCGGGATGTCAAAGCCAACATAACTGCCTTCCAGATCACCCCATTGTATCGTTCGCACTGTCCATTACCCTGGGGATTATACGGGGTAGTTCTACTAGTAGAAATTCCCCGACTCTGAAGGTATTCCTTCAACTGGGAAGACATAAAAGAACTTCCCTGATCTGAATGGATATACGCAGGCATCCCAAAGATGACAAAAAGTTGAGTCAGACATTTGATAACTGTAGCAGCTGATATATCTGCACAAGGAAAAGCAAAAGGGAACCTTGAAAACTCATCCACAACAGTAAAAATATATCGGTTTTGAGTAGTTGAAGGAAGAGGCCCCTTAAAATCGACGCTCAAACGTTCAAAAGGAGAAGTAGCCTTTATAAGATGAGCTCGTTGAGGCTTAAAGAAATTCGGTTTACACCGAGCGCAGATAGAACATGATGAAGTCATCCGCTTGGCGTCTTCAACTGAAAAGGGCAAATTCTTACTGCGTACGAAGTGTATCATCCTCATAACCCCAGGGTGACATAAGGCATTGTGAAGATTAATAAGCATATCTCCGTGAATCACAGAACAATAAGCCCTCGACAGTGCATCAGCAGCAACATTATCCTTCCCCGGACGATAAACTATGTCAAAATGGTAACATGCCAACTCAATCCTCCATCTCATTATTTTATCATTTTTGATCTTTCCAAAATGTTTAACATCAAACATAAAGGACACAGATTTTTGATCAGTTACCAACGTGAAATGTCGCCCCGATAAATAATGTCTCCATTTACGCAATGCTTCTACTATTGCGTATGCCTCTTTCTCTATTGAAGAATGTCTTTTTTCACTATTGTTCAAAGTACGTGAGAAAAGGCCACAGGTCTTCCATTTTGGTTCAGAGTAGCCCCAATTGCAAAATCAGAAGCATCTGTCTCGATCACAAAAGGAACCTGCTCATCAATAGAATGCACAACTGCTCCTAAAATATCCTTTTTAAAATTCTCAAAACATGTCCTGGCCTCCCATGATAGAGGATATGTCGTAACCCGAATAAGAGGCCGGATCTTCCGTGAAAAATTTGCAATCCAATTAGAATAATAAGAAAACAGTCCAACAACTCGTTGCAAAGCCTTAGAATTAGTAGGACAAGGTAAATCAATCAATGGTCGCAGACGTTCTGGATCTGGTTTAATCTTGTTTCCCGAGATAATATACCCCAATAGATTTACCTCAGTAGTCGAAAAGATACATTTCTCTTTATTAAAAGTTAAACCAACTTTTTCCGCAGCTTGAAGGAATCTTTTAAAATTAGAATCATGCTCCACCCTTGATTTGCCACACACTGTGATGTCATCTAAGTATGAAAAGGTGTCAGAGAGGGAGTTATCACTTATAAAAGCATCCATTGCCCGTTGAAAACAAGCAACACCATTAGTAACACCAAATGGTATTCGGCAAAACTGATACAGCTTTCCACCAGCCTCAAAGGCCGTATATGGTTGATCCTTCTTAACAATAGGAATCTGATGATAAGCACTCTTTAAGTCAATAGTGCTAAAAACCTTATACTGAGATACTTTACTGATAAGCTCATCAATCTTAGGCAAAGGGTACGCATCTAATTGAATATACCCATTAATAGTTTGGGAATAGTCTATCACCATTCGTTTCTTGTGTCTCTCGTTAGTCATGACAACTACCTGTGCTCGCCAAGGCGAACAACTAGGTTCAATGATTCCTTCCAATAAGAGACGTTGAACTTCAGAATTAATAAATTCTCTATCCTGACTACTATATCTTCTTGACTTGGTAGCAATTGGCTTACAATCCGGCATCAAATTGGAAAAAAGTGATAATGGATAAATGGATAAAGAGGTTAATCCACAAATAGATAAAGGTGGCTTAGTCCCTCCAAATGAAAGACTAAGAGACTCGTGTAACTGAAGCACATCATGTCCAATCAAAATATCCGCACAGAGATTAGGCAAAACAGATAGGCGTATATCAGTATACGTATTACCTAGAAGAATCATTTTCACAAAGCAACAACCAGCTATTTGTGAAGTAAGGGTCGTCTGAGCCATACACACCTGATACGTAACAGGCGAAATTTTCAAATGCTTCTCCTTCGCAAACTGAAGACTTATAAAACTCTCAGTACTGCCCGTATCTATAAGGGCCTTCACTTCCAACTCATTAACTTGAGCCGTAACTATAGCTTTGTTTAGGCCATGAGCAAATGCAGCAGAAATTGATGCAATAAACGCCCTATCTAAAGGCTGAATAGTCACAGAGGAGGAGGTGGTAGAGGAGGGCCCTCCCACACCAGGAGAGGAGGAGGTAATTGAACCTGATGATTTGCACACGCGTGCATAATGACCTCTCTTGCCGCATTTACTACACACAGCCTCCCGAGCAGGACACTTCAGACGAGGGTGCCGGATATTCCCACAAAAATAACACTTCTGAATCCTAGAGGCAACAGCCGCTGAAGTAGAAACTGTTTCAGAATCTAGTAAACCACTCCCATTAAGTCCACATAATTCCTTTTCTTCTGAAACTGCCAAAACCATAGTCGCAGGCCGATTAAAAAGAGCATAAGAATCCGAACTTCTCTGAGCCACATCCAATGTAGAAGCTTGCTCAAAAGCACTTTTAAGATCCAAAGTCTTATTTTCTAACAACCGCTGACGAATTGATCTAGACAGTAATCCATTAATAAAAGCATCCCGTACCGATTCTTCCTTATATTCTTCAGCTGTCACGGCCTTATAATTACAGTTAACACTAAGGCACCGAAGTGCTTGTAAATAAGTATCCAAAGATTCTCCCACCTGCTGCCTACGAGCAGATAGAAGGTGACGTGCAAATACCTCATTCTTTGGTTTAACAAAAATCTTTTCCAATATAGAAATAGCCACTTCGTAAGTTTTACAGTCCAAGATATATTTATATACATCCGGAGCAATGTAGTTGATCAGCATATTCAGCTTATTTAGAGACTCTTGATCCAACACGCCCAAAAAGTTTTAAAATGTACAATACCAATGTTTCCATTTATCATCCACTCCAGCAGAATTAGGGTCAGCCTTGAATCGTTCTGGTTGAAGATATCGCTCCATTCTAACATAAAGTTAATAAATTGAAATAAAGAATAGATTTGCCTTCCAAAGCTAGGCTTTATTAACTTTAAAATCTGCAGCACATCTTTCCACATCCAGTCCCAACCAAAGCTGGAAAAGAACTGAATTTAAGGTGGCCACCACACATCATGTGACATCAACTACCAATGAGATTACAACATATATCCCAAGGCAGTTAACAAACAACCAATCACAATACTTTTACTAAACAAGGAATAATCACCACAACCATACATTATCGACCCGGCAAAGAGAATGTGGCCCCGGATACCCTCACGCGTGCATTCTGCTCTTCTATGTCAACTTCGACTCTTGCGGATCTTCATACTGACTTATGCCATCCTGGCATTACCCGTATGTTGCACTTTGTGCGATCTAAAAATCTCCCATTTTCTACAGAAGATGTGAAAAGAACATGTTCCACTTGTAGAATTTGCATGGAATTAAAACCGCAATTCTTCCATCCGTCGGATGGCTCGCTCATACACGCTATACAGCCTATGCAGCGACTCAGCATTGACTTTAAAGGGCCATTGTCTTCCTCAACGCCAAACACCTACTTGCTTACTATGGTGGATGAATATTCACACTTTCCCTTTGCTTTCCTCTGTCCCAATATGCTTACTTCCACAGTGATCAAATGCCTCGATCAGGTTTTTTCCCTTTGCGGTACAGCCAATTTCATCCACTCTGATCAGGGTCCCTCCTTCATGTCAAGCGAACTCAAAAGTTATCTTTCCCAACGGGGAATCGCCACAAGTAAAATGACACCGTATCCGTATCATCCCATCAGTAATGGACAGGTTGAGAGATACAACGCTATCATTTGGAATGCTGTTCGTCTTGCACTGAGGTCACACAACCTACCAGACCAGCAGTGGGAAACTGTGCTCCCTGACGTGTTGCATTCCATCAGGTTTCATCTTTCTACGTCCACCAACGTTACTCCTCACGAACGATTCTTCGGGTTCCAGCGTCGCTCCACTCATGCGATGTCCCTACCGTCATGGTTGGCAGCTCTCGGCCCCGTGCTGCTCCGAAGATTCGTTCGATCTTCCAAGAATGATCCCCTCGTCGATGAGGTGGAACTAACAGGCGTTAATCCCACATACATGCACGTGCGGTACCCTGATGGCCAGGAGTCCACCATTTCACTCCGAGATTTGGCTCCCTGTCCAACCGGTCCCACGGACCCCACCGATAGAAGGATCCATATTAATGATGTAGACACTCTGCGCTCCTTTGAGGATGATGCCCTACCCGGGACATCAAGGGATCTGCCGGCTACTCCACTGGATCAACTCGGGGAGCCGAGCACTCCCCACAGGATGGCCACCCGAAGCCAGGACGCCGGACAATCACTAGCTACCAAGCAAGATGAAGCCAGCTCTGTGCCTGTGGGGACCCGCACCCAGAGTCATGATCTCCCCAGTCCCCCTCAGATCGATCAAGGCGACACGGGCCCTGTCAACCTACCTGTACGAACCAAGTGACCCAGAGACCAAGACATGGTCCGAGGAGACGTGCCTTCTGGCCACAAACAAAAATTGAAACGACTGCGGCTCTTCATGGTCCATTATATCCGCTAGAAGGAAGTCGTCAGACTTCCAAATCTTTCAGGCGGGAAGAATGTCATGAATCTTACCATTCATGTAGAAATGACTCATGAGATAACACTGGGCGGCCAGCTGGTGGCGCCGTCCAAGGGAAGTATAAATACTCGGGCGTGGGCCCAGCTTGCTCAGGATGTTTCTGTAACCAGGAACTAGTGATGTAACTAGAACTCATGGTTGTGAAACAGTTGATTAAAGCCTTGTTTTATACTCAAACCAAGCGCTCAGTAGTTTTCTTACGTCATGTACCTTGCTAAGCTTTTAGAAATTACAAAATGGTTCTTTCTACAGGCATCAACTGCACAGTTCATGGATTCAAAACAGAAACTGATGGATAATCTATCAGCATCTAAAGAGAGACCGTTTGCAGTCTTGATGTCCAGTTAAACCCCAGGCTGAGCTTCAGGCCCTGCATCCTCTCAGTCACAAAGCCCACCTATTTCCACCTCCATAACACTGGTTGCCTCCACCCCTACCTCAACCCTCCAAGCCTTTGCCACCTCCGTACTTGACTACACCAGCGCTCTCTGTGCTTGCCTCCCAGCCTCCACCCTCTATAAGCTGATCAGGGCGGTGGGGGGGGGGGTCGACCAGTTCATCAGTACAAACTTACCTTATTTACAAACTTACCTTTATGGTGGCGGCTTGTAGCGGTCCCTTTAAGGCCCACCCGTTAGGCTGCATATCGACAGGGTTTTCCTGAACACAGTCGGCGATGGCTGTGCTCAGGGCAACCCAATTGTGCACAGGAGCGCCTCAAACAGGTGTTAGGCTGCTTGTGCAGAAAGCCTAACACCTGTTTCAGGTGTGAGCCCAGGATGTGTACTTTTTTTGCCTATACCAATATGGCGGGCGGCGCACTCTGGCTGGTAATTAGTGTGCGCTTCCTGCCCGCCATATTGGAGGCTTAGGTGCCCATTTAGCGGCTGAAAATCGGGCACGGCGCCATCAAATTTCTAGTCCTTTATCTTCAAGGTACCATATGAGTCCAAGTTATGGTCATGGTGGTTGGTGTCTCTGCAAATCGACAGCTGACAGCTTTTTTTTAAGTTTCAGGTCAGTGAAATGTTTCCTGTTGTTTCCAAATCTCTTCATGCTTCAAGGCAGCACAGATTATTTTGGAGATGTCACTAAGCGACGGTGAGTTCAGTCTCCTCCGCTCCATAAATACTGGTGTCTATTTCAGCCTGCCCTGCACCCGTCCCCCACCCCCTCCATTCAAACAATTTCACATGACCTGAATCTTTGGTTCCATCCTGCAGGCCATGGCTCTTCTCAACCACAGTTTTTTTTCTCCAGAAACTCCCTTCTCTCCTGAAGGCGTAGACTCTTTGTGGAGCTTGTATCCACAGCAGCACAGCACTCCAGTATGTCAACCGTGGCTCAGCCTCTGCAACAGGAGACTTGAGCAAATAATAATCTAGGCTGACACTCCCAGTGCAGTGCTGAGGGAGTGCTGCACCGTCGGAGGTGTTGTCTTTCGGATGAGACATTAAACTGAAGCCCAGCCTGCCCTCTCGGGTGGACATAAATAATCCGGTGGCACTATTTGAAGAAGAGCAGGGGAGTTCTCCCTGGAGCCCTCGCCAATATTTATCCCTCAACTAAAATCACTATAACAGATTATCTGGTCATTATCTCAGCACAGTGGCATAGTGGTTAGCACTGTTGCCTCACAGCGCCAGGGACCCGGGTTCAAATCCGGCCTCGGGTGACTGTCTGTGTGGAGTTTGCACATTCTCCCCGTGTTTGCGTGGGTTTCCTCCGGGTGCTCCGGTTTCCTCCCACAGTCCAAAGATGTGCGGGTTAGGTTGATTGGACATGATAAAAATTGACCCTTAGCATTAGGGGGGATTAAATACGTGAGGTTATGGGGTTACGGGGATAGGGCTTGGGTGGGATGGCTGTTGGTGTAGGGACCGGGTGCTAGGGTTTGGATGATCAGCCATGATCTCGTTGAATGGCGGAGCAGGCTCAAAGGGCCGAATGGCCTACTCCTGCTCCTATCTTCTATGTTTCTATGTTTCTATGTTTCATTGCTGCTTGTGGGAGCTTGCTGTGCACAAATTGCCTGCCATGTTTCCGATATTACCACAGTGACTACACTTCAAAAAGTACTTCATTGGCTGTAAAGCACTTTGGGATGGCCAGTGGTCGTGAAAAGCACTATAGAAATGCAAGTCTTTCCTTTTCTTTTTTACTGTGGAGCTTCCCTGATGGCGTATTGAGTAAGTGCACTGCTGGGTGTGGTACTGAGCCAAGCAGAACAAGAACTTCCCAGCTTTCTGCCCCTGCTCTGTGATGAGTTAACCAACCTCAGCCTGAGCAGCACTACAATTGGCCTTGGCATTCCTGGGTTAAGGAGGGAGAAAATAAGCCAGGGTTCCCACTGCTGATCACTGTGGCTGCTGGAAATTGTAGGTTCTTCTTCTTAGGCAGTCCCTCGGAACCGAGGATGACTTGCTTCCACATTAAAAATGAGTTCTCAGGTGACTGATGAGTCCAATGTGGGACCTACAGTCTCTGTCACAGGTGGGGCAGACGGTGGTTGAAGGGGCGGGTGGGTGGGGTGCTTGGGTTGACGTGCGCTCCTTGCACTGCCTGCGTTTGGCTTCCGCTTGCTCCCGGCGAAGAGACTCGGTGTTCGGCGCCCTCCCTGGATGCTTCTCCTCCACTTTGTGCAGTCTTGGGCCAGGGATTCCCAGGTGTCAGTGGGGATGTTACACTTTTTCAAGGAGGCTTTGAGGGTGTTCTTGAAGCGTTTCCTCTGGCCACCTGGGGCTCTCTTGCCGTGCCGGAGCTCCGAGTAGAGCGCTTGTTTTGGGAGTCTCGTATCGGGCATGCGGACAATGTGACCCATCCATCGGAGCTGATCGAGCGTGGTCAAAGCTTCGATGCTGGGGATGTTGGCCTGAGCGAGAACACTGACGTTGGTGCGCCTATCCTGCCAATGGATTGGCGGGATCTTACGGAGGCAGCGTTGGTGGTACCTCTCCAGTGCTTTGAGGTGCCTGCTGTACATGGTCCATGTCTCTGAGACATACAGCAGGGCGGGTATCACTGCTGCTCTACATGTAGACCATGAGCTCAGTGCCTGGTTTGAGGTTCTGGTCTTCAAACACTCTCTTCCTCAGGCGACCGAAGGCTGCACTGGCACACTGAAGGCGGTGTTGGACTTCGTCATCGACGTCTACCCTTGCAGGTGGATATCAGATGACGACAGGATTGGGCCTGGCTGCAATGACCTCTATGGTCATATAGCCCATTGACGCTGGGGGGTCAAGACTCACAACCTGGAGAATGGTCACTTGGGCGATGTACTAGAGAGCGACCGATTGCGGTGGAACCGTAACCCAGCAAGAAAAATGCATTTTCATGGAGGGAGGTGGATGAATATCGCAGGAAAAAAAGAAATATAAGAATCTCATGCTAGCTCACCATCACACAGTAATTACATTCTTGAGAGAAAACGCTGGGGAAATCGCAGAATTTAACAGATGCTGGAGTGGTCATTTAGAATTGCCTTTTAGATTAGTCATTGGTCTGTGTGCTATTGATCTCATTGTGTAAAAATGATTGATTTCTCCCTCAGACATAAACAAATGAAGCCAAACGGGTAATGGCCTTTGTCCTGACAATGCTCGCATAATGATCAATCTAACAATAGCTGCCTTTACTGATCTGACACATACACTGTTGTAACACTGTCGGCCAATTTATAAATGTGACTGCACAGTGGTCTTTCACTCCTGACCAATACCAAAGCCGTTAGGTCAGCTTGTATCGTGTTCACTTATATCTACTCGCTTCCAGGTTGCTAAGAAAGCACTCTGACTGCACTTTTACATCGTGCTAAGGGGGTCGTAGGGAAGCGACACTCAAACGTGAGCCCGTCTCTCCTGCTTATATTCCCTGCTGCCTTCCCCTGTTGGAACCCGGAGACCGGTGATCCCCGTGGCTTTAAGAGGGGAGATTTTAACCGGGCCCGAGTCCCCCCCCTCGAATAAACCAAGAGCTGTTGACAGCGGGAGGATGGGTGATGGAACGCCAAAAAAGGCAAAGGTGTCAGTAAAAAAAACAACTTCTTGCGCAGATTCTTACACACGGCTGCCCTGAATATCCCGGGGAGGTCAGTGGAAAGGGAGTGGTGGAGGGGTGAGCGGTAGGATGGAGTGGGACTTTTGCCTGCCCACTGCCAACGTCCTTGGCCCTGTTGGAAATCTGTGACCAACTGCATTGCAAAAGCTGCCCCTTAAACTTTTTAACTCCCCCCTCCCTAACTGCAGCCATAGCTGTTCAGGGCTTAACTTGAGGGAAATATGTTTTACAATACAGTACATTTCCCTCATTTCAATTACAATATAATATTTGTGGACAGGTGTATTATGGACCCGCCCTCCAAAAGTACAAGGATTTTGAGGGGTCGAGAAAAAAAAAGACGCCGACTACTAGCAGATCCGCGTTACGCCCCAAATTCGTCCTCTTGGATGCCAGTATGCCCTCCTGGCCCCAGGAATTTCGGGGCCTGCGTATTACTATCGATAACAGAAAATGCTGGAAATAAAAGGTCAGTCAGCATCTGAATAGACAATTCATACTGTGACCAATCTTTGTATCAAGACGCTTTAAGATACTCCTCAAAACCTGCCTCTTTGACCAAGCTTTTGGTCACCTGTCCTACTATCTCCTTATGTGGCTCGGTGTCAATTATTGTCTAATAACACTCCTGTTTATTGCTGCTCTGCATTGGGCGGACATGTTCAGCGTCAACTCTACCAAGTTTCATACAATGTTGTCCTTGGCTATTTCAACATCATTCATGGTGTATGTGTGTCGCTTGGGGTTTTTTCCCTTCAGAAGTGCAGTACTTGTTTGCATTAAATTCCATCTGCTCACTTTCATATTTAATCCAACTTTTTTTTAAATTTGTTTTTATGGGATGTGGGCGTCGCTGGCAAAGCCAGCATTTATTGCCCATCCCTAATTGCCCTTGAGAAGGTGCTGGTGAGCCGTCGCCTTGAACAGCTGCAGTCCGTGTGGTGAAGGTACTCCCACAGCGCTGATGGGGAGTTCCAGGATTTTGACCCAGCGACGTTGAAGGATCGGCGATATACTTCCAAGTCAGGATGGTGTGTGACTTGGAGGGGAACTTGAAACTGATTCTATGATTTCTGAGTTGCCATCTGCCGAATCCACCGCCCTTGCAGTTTGATATCATCTGCAAATTTCACCACCTTGCAAAGGGGTTTTCATTGTTATGATCTGAAGCCATGCTACCATATACCAGATATTAACGGTATACTCCTGATCATAAGTGGAGTGAGATAAGACCAGTGACACAAATGGCTCAACAGGCCAGGGAAAGGGTACCCAAGGTCTCGGAGCTTTGTGTAGGAGGTCAACATTGGAAGAGAGGTCCTCTACCCACAGGGGGCCAGGAGGCCCTCCAGAAAGGATGTGGGACCAGATTGCCGAGGCCGTCACTGCCAGCAGTGTCGCCCCCAGGATCTGGCTCCAGCGCCCAAAGAAGTTTCATGACCTCATGGTCAAAGTCAGTGAATGCATCTTCCAAAGCCGTCTCCTACCAACTGCACCACACCCCATCACTCACCTACCAACAATCTCTACTAAACACGAGGCACACCTCACATTCCTAGCTTCACCTCACCTCCTTGGAGGAGACAGTGCTGGCCATTCTTGGCAGGAGCATGGCTGAGCCCTTGGCCAGCGGCAGGGCTGAAAGAATACAAGATGCCGGTATCCTCATTTGTTATCCTCCTTCTGACATCCCACTTCCCCCTCATCCCACAATACCTTCTGATTTACAAGCTGCACATAGTGTAAACTTTACCCCCACCCCTCACCACAATCCTACCCTTGTGCCTTCCTCATTTCCGACACCCAAGAAATCCAGCCTGCCCAGCCAGTGGGTCAACAAGAGGGAGAGGAGAGTGAAGAAGAAGAAATACCATCACTCGATTTCACACTCCCAGCCACCAGCTCCTCGAGGTCGTCCTGCAAGGCCATCTGCAGTATCCCCCACTGAAAGCCAGCAGCCTTACCAGCCATGCTGCAGCCACTGGGGTAGCACTGCGTAAGAGCACTAGGCTAGGCAAAGGCACACACAAGACAGTCACTAAGGGAGTGCACAAGGGTGATTAGTTGATTTTTTGATGTAATATTGGATGCATATATGGATAAAGTTGGATTGGAAAGTTTGTTTTGTGGTGGCTTTTATTTCAGCACTGTGCCCAAGAGGACGCTGTGATGGTCAGTAACAGAGGGAAGGTAAGGTGTTGGACAAATGTTGAAAGGAGAATTGGGGCTATGTTCACTGGTACCGCAGGTGGATGAGGTGTAACTGGGCTTTTAATGGCGTACTGAGTCATAATTACTGCTAAACAACCGTTCTGGCCCTGAAAAACTACTTTTTTATTTGTGGAATGTCATATTTTTCCATTGTGATAAAAATTCCATGGTTTTTAATATACTTTTTTTTAAGTTTGTTTATGATATTTCAGTTTCTATCTTAATCCCCATGTGTATGTCCCAATCTTTATTTTGCTCTCTGTAAATAGATTAAAAAGTGAAGAAAAATCAGTTCATTTTATTTCCTGGTTTGCTGTCTGTGAGAATTTTTCAATGTGAATGGCATGCTTAGCCAGTTTGATGACATCACTGTTGCTGGACGCTGGAGATCCTCTAGATTGGCGGCAGAATCAAATTAACGTTGGGAAAGGTGAAATCGACGCCAGAGATTGCTAGATCTTTGAGGGCGGCTTTCTTCGAGGTCAGAGGACAGCGCCATTACTTCACCGCTGACTGCAAAATCCGGGACAATAAGAACTGCCTATTTAAACTTGTCCCTCTGTAATTACACCTTTGCACCGGTGGTGCTGCTGAAGCACCTCCCTCTTCTTTTGACGCTCCTTAAAACCTACCTCTTTGACCAAGCTTCTGGTCACCTGTCCTAATATGTCCTTCTTTGGTCTGATGTAAATATTTGTCTGATTACCCTCCGGTAAAGTGCCTTGGGACATTTTACTATGTTAAGGCCATTTGTGTGTGTGTGTGTGTTTAGTCAGTGACCATTTATATATATTTAGGGGGGAAAATTCAGTTGGTTTGCGCCTCCCGTTAGCGCCTTAAGAGGGCGCTAATGGGGCGCAAAGCAACTAGCGCCCGGGCGCGCCGATGTTTGCGCCGCTCGCGAAATTAACTAGACATTTTGTGGCAGCGCTAAACACTACCGCCACGATCTCCTGCGCTGGCAGATCGTGACGTCAGTCGAGTGCGCAATGCCCTGGTAGCGCCCCGGACCGGATATTGAGTGGCGCCCCCTGCCTTACTGCCTGCCGCTAGCAATGACAGGTTGAGGGGAACGTTTTGCAGTCAGGAAGGGACTTGGGGAGCGCTATTTAAAGGCGACCGCTTCCTGCCTTTTTTTGTTGGTGACATTTTTGCACCACGCATTCTGAGAGAGAGAGAGAGACTTCTGGAGAGATTCAACGCTGTGTGAAGGAGTTTTGGGTACTGAGCAGCACTTTGCAGATTCATTTTGATTTGCCCTTCCTTGTATCGATTTAGAAGAGACTGTGGGGGCTGCACTCTGAGCTGTTCCCCTGGTCCTCTCCATTGTTCTTTCCAGCAGATTTGATGTACAGGTCTCTCCAGGCCGAGATTCAAGGCTGCAATGAGCAGGATGTGGATGGAGAGCAAAATCAACCCTCCCCTTTAAGATAAAAACAGAAAATGCAGGAGAAACTCAGCAGGTCAAGCAGCATCTGTGAAGAGAGAAACAGAGGTAACATTTCAGGTCGATGACCTTTCGTCAGAACTCCCCTTTAAGAACTGGCCGGCGCCAGTGTGTCTGTGTTCCATTGCTGACTGACATTGCATGAGCTTCGCCAGCGCTCTGAGGTAGCGCCTCGCTCCTCGACCTTTGCGCCTTAAGACAGGTGTGAAGCGCCTGATTTAGTGCTCCAATCACCTCCAGGGGCGATAAAAGCCAAGTTTGCCGTCGGAGGCGATAATTAGCGCCAGGCGCTAAACTTTGCGCACGGCCGATAATGGCGCCCCAAATGGGGCGATACTGAATTTTTCCCCCTTAGTGTTATATATAAATGGTCACTGACTAACTTCCTAAGTATATATTAGATATATATGTGTTAATGGTAACTGATTAAACCCTCAGTATATAACTATACAGAATTTACAGCACAGAAACAGGCCATTCGGCCCAACTGGTCTATGTCGGTGTTTATGCTCCACTCGAGCCTCCTCTCACATTACTCCAACTAACTGTATCAATACAACCTTCTGCTCCTTTCTCCCATATGTACTTATCTAGCTTCCCCTTAAATGCATCTCTGCGATTCGCCTCAACCACTCCCTGTGGTCGCGAGTTCCACATTCTCACCACTCTCTCTGGGTAAAGAAGTTTCTCCTGAATTCCCGATTGGATTTATTGGTGACTCGCTTATATTTATGACCCCTAATTTTATATTCCCCACAAGCAGAAATATTTTCTCTACATCTACCCTATCAAACCCCTTCATAATTGTATAGACCTTTATTGGTCACCCCTCAGCCTTCTCTTCTGTAGAGAAAGAGCCCCAGTCTGTTGAGACTTTTCTGATAGTTAGAACTTCTCAGTTCTGGTACCAACCATGTAAATCTTCCCCAGAGCCTTTACATTCTTTTTGTAATATGGGGACCAGAAGTGTACACTGTACTCTAAAGGTGGTCTAACCAAGTTTCTACACACATTTAACATAACATTATATATATGTTCAATGATTAGCCCCTTAGTATATACAGCTATATATAAACAAGTAGGCTATGCCCAAGCCTTCAGTATGTAATACATTACAAATACATAAATGGACGCACAAGGCTCGTGGTATATAGATATATAAATGTTCAGGCACTGACCCCTCGGTATATATTTAGATAATTGGCCACTCACTGACTGACCCCTCAGTATAGAGAGATATAAATGGTCACTCACTGACTGACCTTCTCTCGATAGCCACTCACTGACAGTCTCTCGATGGTCACTCACTGTCTTTTCTCGATGGTCGGGCTCTGACCTTCTCTCGATGGTCAGTCACTCACTGACCTTCTCCAGATGGTCACCCACTCTCTGACCTTCCCTCGATGGCCACTCACTGACCTTCTCTCGATGGTCACCCACTCACTGACCTTCCCTTGATGGCCACTCATTGACCTCTTTATGGTCACTCAGTGACATTCTCTCGATGGCCACTCATTGATCTTCTCTCGATAGCCACTCACTGACATTCACTCGATGGCCACTCTTGATCTTCTCTTGATGGCCACTCACTGACCTTCTCTCAATGGCCACTCACTCACTGACCTTCTCTCGATGGTCATTCACTGACTTACTCTCATTCGCTGACTGACATTCTCTCAATGGTCACTCACTAACCTTGTCTCGCTAGTCTCTCACTGACCTTCTCTCGATGGTCAGTCACTGACCTTCTCTCTCGATGGCCACTCACTGATCTACTCTTGATGGCCACTCACTGACCTTCTCTCTCGCTGGTATTTCACTGACCTTCTCTCGATGGTCACTCACTCGCTGACCTTCTCTCGATGGCCACTCACTGACCTCTTGATGGCCACTCAGTGACCATCTCTTGATGGTCTCTCACTGACCTTCTCTTGATGGCCACTCACTGACCTTCTATCGCTGACCTTCTCTCGCGATGGTCACAAACTGACCTTCTCTCAATGGTCACTCATTGACCTTCTCTCGATGGTCATTCACTGACCTTGTCTCGCTGGTCTCTCCCTGACCTTCTCTTTCGATGGTCACTCACTGAACTTTTCTCGATGGCCACTCACTGACCTTCTCTCGATGGCCACTCATAAGAACATAAGAAATAGGAGCAGGAGTAGGCCATTCGGCCCTTCAAGCCTGCTCCGCCATTCAATGAGATCATGGCTGATCTTCTGCCTCAACTCCATTCACCGGCCCTATCGCCATATCCCTTGATGCCCTTACCAGTCAGAAATCTATCGACTTCTGTTTTGAATATACCCAATGACTGAGCCTCCACAGCCCTCTGGGGTAGAGAATTCCAAAGATTCACCACCCTCTGTGTGAAGAAATTTCTTCTCATCTCAGTCCTGAATGGCCTACCCTTTATCCTGAGGCTGTGGCCCCTGGTTCTAGATTCCCCAGCCAAGGGAAACATTCTCCCAGCATCCACCCTATCAAGCCCTGTAATCATTTTGTATACTTCAATGAGATCCCCTCTCATTCTTCTGAATTCAAGAGAATACAGGCCTAGTTTACTCAATCTCTTCTCATACGACAGTCCTGCCATCCCAGCAATCAATCTCGTGAACCTTCGTTGCACTCTCTCTATGGCAAGTATATCCTTCCTTAGGTAAGGAGACCAAAATTGTACACAGTACTCCAGGTGTGGTCTCACCAAGGCCCTATATAATTGGATAAGACTTCTTCACTCCTGTACCCCAATCCTCTTGTAATGAAGGCCAGCATACCATTTGCCTTCCTAATAGCTTGCTGCACCTGCACATTCACTTTCAGTGACTCATGTACAAGGACACCCAGGTCCCTTTGAGCATCTGCATTCCCCAATCTTTCACCATTTAGGAAATACTCTGCCTTTCTGTTTTTTCTACCAAAGTGGATAACTTCACATTTATCCACATTATATTCCATCTGCCATGTTCACACCAAGTCACTGAGCCTGTCGAGATCCCCTTGAAGCCTCTTCACATCGTCTTCACAACTGACACTGCCACCTAGCTTTGTATCATCAGCAAATTTGGAAATGTTACATTTAGTCCCCTCATCCAAATCATTGATATAGATTGTGAATAGCTGGGGCCCAAGCACCGATCCTTGCGGTACACCACTAGTCACAGCCTGCCATCCTGAAAAATACCCGTTTATCCCTACTCTTTGTTTTCTGTCTATTAACCAATTCTCAATCCATGCTAGTATATTACCCCCAATTGCATGTGCCCTCACTCACTCACTGACCTTCTCTCGATGGTCACTCACTGACCTCTCGATTGTCACTCAGTCACCTTCTCTCGATGGTCACTCACTCACCTTCTCTCGATGGCCACTCACTGACCTTCACTTGATGGTCACTCACTGACCTTCTCACGAAGGCCACTCACTGACATTCTTTCGATGGTCACTCACTGACTTTCTCCTGATGGTCACTCACTCACTGGCCTTGTCTCGCTGGTTTCTCACTGACCTTCTCTCAGTGGTCAGTCACGGACCATCTCTCGTTGTTCTCTGATTGACATTCTCTCGATAACCACTCACTGACCTTCTCTCTCGATGGTCTTTCACTGACCTTCTCGCAATGGTCAGTCACTCACTGACCTTCTCTCGGTGGCCACTCACTGACCTTCTTCGAAGGCCACTCACTGACCATCTCTTGATGGTCTCTCACTGACTTTCTCTTGATGGTCATTCACTGACCTTCTCTCGATGGTCATTGACTGACCTTCTCTCGGTGGCCACTCACTGACCTTCTCTCGATGGTCACTCACTCACTGATCTTCTCTCGATGGCCACTCATTGACCTTCACTCGATGGCCACCCACTGACCTTTGCCTGATGGTCACTAACCGACCTTCTCTCGATGGTCACTCACTGACCTCTCAAAGTTCAGTCATTCACTGACCTTTTCCCGATGGTCACTCACTGACCTTCGCTCGATGGTCACTAACCGACCTTCTCTTGATGGTCACTTACTGACCTCTTGAAGTTCAGTCACGCATTGCCCTTCTATCGATGGTCACTCACTGATCTTCTCTTGATGGTCACTCACTGACCTTCTCTCGATGGTCACTCACTGACCTTCTCTTGATGGTCATGAACTGACCTTCTCTTGATGGCCACTCAGTGACATTCTCTCGATGGTCACTCATAGACCTTCTCTCAAGGGTCTCTCACTGACCTTCTCTCGACGGTCTCTCACTGACCTTAACTCGATGGTCTCTCACTGACTTTAAGTCGATGGTCATTCACTCACTGACCTCTCCATAGCCACTCACTGACCTTCTCTCAATTGTCATTCACTGACTTTCTCTCGATGGCCACTCATTGACCTTCACTCACTGATCATTCACTGACTTTCTCTTGAAGGACATTCACTGACCTTGTCTATCTGGTCTCTCACTGAGCTTCTCTCAATGGCCACACACTCACTGACCTTCTCTCGATGGTCGGTCACTGATCTTCTCTCGATGGTCGCTCACTGACCTTCTCTTGATGGTCTCTCACTGACTTTCTCCTGATGGTCACTCACTCACTGACCTTGTCTCGCTGGTCTCTCACTGACCTTCTCTCAATGGCCACACACTCATTGACCTTCTCTCGATGGTCGCTCACTGATCTTCTCTTGATGGTCTCTCACTGACTTTCTCCCGATGGTCACTCACTCACTGACCTTGTCTCGCTGGTCTCTCACTGACCTTCTCTCAATGGCCACACACTCATTGACCTTCTCTCGATGGTCGCTCACTGATCTTCTCTCGATGGTCGCTCACTGACCTTCTCTTGATGGTCTCTCACTGACCTTCTCTCGATGGTCACTCAGTGACATTCTCTTGATGGTCACTCACTGACCTTCTCTCTCGATGGTCATTCACTGATCTTTTCTCGATGGTCACTCACTGACCTTCACTCATTGGCCACTCACTGACCTTCTCTTGATGGTCACTCACTGACTTTCTCTCGATGGTCACACACTGACCTCTCGAAGTTCAGCCACTCACTGACCTTCTCTCGGTGGTCACTCACTCACTGACCTTCACTCAATGGCCACTCATTGACCTTCACTCGATGGCCACTCACTGACCTTTGCTCGATGGTCACTAACTGACCTTCTCTCGATGGTCACTCACTGACCTCTCAAAGTTCAGTCACACACTGACCTTCTCCCAATGGCCACTCACTGACCTTCGCTTGATGGTCACTAACTGACCTTCTCTCGATGGTCTTTTACTGACCTCTCCAAGTTCAGTCACTCACTGCCCTTCTATTGATGGTCACTCACTGATCTTCTCTTGATGGTCACTCACTGACCTTTACCCGTTGGCCACTCATTGACCTTCTCTCGATGGTCATGAACTGACCTTCTCTTGATGGCCACTCAGTGACATTCTCTCGATGGCCACTCATTGACCTCTCACTGACCTTTGCTTGATGGTCACTAACTGACCTTCTCTCGATGGTCACTCACTGACCTCTCAAAGTTCAGTCATTCACTGACCTTTTCCCAATGGTCACTCACTGACCTTCGCTCAGTGGTCTCTAACCGACCTTCTCTTGATGGTCACTTACTGACCTCTTGAAGTTCAGTCACTCACTGCCCTTCTATCGATGGTCACTCACTGATCTTCTCTTGATGGTCACTCACTGACCTTCATCGTTGGCCACTCATTGACCTTCTCTTGATGGTCACGAACTGACCTTATCTTGATGGCCACTCAGTGACATTCTCTCGATGGTCACTCATTAACCTTCTCTCAGGGGTCTCTCACTGACCTTCTCTCGATGGTCTCTCACTGACCTTACCTCGATGGTCTCTCACTGACTTTAACTCGATGGTCTCCCACTGACCTTCACTCGATGGTCTCCCACTGATCTTCACTTGATGGTCTCTCACTGACCTTCTCTCGATGGTCTCTCACTGATCTTCTCTCGATGGTCCCTCACTGACCTACTCTCGCTGGTCTTTGTAATGATATCAGCAAATAGTGATGGTATTTGCCTGTTTGATTATGATGCCTTACCAGCATATTTGCCTGCTTGATTATTTATGCCTGACCAGCAGAGGGCATGTGACAGAGGCAGAGTTTAGTTTTAGTTTTGTTTTAGATGGATCTCTAAGATGGTGTCTCCTGTAATGCTGTTAACTGAGTTGAACATACTTTAGATAAAAAGACATCTCTTTCATGAATGTGTCGTCATTGAACCCACATACAAATCGATACATGGTGTCAGAAGTGATTGAAAGAGATGAAGAGGAAAAATCTGAAGTTAAATCAGCTCTCCACATATTAGCAAGCCAAAAGAGAACATCGTTACTTACCTTTGAAGAATAGCTAACGAAGTGAAAAAATGGAAGGTTTACTCCCACCGGCGAAGCTTCAGTTGACAGGTAATGTGGCTGAAAATTGGAGGAGGTTCAAACAACGTTTGGAGTTGTATTTAGCGGCAATCGGAGCTGACGAGAAAAGTGATAAAATGAAATCGTCAGTGTTCTTACATGTCGTGGGTGATGAAGCACTGGAGGTGTATAATAACTTCACATTCGCTGCTGATGGAGACAAAATGAAGTTGGATAAAATAATGGAAGTTTGAGGCCTACTGTATACCTAAACGTAACGTGACGTTTGAGAGGCACAGATTTTTCACATGTGTACAGAAAACGGGAGAGACTATTGATCAGTATGTGACTGAACTGAGAAACCGAAGCAACACATGTGAATTTGGGGGACTGACAGACTCGCTGATAAAAGACAGACTGGCGTGTGGTATTCCAGATAATGGTCTAAGGGAAAGACTGCTAAGAGAGCAAGATCTAGACCTGGGAAAAGCCATAGCACTGTGTAGGGCTACAGAGACTGTGAAGTTGCAGGCAAAGGAGCTGTTCAGTGACAGTAGCTGCAACGTGGATGCAGTGAGAAAGAACGGACACAAACCGTTTAACAAAAAGAGCGCCAATGTGAAAAAAGAGGCGTGGCCAGCGAACAAAAATGAAAGGGGCAATCGAAAGTCATGTAGTCGATGCGGTACACAGCATACACCAAAAAAGTGTCCAGCATATGGTAAGACATGCAATAGTTGCAACAAAAACAACCATTATGCCCGTTGCTGCAAGAACCAAGCGCAACAAAGCAAGGTCCATGCAGTAGATGAAAGCGAAGGAGAGACAGTCTATGATGAACTCATGAAAGAGTACAATGACCTATTTCAGGGTCTAGGCTGCCTTCCAGGAGAACACACGATCAGAGTAGATAAAAGTATGCCAACGGTCATACATCCATGCAGAAAAGTTCCGTTTGCTCTTCAAAAGCAACTGAAGGCAGAGTTGGACAGGATGGAAAGCCTGAACGTGATTCAGAAGACAGATGAGCCAACTGAGTGGGTGAGTTCCCTCGTCGTTGTGAACAAAAAGAATGGAAAGCTCAGAATTTGCCTGGATCCAAGAGATCTAAACAGAGCAATAAAGAGAGAGCACTTCAAGCTTCCTACACGTGAGGAAATCATGTCACAGTTTGCAAATGCAAAGTATTTCAGCAAGTTAGATGTATCATCAGGATTTTGGCAGATGAAATTGGACGAGGCAAGTTCAAGACTGTGCACGTTCAACAGTCCATTTGGCAGATACAGATTCCTAAGGTTACCATTTGGCATTGTCTCAGCTCCTGAAGTGTATCACAAAACTATCCATATGATCTATGAGCACCTGGAGGGAGTTGATACATCAATGGATGACATCATAGTATGGGGAACCACGAGAACTGAGCATGACGAGAGACTGAAAAAAGTGCTGGAAGCAACAAGGAAAACAAACCTGAAGCTGAATAGAGAGAAATGCCAGCTCGGGGTGACAGAACTGACATTCGTGGGAGATATCCTTAGCGGTGAGGGCATCAGACCAGATCCCAGAAAGGTGTCCGCCATTGAGAATATGCCAAAGCCACAATGCAAAAAGGACGTGCAGAGGTTTAATGGAATGATCAACTACATGGGTAAATTCATATCCAACCTCTCAGAAAAGATGGCGCCACTGAGAAGACTAACTGAAAAGAACATAGAATGGGAATGGAATCATGAGCATGAGAAGTCATGGAGCGATCTAAAGAAACTGCTCACAGAGGAACCAGTTCTGAGGTTTTATGACCCAGCGAGACCCATCAAGATATCATCAGATGCATCACAGAGTGGGCTCGGTGCCGTTCTTCTGCAAAAATATGACTACTGGCAACCTATTGCATATGCATCGCGCTCAATGACAGACGCGGAGACGCGATATGCTCAAATAGAAAAGGAGCTGCTCAGCATCACATACGCCTGTGAAAGATTTCACCAGTTTGTGGCAGGACAAGCAATCAGTGTAGAGACTGACCATAAGCCCTTGATTGCATTGTTCCAAAAGCCACTAAATAGCTGTCCGCTTAGAATACAAAGAATGATGATCAGGCTGCAACGCTATACACTGAATGTTGCGTACACACCGGGTAAGCTGATGTATACAGCAGACAAGTTGTCCAGAGCTGTTGACCCAAGTGAGCCCGCAAACACCAAAATGGATGAAAAAGTGAACGCCTACGTGGACATGATCACAAGTGCACTGCCCATAGCAAATGCAAAAATGGAGCTCATAAAGACTGAGACAAACAAAGATGAAACACTGAGACGACTGAGAAAAAGCATCTTGGATGGATGGCCCAACATGAAGCAAGACTGCTCACCTGACGTGGCAGAGTACTGGAACTGCAGGGCGGAACTATCAGTGGTCGAAGACATCATCTACAAAGGAAGTAAAATAGTTACCCGAAAGAGTCTGAGAAAAGAGATGCTAAAAAGGATCCATGGAGGACATCTGGGAATCGAAAAATGTAAGAAAAGAGCACAAGAGGTGATGTACTGGCCACGAATCAACCAAGATGTGACAAATGAGGTGTCAAACTGCACAATATGCCTGAAATATCGAGCAAGCAATCCTGTAGAACCACTAAAGCCACACCCAGCGCCAGACAGACCTTACCAGAAGGTAGGCGCTGACCTATTCGTATGTCAAGGGAAGGACTATCTTGTAGTCACAGACTATTACTCCCTGTATCCAGAGGTTTGTAGACTGTACACCACCACTGCAGATGCTGTGATAAGATGTATGAAAGCCATATTCTCCAGACATGGCGTGGCAAGCGAGGTCTTCACAGACAACGGACCCCAGTTTTACAATGCAAGTTTCCGACACTTTGCCAAAGAGTGGGACTTTGTCCACACAACGTCAAGTCCTCACTTTCCACAGTCCAATGGACTAGTGGAAAAATCGGTCCAGACAGTGAAAAGACTGATGTACAAGGCAAAAGACAGTGGAACTGACTTCTACCAGAGCATGCTTGTATACCGCACAATGCCGCTCGAGTGTGGTATGTCACCAGCCCAACTCCTTATGGGACGTCTGCTAAGGTCAAACCTACCCATACCGGAGAACCTCCTGAAAACAAAAGAGGGGGAGAAAGTGAGGAAGTTCAAAGAACAACAGAAAGAAAAGCAAAAGTACTACTATGACAGAGGAACACAAAACCTACCTGAACTCCACACTGGTGACTAAGTAAGGTTCAAAGACAAAACAAACATATGGACTCAGAAGGGAACTGTCCTGAGTGAAGTTCAACCAAGATCATACACCATTCAGACAGATGAGGGTGCTGTTCTGTGAAGAAATCGTCGAGATCTTCTCATGGGACCAGCCACAGCAAGTCAAAAGACTGATACTGTTGAACAACCTGATCACACAGCAGGTCAAAAGACTGATACTGTTGAACAACCTGATCACACAGCTGAGAAATCATCATCTGAGGCAACAACTCAGATTCAAGGACAATCAATCAGAAAATCCTCAAGACACGTGAAGCCTCCTGAGAGACTCATTGAGCAAATTTAAGGACTCTTGTTATAGAAGGAAGTAATGTTATCTTATTCTTTCTTCAAGTTCTAGGTATTTACATATTTCATGTGAACACACAAAACAAGGTTAAAAAACCTTGATCATGATAATGATAATGTAAGTTCATTAAGTGTTACAGTTAAAATGCAGAGTAATACAAAGAAAACATGTTGTTAGATAAAAGTAAAATACTTTTGTTTTAAGAAAGGGAGATGTAATGATATCAGCAAATAGTGATGGTATTTGCCTGTTTGATTGTGATGCCTTACCAGCATATTTGCCTGCTTGATTATTTATGCCTGACCAGCAGAGGGCATGTGACAGAGGCAGAGTTTAGTTTTAGTTTCATTTTAGATGGATCTCTAAGATGGTGTCTCCTGTAATGCTGTTAACTGAGTTGAACATACTTTAGATAAAAAGACATCTCTTTCATGAATGTGTCGTCATTGAACCCACATACAAATCGATACAATCTTTCACTGACATTCTCTCGATGGTCTCTCACTGACATTCCCTCGATGGTCTCTCATTGACCTTAACTCGATGGTCTCTCACTGACCTATTCTCGCTGGTCTCTCACTGCCCTTCTCTCACTGATCTTCTCTTGATGGTCTCTCACTGACCTTCTCTCACTGATCTTCTCTCGATGTTCTCTCACTGACCTTCTCTCGATGGTCTCTCGCTGATCTTCTCTTGATGGTCTCTCACTGACCTACTCTCGCTGGTCTCTCACTGACATTCTCTCGATGGTCTCTCACTGACCTTAACTCGATGGTCTCTCACTGACCTACTCTCGCTGGTGTCTCACTGACCTTCTCTCAATGGTCTCTCACTACTTTCTCTCGATGGTCTTTCACTGACCTTCTCTCGATGGTCACACACTGACCTTCACTCGTTGGCCACTCATTGACCTTCTCTCGATGGTCACGAACTGACCTTCTCTTGATGGCCACTCAGTGACCTTCTCTCGATGGTCTCTCACTGACCTTAACTCGGTGGTCTCTCACTGACCTTAACTCGATGGTCTCTCACTGACCTTAACTCGATGGTCTCTCACTGACCTTATCTTGATGGTCTCTCACTGACCTTGTCTCGATGGTCGCACACTGACCTCTCAAAGTTCAGTCACTCACTGACCTTCTCTCGATGGCCACTCACTCACTGATTGCTCGATAGTCACACACTGACCTCTCAAAGTTCAGTCACTCACTGACCTTCTCTCGATGGTCACTCACTGACCTTCTCTCTCGCTGGTCTTTCACTGACCTTCTCTCGATGGCCACTCACCGACCTACTCTCAATGGCCATTCACTCACTGACCTTCACTCAATGGCCACTCATTGACCTTCACTCGATGGCCACTCACTGACCTTTGCTCGATGGTCACTAACTGACCTTCTCTCGATGGTCACTCACTGACCTCTCAAAGTTCAGTCACTCACTGACCTTCTCCCGATGGTCACTAACTGACCTTCTCGTGATGGTCATTTACTGACCTCTCAAAGTTCAGTCACTCACTGCCCTTCTATTGATGGTCACTCACTGACCTTCTCTTGATGGTCACTCACTGACCTTCACCTGTTGGCCACTCATTGACCTTCTCTCGATGATCCCTCACTGACCTTAACTCGATGGTCTCTCACTGACCTTAACTCGATGGTCTCCCACTGATCGACTCTCAATGCTCTCCCACTGATCTTCTCTCGATGGTCTCTCACTGACCTTCTCTCGATGGTCTCTCACTGACCTTATGTCGATGGTCTCTCAGGGACTTTATGTCGATGGTCTCTCACTGACCTTCTCTCGATGGTCACACACAGACCTCTCAAAGTTCAGTCACTCACTGACCTTCTCTCGATGGTCACTCACTCACTGATCTCTCAAGGGCCACTCAGTGACCTTCCCTTGATGGCCACTCACTGACCTCTCTCGCTGGTCTTTCACTGACCTTCTCTTAATGGTCAGTCACTGGCCTTCTCGCTTGATGGTACCTCACTGACCATCACTCGATGGCCATTCACTGCCCTTCTATTGATGGTCACTCACTGACCTTCACCCGTTGGCCAGTCATTGACCTTCTCTCGATGGTCCCTCACTGACCTTAACTCGATGGTCTCCCACTGATCTTCTCTCAATGCTCTCCCACTGATCTTCTCTCGATGGTCTCTCATTGACCTTCTCTCGATGGTCTCTCACTGACCTTAACTTGGTGGTCTCTCACTGACCTTAACTCGATGGTCTCTCACTGACCTACTCTCGCTGGTCTCTCACTGACCTTAACTTAGTGGTCTCTCACTGACCTTAACTCAATGGTCTCTCACTGACCTACTCTCGCTGGTCTCTCACTGCCCTTCTCTCACTGGTCTCTCACTGACCTTCTCTCGATGGTCTCTCACTGACCTTATCTCGATGGTCTCTCACTGACCTTCTCTCGATGGTCACACACTGACCTTCTCGCGATGGTCACTCACTGACCTTCTCTCTCGCTGGTCTTTCACTGACCTTCTCTCAATGGTCATTCATTCACTGATCTTCTCTCAATGGCCACTCACTGACCTTCTCTCAATGGCCACTCACTCACTGATCTTCTCTCGATGGTCACTCACTGACCTTCCCTTGATGGCCACTCGCTGACCTTCTGTCTCATTGGTTTTTCACTGACCTTCTCTCGATGGCCACTCGCTGATCTTCTCTCTCGCTGGTCTTTCACTGACCTTCTCTCGATGGCCACTTGCTGACCTTTTCTCTCGCTGGTCTTTCACTGACCTTCTCTCGATGGCCACTCACTGACCTATTTTTAATGGCCATTCACTCACTGACCATTACTCGATGGCCACTCACTGACATTCTCTCAATGGCCACTCACTCACTGACCTTCTCTCGATGGTCACTCACTGACCTGCTTTCAATGGCCACTCACTCACTGACCTTTGCTTGATGGTCACTCACTGACCTTCTCACAATGGCCACTCACTAATCTTCTTTCGATGGCTACTCACTGACCTTCACTTGATGGTCACTCACTGACCTTCTCTCGATGGTCATTCACTGACTTTCTCTTGATGGTCACTCACTGACCTTCTCTCGATGGCCACTCATTGATCTTCTCTTGATTGTCACTGACTTTCTCTCGATGGTCACTCACTGACCTTCTCTCGATGGTCAATCACTGACTTTCTCCTGATGGTCACTCACTCACTGACCTTGTCTTGCTGGTTTCTCACTGAGCTTCTCTCAATTGCCACACACTCACTGACCTTCTCTCAATGATCACCCACTCACTGACCTTCCCTCGATGGCCATTCATTGACCTTCTCTTGATGGTCACTCAGTGATATTCTCTCGATGGCCACTCACTGACCTTCACTCGATGCCCACTCACTGATCTTCTCTCGTTGGCCACTCACTGATCTTCTCTTGATGGCCACTCACTGACCTTCTCTCGATGGCCACTCATTGATCTTCTCTTGATTGTCACTGACTTTCTCTCGATGGTCACTCACTGACCTTCTCTCGATGGTCAATCACTGACTTTCTCCTGATGGTCACTCACTCACTGACCTTGTCTTGCTGGTTTCTCACTGAGCTTCTCTCAATTGCCACACACTCACTGACCTTCTCTCAATGATCACCCACTCACTGACCTTCCCTCGATGGCCATTCATTGACCTTCTCTTGATGGTCACTCAGTGATATTCTCTCGATGGCCACTCACTGACCTTCACTCGATGCCCACTCACTGATCTTCTCTCGTTGGCCACTCACTGATCTTCTCTTGATGGCCACTCACTGATCTTCTCAATGGCCATTCACTCACTGACCTTCTCTCGATGGTCATTCACTGACTTACTCTCGTTGTTCTCTGACTGACATTCTCTCGATTGCCACTCACTGACATTCACTTGATGGCTACTCACTGACCTTCACTTGATGGTCACTCACTGACCTTGTCTCACTGGTCTCTCACTGACCTTCACTCGATGGCCACTCACTGACCTACTCTCGATGGCCACTCACTGAACTTCTCTCTCGCTGGTATTTCACAGACCTTCTCTCGATGGTCACTCACTCACTGACCTTCTCTCGATGGCCACTCACTGACCTTCTCTCGATGGCCACTCACTGACCTTCTCTCGACAGCTACTCACTGACTTTCTCTCGATGGTCATTCACTCACTGACCTTCTCTAGATGGTGCCTCACTGACCTTCACTCACTGATCATTCACTGACATTCTCTTGATGGACATTCACTGACCTTGTCTATCTGGTCTCTCACTGAGCTACTCTCAATGGCCACACACTCACTGACCTTCTCTCGATGGTCACTCACTAATCTTCTCTCGATGGTCGCTCACTGATATTCTCTCGATGGTCACTCACTGACCTTCACTCGTTGGCCACTCACTGACCTTCACTCGTTGGCCACTCACTGACCTTCTCTTGATGGCCACTCAGTGACATTCTCTTGATGGTCACTCACTGACCTTCACTCGTTGGCCACTCACTGACCTTCTCTTGATGGCCACTCAGTGACATTCACTTGATGGTCACTCACTGACCTCTCAAAGTTCAGTCACTCACTGACCTTCTCTTGGTGGTCACTCACTCACTGATCTACTCTCGATGGCCACTCATTGACCTTCATTCGATGGCCACTCACTGACCTTTGCTCGATGGTCACTGACTGACCTTCTCTCGATGGTCACTCACTAACCTCTCAAAGTTCAGTCACTCACTGCCCTTCTATCGATGGTCACTCACTGATCTTCTCTTGATGGTCACTTACTGACCTTCACCCGTTGGCCACTCACTGACCTTCTCTCGATGGTCATGAACTGACCTTCCCTTGATGGCCACTCAGTGACATTCTCTTGATGGTCACTCATTGACCTTCTCTCGATGGTCACTCACTGACCTTCTCTTGATGGCCACTCACTGACCTTCTCTCGATGGCCACTCACTCACTGACCTTCTCTCAATGGTCTCTCACAGACCTTCTCTTTGTGGTCACTCAATGACCTTCTCTTGATGACCACTCATTAAACTTCTCTTGATGGTCACTCACTGACTTTCTCTCGATGGTCATTCACTGACCTTGTCTTGCTGGTCTCTCACTGAGCTTCTCTCAATGGCCACACACTCACTGACCTTCTCTCAATGGTCACACACTCACTCACCTTCCCTCGATGGCCATTCATTGACATTCTCTTGATGGTCACTCACTGACGTTCACTCGATGGCCACTCACTGACCTTGTCTCACTGGCCTTTCACTGAACTTCTCTCGATGGTCTCTCAATGTCCTTCTCTCGCTGGTCCCACTCCAGGTACTTGAGCACATAAAGCTAAGCTGACACTCCAGTGCAGTGCTGAGGGAGCGCCGCCGTGTCGGAGGTGCCATCTTTTGGATGAGACGTTAAAACAAGGTCCTGTCTGCTCTCTCAGGTGGATGTAAAAGATCCCATGGCACTATTTCAATGAAGAGCGGGGGAGTTATCCCCGGTGCCCTGGCAAATATTTATCCCTCAACCAATCAAAAGTACTTCATTAATTGTAAAGTGCTTTGAGACATCCGATGGTCGTGAAAGGCGCTATATAAATGTAAGTCTTTCTTTTTTCTTTCTTCTCTTGATGGTCGTTCACTGACTTTCTCTCAGTGGTATCTCACTGACCTTCTCTCACTGACCTCTCACTCACTGCCCCTCTCTCACTGCCTCTCTCACTGACCTCTCTCTCACTGACCTCTCTCTCACTGACCTTCTCTCACTGACCTCTCACTCACTGCCCCTCTCTCACTGACCTCTCTCTCACTGACCTCTCTCTCACTGACCCTCTCTCACTGACCTCTCTCTCACTATGTGGAGATGCCGGAGTTGGACTGGGGTGGACAAATGTAAGAAGTCACACAACACCAGGTTATAGTCCAACAGCTTTATTTGAAATCACAAGCTTTCGGAGCGCTGCTCCTTCTTCAGGTGAAGTGGAGAAATGCATAAAGACACAGCTTATATAGTCAGAGAATCATGTCAGATGTTTACAGGTAACCTTTCCAACTGCCATTTATCACACCTCGGCAGAGAGATAATCACAGCAGTCAAAGGTGTGAATGGTGTCCAAACAGGTCAGTCAGGGAAACATTACATCAAAGAACAATGAGGTGGGGTCACAAGGGGTCAAATATTGCAGATGCTGGGGTCTGTATGAAAAACAAAAAAACAGACAAAAAACATTTTTTTTGGCTGGAAATCACAGCAGGTCCGGCCGCATCTGTGTAGAGAGAACAAGCCAATGTCGACTCGAGTCTGGATGACCCTGCATCAGGTGGGGTTACATGTAGCGTGACATGAACCCACGATCTCGGTTGAGGCCGTCCTCATGGGTGCGGAACTTGGCTATCAGTTTCTGCTCGACGATTTTGCGTTGTCGTGTGTCTCGAAGGCCACCTTGGAGAATGCTTACCCGAAGATCGGAGGCTGAATGTCCTTGACTGCTGAAGTGTTCCCCGACTGGGAGGGAACACTCCTGCCTGGTGATTGTTGCGCGGTGTCCGTTCATCCGTTGTCGCAGTGTCTGCATGGTCTCGCCGATGTACCATGCTCCGGGGCATCCTTTCCTGCAACGTATGAGGTAGACAACGTTGGCCGAGTCACATGAGTATGTACCATGTACCTGGTGGGTGGTGTCCTCACGTGTGATGATGGTATCTGTGTTGATGATCTGGCATGTCTGGCTTGTTCTCTCTACACAGATGCGGCCGGACCTGCTGTGATTTCCAGCCAAAAAAAATGTTTTTTGTCTGTTTTTTTGTTTTTCATACAGACCCCAGCATCTGCAATATTTGACCCCTTGTGACCCCACCTCATTGTTCTTTGATGTAATGTTTCCCTGACTGACCTGTTTGGACACCATTCACACCTTTGACTGCTGTGATTATCTCTCTGCCGAGGTGTGATAAATGGCAGTTGGAAAGGTTACCTGTAAACATCTGACATGATTCTCTGACTATATAAGCTGTGTCTTTATGCATTTCTCCACTTCACCTGAAGAAGGAGCAGCGCTCCGAAAGCTTGTGATTTCAAATAAAGCTGTTGGACTATAACCTGGTGTTGTGTGACTTCTTACATCTCTCTCTCACTGACCTCTCTCTCATTGACCTCTCTCTCACTGACCTCTCTCTCACTGACCTCTCTCACTGACCTCTCCCTCACTGACCTCTCTCACTGACCTCTCGCTCACTGACCTCTCTCTCACTGACCTTCTCTCACTGACCTCTCTCTCACTGACCTCTCCCTCACTGACCTCTCTCTCACTGACCTCTCTCTCACTGACCTCTCTCTCACTGACCTCTCTCTCACTGCCCTCCCTCTCACTGACCTCTCTCTCACTGACCTCTCTCTCACTGACCTCTCTCTCACTGGCCTTCTCTCACTGACCTCTCTCTCACTGACCTCTCCCTCACTGACCTCTCTCTCACTGACCTCTCTCTCACTGACCTCTCTCTCACTGACCTCTCTCTCACTGCCCTCCCTCTCACTGACCTCTCTCTCACTGACCTCTCTCTCACTGACCTCTCTCTCACTGGCCTCTCTCTCACTGACCTCTCTCTCACTGACCTCTCTCTCACTGGCCTCTCTCTCACTGACCTCTCTCTCACTGGCCTCTCTCTCACTGACCTCTCTCTCACTGACCTCTCTCTCACTGACCTTTCTCTCACTGACCTCTCTCTCATTGACCTCTCTCGCTGATCTCTCTCTCACTGACCTCTCTCTCACTGACCTCTCTCTCACTGACCTCTCTCTCACTGACCCCTCTCTCACTGACCTCTCTCACTGACCTCTCTCTCACTGACCTCTCTCTCACTGACCTCTCTCTCACTGACCTCTCTCACTGACCTCTCTCTCACTGACCTCTTTCTCACTGACCTCTCTCTCACTGACCTTCTCTCACTGACCTCTCTCTCGCTGACCTCTCTCACTGACCTCTCTCTCACTGACCTCTCTCTCACTGACCACTCTCTCACTGACCTCTCACTCACTGACCTCTCTCTCACTGACCTTCTCTCACTGACCTCTCTCTCACTGACCTCTCTCACTGACCTCTCACTCACTGACCTCTCTCTCACTGACCTCTCTCCCACTGACCTCTCTCACTGACCTCTCTCTCACTGACCTCTCTGTCACTGACCTCTCAATTCAATTCAATTCAATTCAAATCGCTTTATTGGCATGATGACAAGGTACGTCTTATGTTGCCAAAGCATCAAAAAACATTTATGGTTGAACACATAAACACAGATCTATCCATACAGTGTATAAACAGATATATCCCTGAGTGTATAAATATACATTCATATAATTTGTATATACTCTTTTCTTAGGTTTACTGGTTGTCCCTCTGTTTATGGCAAGCTGTAACATAGTGTGCCGCTAAGGTTACACAATTTCTCTCTTCCCCTAGTAGGTATGGGAGTTTTTGGTCCTCATTCAAAATTTTGAATTCCGGGCATATTTTTGTGAATTTTGGGTAGAAATTCTCCCTTATACCCTGATATTTTCTACAAGCTGTGAGGAAGTGCATCTCTGGCTCCACAACTCCCTGACTGCAGTGAGAGCATATCCCGTCCTCTCTTGGTAGCCGGGTCTGCCTGTGTCTACCTTTTTCGATGGCCAGGCTATGTTCACTAAGTCTGTACATGGTCAAGGTTTTTCTCAGTTTGCTATCCTTTACCATGGTCAGGTAATCAGCCATGTTGTATTGTCTGTTTAGGGCCAAGTAGCAATTGAGTTTGTTTTGGGTTTTTGTTTCTGCCCAATATGACAGATATTTTTCCTTTTGCTTAGTGACGATTGTGTTGGGTCGAATTCTTTGTGTTACGCTGTCACTGTCCTGGGGCTGGTTATTGTTAGTAGTGTTAGTAGTTACTTCACTGAGTCCCAGGACCAGTTGACTGAGGGTATTCTTCTTTATTGTCCTCTCTTGGCATTTCAGGGCTTCGTAATGATGGCAGTGGGGGTTGCTCATTTTTAGGTGTTTCCAAAATTTGGTGGCTCTTTTTTGGATAGTGATTATTAATGGATATTGGCCTAGTTCTGCCCTGCATGCATTGTTTACGGTTTTCCTTTGAGTCCGGAGGATACTTTTACAGAATTCTGCATGTAGGATCTCAATTGGGTGTTTGTCCCATTTTGCAAATTCTTCTTGTGTTAGCGGTCCCCACACCTCACTGCCATAGAGTGCAATTGGTTCAATTACTGATTTAAAAATTTTGAGCCAAATGCTAATTGGGATTTCTATTTGGATTGATTTTTTAATGGCATAGAAAGCCCTTCTTGCTTTCTCTTTCAGTTCATTCACAGCCAGATGAAAATTTCCCGTAGAACTGATTTTTAAGCCCAAGTATGTGTAGTTAGTGGTTTGTTCAATTTTAGTTGTTCCTAGTGTGAAATTTATTTTGGGTCCCTGATGTCTGGATCTTTGCTGGAACACAAGGACTTTGGTTTTTTGGGGGTTTATTGTCAGGGCCCAGGTCTGACAGAACGACTCCAGCAGATCCAGGTTCTGCTGTAGACCCTCCTTAGTTGGTGACAGCAGAACCAGGTCATCTGCATGGAGGAGGAATTTAACCTTGGATTCATATAGGGTGAGGCCGGGTGCTGTAGATTGTTCAAGTAGTTTTGTCAATTCATTTATGTAAATATTAAAGAGTGTCGGTGAGATGGGCGAGCCCTGCGTCACACCACGCCCCTGTGGGAAGTATTTTGTTTGTTTGTCTCCAATTTTAACTGCACATTTATTGTTTGTATACATTGATTTAATTACATCATATGTTTTTCCCCCTACACCACTTTCGATAAGTATCAGGAATAGACCGTCGTGCCAGATGGAATCGAAAGCCTTCTGGAAATCTATAAAGCAGGCAAAAATTTTGCTTTTGTTTTGATGAACATGTTTGTCAATTAGGGTCTGTAGGGTGAAGGTATGATCTGATGTTCTATAGTTTGGTAGGAATCCAATTTGGCTTTTACTCAAGACATTGTGCTCCTCAAGGAAGTTTATAAGTCTTTTGTTTATGATACTACAGAATACCTTCCCCAGGTTACTGTTTACACAGATGTCTCGATAGTTATTTGGGTCAACTTTGTCCCCACTTTTGTATATGGGCGTTATGAGTCCTTTGTTCCAGATATCAGGGAAGTAACCGACACTCAGAACCAAGTTGAAGAGTTTTAGGATAGCTAGTTTCATTTTATCGTCCGTGTGTTTAATCATCTCGCTTAGTATGCCGTCTGCACCGCAAGCTTTTCCTGGTCGCTCTCTCTCTCACTGACCTCTCTCTCACTGACCTCTCTCTCAAGGCCCTTCACTCACTGCCCTTCTCTCGATGGCCTCTCTCTCACTGCCCTTCTCTCGATGGCGCCGGCCGGCCGCGTGGGAGGCGGGTTTGGGCGGGAGGGAGGGCGGCCCGTGCGGCGCGGCGCCGGGAGACCCCGTGCTGCCGTGCCGGGTTGGGTTGGCAAGATGGCGGCGGCTGCTGGCTGAGCGGGCCAAGCGGGGGGAGGCTGGGAGAGGAGGCAGCGCGGCTCGGAGACACTCATCACCCACACACGGAGCCCGGCCTCGGGGGGGAGGGAGCGAGCGAGTGAGGAGGGGGGGGAAGACACACACAAATACAAAACCAGGAGCGGCGATGAAGATTTAAAACAATAACCGGCTGGGGTGTGAGGAAGCGGTGTTGACGGGACGGGGGAAGAGCTTTGTCCCGGCCCCCTCTTTACGGGGGCCCGCGGCTTGGGCCTAGGCCTTGGGAGGATGAGCGCTGTGTGAGCCACCCCCCGCCCCGCCTGCGATTTATTTTCTTTTTTATTATTTGTTTTTTTTGGGAGCGGGGGGAGATCACTTGCTCTCCATTTGCTTCCTCCTCCTCCTCTCCCTCCCGAGCCTGCGCCGCCGCGGCCATGGCGGACACCCGGAGGCGGGTGAAGGTTTACACGCTCAACGAGGACCGGCAGTGGGACGATCGCGGCACCGGGCACGTCTCGTCCAGCTATGTGGAGCGTCTGAAGGGAATGTCTCTGCTCGTCCGGGCCGAGTCCGACGGTAAGCGAGCAGCGACCTGACAGAAGCTGGTGTGTGAGGTGGGGGGTAAAAAACACCCAGAAATTCCAGGCCTCAGTCAGTCATCTAGCAATCGGGCTGGGCAGTGTTAACTATGTGCTGTATAGTATTAATAGATCAGAGTCAATAGGGTGTGTATTTATTTATATATATCTATAAATATTTAATTGCACTCAAGTTCTTTCCTGGGATCTTCCTCTGCATCATATACTGTGACTGGAAAGTAAGTTTTTGCCTTGAGTTTATATTCATTCCTCAGTGTCAGCCCAGTGGCTCGCCTCCGCGTCATGAAGATTGCGGGTTCCAAGTCCCACTCCAGAGACTCGAGCGCAAAAATAAATCTCCCAGCGCCACGCTGTCGGAGGGTGCCGTCTTTCGGACAAGACGTTAAAACCGAGGCCCCGTCTGCTCTCTCAGCTGGACGTGAAAGATCCCGCGGCCACTATTTCGAAGAAGAGCAGGGCGGGAGTTCTCCCCGGTGTCCCAGGGCCAATATTTATCCCTCAGTCAACATCACCAGAAAACAGATGATCCGGTCGTTATCACATTGCTGCTTGTGGGAGCTTGCTGAGCGCAAATTGGCTGCCGCGTTTCCTACATTACGACAGTGATGACACTTCAAAATTACTTCATTTGGGACGTCCGGTGGTCGTGAAAGTCAGTATATAAATGCAAGTCTTTTCTTTATCTCTGAGGGGTTTTGCCACCTCTCATTTGTATTGGTCAGCATGTATCATGTAGGCAGTTTTGTTGTAAAACAAATATTGTCATATTGTCCGCATGCCCGGTACAAGACTCCCAAAACAAACGCTCTATTCGGCGCTCCGGCACGGCAAGAGAGCCCCAGGTGGGCAGAGGAAACGCTTCAAGGACACCCTCAAAGCCTCCTTGAAAAAGTGTAACATCCCCATCGACACCTGGGAATCCCTGGCCCAAGACTGCACAAAGTGGAGGAGAAGCATCCAGGAAGGCGCCGAACACCTCGAGTCTCTTCGCCCGGAGCAAGCGGAAGCCAAGCGCAAGGGGCGCACGTCAACCCAAGCACCCCACCCACCCGCCCCTTCAACCACCGTCTGCCCCACCTGTGACAGAGACTGTAGGTCCCGCATTGGACTCATCAGTCACCTGAGAACTCATTTTTCATGTGGAAGCAAGTCATCCTCAGTTCCGAGGGACTGCCTAAGAAGAAGAGAAAACAAATATTCTGACTGTACTTGACTTGATTGAATCTATCTGTGTTCTGTGATGTTGATGATCAGATTCTGGAGTGGCATGCTTCGTGGTGTTACCTGTGGGAATAACTGAATGCTGTGAAGAAAAATGGTTTCTTCCGAAAACAGCATCAGCTTCCACATGTATGCTGACGACACCCAGCTCTACCTCACTACCTCTTCTCTCGACCCCTCCGCGGTCTCTAAATTGTCAGACTGCTTGTCCAACATACAGTTCGGGATGAGCAGAAATTTTATCCAATTAAATATTGGGAAGACCGAAGCCATTGTTTTCGGTCCCCGCCACAAACTCCGTTCCCTAGCCACTGACTCCATCCCTCTCCCTAACATCTGTCTGAGGCTGAACCACACTGTTTGCAACCTTGGTGTCATATTTGACCCTGAAATGAGCTTCCGACCACATATCCGCAGAATAACAAAGACCTATTTCCACTTCCGTAACCTTGCCCGTCTCCGCCCTTGCCTCAGCTCATCCATGCCTTTGTTACCTCAAGACTTGACTATTCCAACGCACTCCTGGCTGACCTCCCACATTCTACCCTACGTAAACTTGAGGTCATCCAAAACTCAGCTGCCCGTGTCCTAACTCGCACCAAGTTCAGTTCACCCATCACTCCTGTGCTCGCTAACCTACATTGGTTCCCCGTTAAGCAATGTCTCGATTTCAAAATTCTCATCCTTGTTTTCAAATTCCTCCATGGCCTCGCCCCTCCCTATCTCTGTAATATCCCCCCCCCCCCCCCCCCCCACCAGAGATATCTGCGCTCCTCTAATTCTGCCCTCTTGAGGATCCCTAATTATAATCGTTCAGCCATTGGTGACTGTGCCCTCTGTTGCCTCGGCCCTAAGCTCTGGAATTCCCTGCCTAAACCTCTCCGCCTCGCTACCTCTCTGTCCTACCTCTTTGACCAAGCCTTTGGCCACCTGCCCTAATTTCTTCTTATGTGGACCGGTGTCAATTTTTTTGTCTTAAAATACTCCTGTGCAGCGCCTTGGGACATTTTACTACGTTAAAGGCGCTGTATAAATACAAGCTGTTGTTGTTTAGTTGATGCCTTTTGAGGACCAGTTCTCCATCACTCAACGTTGGGAGGTTTATTGTTGAACAAGACTTGTTCCAACATGCATTGAAAGTTGTGTTCAATGGGCAATCAGTAATGTAGTAGGAATGATAACTTGGAATCATAAAGTTTTACAGCACAGGCCTTTTGACTCCTTATGTCTATGTTGGCTCTCTGAAAGTGCTATCCACTCAGTCTCACTTCTCTGCCCTTACCCCTATTACATTTTACTGATATTTATTAAATTCTCCTTGAAAAGCTATTACTTTTGGGCATATCGTGTCCTCTCTTTTAAAATTAACATCCTCCTAACCCCTCTCTTTGCTCTTTTGGATATGGACCAGCGTGTTTGCAGTTTTGAGCCAAGTGGGAAAATCCACATCCACTAGAATTAGTAGTCCCGGGTGAGTAGCGGGTAATTTGACCAGGACGCCTCGAATGAATGCCAGGATAATGTACCCTTTACAATAGCTGCGAAGCATCTTCGTCTCCAATCACTTCTGCAATTTCTGATGCAGTTGAATCCCAAAACTGCGGGCAGCTTTTTCCCTGATCCCTTAGCAAAGAAATGCTGAGCCAGCGTGGTTCTCGGTCCGACAGACCATGTTTAATTCCTCCTCATATATTGTGAGCTGTTCTTAGCCGAGGCAGCTGAGATAATATAATCAGCCCTAATACCCCTTGGCCAGGGAGGGGGCAATAATAAGCACCACGACAGCCTATTAATGCCAGATTTATTCCGTTGTTAATTTTGAAGATAATATCTCACATTACTCACTTTGCATTGGCTGCTTCACCCTGACTCAGCCATCTTCTGGTAATAGTGCTCTGTTTACATAATGGAAGCATGAGATAACTGACTTTCTCATTTCACTGCCCACATTTTGGTTAACATTTTCAACTTGGGGAATTTGGGTGGAAACCAGTGACCTAACATCATGATCATAATGTCCTTAAGGTTGCAGCTACTTTTGCAGTGATGCAGAAGTGATTTTGAGCGTGCATTGACGTGAAAGTGGTGGTATAACTTGGAAGTTGGGAGAATTGACTCCCAAGCATGCTGATGTCAAACACTTCAAGTTTACATCAGCGGTAGTATACCTCTAGGCAGGTGCAAACCTGCATTTTGAAAATGCACACACAGTCCATAGACCACCTAGAATCATAGAAAGTTACAGCACGGAAGGAGGCCATTTTGGCCCTGCGCACTTCCTAAACTCCATTTTCAAATAACGTTACCATGGCAGATTGTCTAGTTATTTATCTCATTGTGAGACATTGTTGTGTGCAATTTGGCTGCTGTTTTCCTCCATAACACTGGTTACGTTTAATTAATTGACAGTGAAATGTCCTGGGGATGTGAAAGGCTTTAAATCGAAGTTCTTTCAATCAAGTTATTATCTAAATGGAGAGAAACTGCAAAGTGCTACAGTACAAAGGGATCTGGGGGTCCTGGTGCATGAAACACAGAAGGTTAGTATGCAGGTACAGCAGGTGATCAGGAAGGCCAATGGAATCTTGGCTTTTATTGCGAGGGGGATGGAGTATAAAAACAGGGAAGTCTTGCTGCAGTTATACAGAGTACTGGTGAGGTCACACCTGGAATACTGCGTACAGTTTTGGTTTCCATATTTAAGAAAAGATATACTTGCTCTCGAGGCAGTTCAGAGAAGGTTCACTCGGTTGATTCCGAAGATGAGGGGGTTGACTTATGAGGAAAGGTTGAGTAGGTTGGGCCTATACTCATTGGAATTCAGAAGAATGAGAGGCGATCTTATCGAAACATAAAAGATTGTGAGGGGTCTTGATCGGGTGGATGCGGTGAGGATGTTTCCACTGATGGGTGAGACTAGAACTAGGGGGCATAATCTTAGAATAAGGGGCTGCCCTTTCAAAACTGAGATGAGGAGAAACTTCTTCACTCAGAGGGTAGTAAATCTATGGAATTTGCTACCCCAGAGAGCTGTGGAAGCTGCAACATTAAATACATTTAAAACAGAGATAGACAATTTCCTAGCTGATAAGGGAATAAGGGGTTACGGGGAGAGGGCAGGGAAGTGGACGTGAGTCTAAGTTCGGATCCGCCATGATCCTATTGAATGGCGGAGCAGGCCCGAGGGGCCGTATGGCCTACTCCTGCTCCTACTTCTTATGTTCTTATCAAACAGGTGCCTCTGCCTGTTTGCTTCCAACACGAAAAATGAGCCACACGGAGTGAAACTTGTGCATGTTTTTCCACGCAAACAAGCTCTATATTTCTAAATGAATTCTGATGCACAGCTGGCAGTATAACTTGGGTCTGCCAACTGAACATCACAATCCACAGACACCGGTCTGAGACTAGTATCTGAAATAACTGCAGATGCGGAGTTCCAGAGGGCTGCATCGTCAAATCTAACTGGCATTCTAAATTCGCGGCGAGTTTTCTGTACCCGAGATACTTTTGTATAGCGTATGGAATATGAGTAAATGGGCACGGGTTTATGGCTTTTAAAGTTACACAGGAGAGCAGATTTTATTTTTCCTTTCATGGCTGATAAATGGGGTTATAAGGAAGCATTAATATTTATTGATGAATTCAGTCGCTGTATTCTTCACTGTCTACGTACTTATAGGTTTGAGGCTGTGGGGCATTGCAGCTGAAGTATTTATAGCAATGTATTTGTTTTGTCTTTCCTTTCCATTCCATTATAATGTAGTTTTGCAGCTCTCTGTTGATGCTGCTTTTTATTCTTGTATAGTACCTGCATTCAACAGTGTTGTTAGGATTCTAATGCAGGACGTGGGACATTTTCATGCATTGCCACCTGAACTGCGAGAAACACCCAGTATTAGAACTGCACGCTTTTTGTTTTTCCAGACTTGTCTGGAGAGAGCCTTTTGAGTGTATAATTCTACGGTGAAGTACTGGTTGGAGGTTTTCCAATGGCGCGAGCAATTTGGAGTGATTAATTGGGAGCACCGCACAAGAAGCCTATTGCACAGCATTAATGTGTATTCGCTTTCCCGCTCCATCCCATCCCTCACCCCCTCCTGACTTTGCTTCCAGTAATTTTTTTTTTTTTAAAAAGCCTAGTCAGTGACAGCACGGCACTTGTGTTAATATACAATGGGGTAAGAAGATTTACTTACAGGTTCCCAACTTTCCCCTTGAAAAGCTATTCGAAGCGAGGGCTTATTCCGACAGAGCAGAGGGTTTTTCTTTTTAGCAGCTTTCACCTCTCGGATTATCTGTAGCTCAGCCATTCTTGTTTATCGAGAGACATGCAAGAATTAAGTTTAATCAGGTACCCACTTAACCATCTCCAGTGTTACACAGAAGTACCACATTGAGTGATGCTTCAGTAGTTTATAACTTCATCTCAAAGCTTCAGTGGTTTATCGTCTCGACCTCGAGATCTGCTACTGCCTTGGAAAATAATAGACATTATGTACAGAAATTTAGTTCTGACTGGTTTAATAAATTGTTATATTGGGATTTATTTTACTGACACAGGAATATTTTAGGTTTCATAGAAAACTGAAAATTCTACTGACTGCTCGTGATGCAATGTAACTTTTTTTCCCCCTCTGTGCCACAAATGAAACTTGTTTTGACATAGCTGCATCCCTTTGAATCTGTTGGGAGTTCGGTCATATTTAATGTTTACCATTTCTAAAAATCTTAATGTAGGTAATCTGGATAGCAATAGGCAACGCATGAATAGTGTGTGGTCAGAATAAGGAATGGTTCTCGCGCTAATTAACAAGATCAGTAACTCCGTGTATTTACAGCTTTTTAAAAGAAGGAACAATTGATGAATTTTATGCATGTCGCTGCAAGATTCGTTCTGGTAATTCTCTCTCCCTCCTTGTCCTTTAAGTTGAATCATTGTCGCCCGAAAAAGTGGTCTGATTAAAAGCAGCCTTCTGTGCATGTAATTGGTAGCAGTACCCAGTCTGTGTTAAGTTATCTGATCACAGCTGAGGCAGCAGTAGGGACAGCCTCAGGACCTCTGGGATAGAGAGGGAAATATCAGCTCATGCTCTTACTATTAATTGCTATCCAGGAACCCCTACCCTGACGGTAAAAGTGCTTGTGGAAAGTATCAAGCTCGACCGTGAAAATTTCCTGTGGTTGGTTGACTGACTAGACTGCTCTCACTCAGTGCCTAGGCTCGTATATAAAGAAGGTGCAGTTCACCATAAAGATTAATGCCTGAAGGGCATTTGTCAAAGTATTCATTTATTTTTAGCAGTAAGCTAAAGAAACATTACCAAGTCAAAGTTTTGTATTTGGATTAGCGAGGGCAGTTAAATTGTGAAAGCAAAAGGATGTGTTGGTGAGCATCACCCAGTCATGTGAGCTTCATTGCAAAAAGTTAAAAATTGAATTTGCCTTAAAAGTCTGGCCAGTTTGGCTTATTCATGCTTTGTCACCTCTGGACTTGACTATTCCAACGCACTCACAGAATCACAGAAACCCCACAGTGCAGATAGAGGCCATTTCAGCCCATCGAGCCTGCACCGACACATATCCCACCCGATCCCCGTAACCCCTACACCAACACATATCCCACCCTATCCCCGTAACCCCATGTATTTAATCCCCCTAACACTAAGGGTCAATTTATCATAGCCAATCAACCTAACCCGCACATCTTTGGACTGTGGGAGGAAACAGGAGCACCCGGAGAAAACCCACGCAAACACGGGGAGAATGTGCAAACTCCACACAGACAGTCACCCGAGGCCGGATTCGAACCCGGGTCCCTGGCGCTGTGAGGCAACAGTGCTAACCACTATGCCACCGTGCCGACAGGATGCGCCCCCTTATGGAGGCCTCCCATGATTTACCCAATGTAAGCTTGAGGTCATCCAAAACTCGGCTGCCCGTGTCCTAACTCGCACCAAGTCCCGTTCACCCATCACCCCTGTGCTCGCTGACCTACATTGGCTCCCGGTTAAGCAATGCCTTGATTTTAAAATTCTCATCCTTATTTTCAAATCCCTCCATGACCTCGCCCCCCTCCCTATCTCTGTAATCTCCTCCAGCTCCACAAACCTCCGAGATATCTGCGCTCATCTAACTCTGGCATCTTGAGCATCCCTGATTATAATCGCTCAACAATTGGTGGCCGTGCCTTCAACTGCCTGGGCCCTTAGCTCCGGAATTCCCTCCCTAAACCCCTCTACCTCTCTTTCCTCCTTTACGACCGTCCTTAAAACCTACCTCTTTGACATCTGCCCTAATATCTCCTTACGTGGCTCGGTGTCAAATTTTGTTTCATCACACTCCTGTGAAACGCGTTGGGGACGTTTTACTATATTAAAGGCGCTATATAAATGCAAGTTGACGATGTCATTTGCCTTTGAATGAGCTGGCCCACACAACTGCTCTGAGCTTGCTAATAGAAACACTAAGTGGGAGGATTACATTTTTTTTCAAAGATTGCTCAATATTTTTCACAGCAGCTGCAAAGGTCTTTCTTTGAAGTACTGGAGCAAGAAATGAAGGATTCGCCCTTCTTTGGTTCCTTTGCTTCTAATTGTAGCAATGTGAATTGCTATTGTAAACTGCACTGGTGTGCATTATTGTAAGGGTTTGAATCGGGTGGGAGATTTTTTTTCAAGTTGTTGAAAAATTCAGAAAGCATAACTGAACTTTTGGTTTCCAAATTCACAAGCAGAAAAATGAACCTTTTGGAACCTCCCAGGTTGTTTGTTTGATGGCGCTTCTTTAATCCTGCGCTCTTGTGATGTTTGATCGTGTCCCTTTAATGTTTGAAATCAGTGTTGCAGTAAATTGTTACCTGTTGCCCGTGGAATTCTCTGTGGGTTTTTTTTTAATTCTCAGGATGTTCAATAATGCTCTCAAAGCTGCATTTATTGCCCATCAGTAGTTGCCCTGAGAAGGTGATGGGCCACCTTAAACCGCTGGACTTCCTGTGGGGATGCTGCTCCCATGTTGGATTTAGGTAGGGAATGCCAGGCTAATGACCCAGTGACCATGAAGGAACAGTGATACATGTCTCGCGTTAGGATGGTATGTCTTTTCTGATGAACCAATAAGATGACACCAGGATAGTGTATGACCTTGGAGGTGATGGTGTGTGTTCCCATGATGCTGCTGCTTCTTGGGCCGTCCCTCGGAACCGAGGATGACTTGCTTCCACACTAAAAACGTGTTCTCAGGTGACTGATGAGTCCAATGCGGGACCTACAGTCTCTGTCACAGGTGGGGCAGACGGTGGTTGAAGGGGTGGGTGGGTGGGGTGCTTGGGTTGATGTGCGCTCCTTGCGCTTGGCTTCCGCTTACTCCCGGCGAAGAGACTAGAGGTGTTCGGCGCCTTCCCGGATGCTTCTCCTCCACTTTGTGCGGTCTTGGGCCAGGGATTCCCAGGTGTCGGAGGGGATGTTGTACTTTTTCAAGGAGGGTTTGAGTGTGTCCTTGAAGCGTTTCCTCTGCCCACCTGGGGCTCTCTTGCCGTGCTGTGGTAGATGGTACGTATTACAGTCACAGTGCACTTGAGATGGAGGGAGTAGGCGTTATGTCGAGGGGTGGGGAGGGACAGGGACAATCGAGCAAACTGCTCTATCCTGGCTGCTAAGTTACTTGTTGCTGCATACATCCAGGGAAGTGTTCCATCATTTTCCTGATTTGGTTCATAGAAACATAGAAGATAGGAGCAGGAGTAGGCCATTCGGCCCCTCGAGCCTGCTCCGCCATTCAATGAGATCACGGCTGATCATCCAAATTCAGTACCCGGTCCCTGCCTTCTCCCCATACCCCTTTAGCCTCAAGCAATATATCCAACTCATGCAACTAAGGTGACTCCAACGGTCAAGCAAGCCTGAAGTCACTCTTCAGTTTTATCATGTGGTCAAGGAGAGTATGAAAATATTTCTAGGTGGTGAATCTATTTGAATCTCATTTACTCGTCGCACACAATGACTTTCACGTGAGCGGTGTCAAATGTGCCGTGAAGTGCTTTAAGTGGGTCCGTCTCACTGAGCAAAGTTGCAGCTGTAAAACCCGGATTTCGCTGAAGCTGAATGCCTAATGCTTCATTTACTTGACACACACGCAGCGGTGGTCCTTTAGTCGTTGCAGCGATTCTTTTAATTCTGTCGAAGTCGCTGCAGCAGAAAGCACTGAATTTCGCGGCTGTTCCTCAGTACCTGGAAGCTCTCGGCAAATAACTAGAATTGAGCAAATTTGAGTGCCGCCGCTATGATTACATGTTCAATCACTGACCAAGGAGCTGAAAAACCCTGTTCGAATCCAAAGGTGGCCTGTGAAACTGAAGTGCCTGGGTCTATCTTTTGACCAGTAGTGTCGTACCTGCTTTTCAAGGGAAAAGTCGTTTCAATGATGAGCTTGTGGCTCCTCAATGTAGTTCAATCTTCGATTGTCTGTTTACATCGACAAACTATATTATGGTCTCGCAGCTTTGGTCAACCTACAAAATGTTTTACATAGACCTGGTTATTGACCACCTTTAAAAATAAAGTTCAGGGTATATCTGTTTGGCATTTGGATTAAAGCCTAGTACAAAATGATGCAAATCTCCAATCTAGTCTTACATGACACGTGTCCCAGTTTGTCAAAGCTGGCCAAAAATCTGTTCTTCATTCCTGTTGGGACAGTTGCAGTTGAAGGACATTTCGGCAACTGGCGTGAGTTCTTGCTTGACTGATGTCAGGGTCAAATTACCTGCTGTGCATTAGTTGAAGGCCCTTCCTTTCTGACGTATACTATTTTGGAAAAAACTTGAAATGTTTGAAAGAAATTGTGGAAGAAAGAATAGTCAAAGGGAATTGCCATTTTACTGAATTTGGAATTTGTGTTCAGATGAAAATTAGGATATTGCGTGGGTCTACTTGTATTTTAGCACACAATTTTTCAATTTCAAGTTTTTTTTTGTGAAATTCATGTTTCTGGGGAATAATTTCACTTGCACAACTGTCGAGCGCTGCCTAGGACAGTCCTGGCTAGCCCAATAAAGAGACCGTTCCATTACTGGAACCGATTCAGATCCCCGAGGTGAAAGGCCAATGTCTAACTCGCTATACAATCTGGTTTACTGTTTACACCCACATAAAAGACCAGTAAAACAACTAAGCAGAGTTGCCATAAATCTCCCTGGCACAGTGTACATTGCACACCGTGCCACGATATTCTTGTACCTCAGGTGATGGGGATTTAGGGTAAAATACCTTTGTCTTGTTTCCTTTCTAAAACTGATATTTGAACCTATAACATAATCTGCTCTCTTCCTGTCATTAATTAAATGACAACAGTCACTCCTATTTCAAACTATCTGAAGTCTTCAGTAAGGAAGCACCATATGGAAAGAATAGGTATGTCCTGTCCACAAAAAGCAGGACAAATTCAATCCGGCCAATATCCGCCCCATCAGCCTACTCTCAATCATCAGCAAAGTGGTGGAAGGTGTCGTCGACAGTGCTATCAAGCGGCACTTACTCACCAATAACCTGCTCACCAATGCTCAGTTTGGGTTCCGCCAGGACCACTCGGCTCCAGACCTCATTACATCTTTGCTCCAAACAAGGACAAAAGAGCTGAATGCCAGAGGTGAGGTGAGAGTGACTGCCCTTCGACATCAAGGCAGCATTTGACCAAATGTGGCATCAAGGAGCCCTAGTAAAATTGAAGTCAATAGGAATCAGGGCAGGGGGTGGTGCGGGGGAAGCTCTCCACTGGCTGGAGTCATACCTAGCACAAAGAAAGGTGGTTGTTGGAGGTCAATCATCTCACACCAGGACATCGCTGCAGGAGTTCCTCAGGGCAGTGCCCTAGGCCCAAACATCTTCAGCTGCTTCATCAATGACCTTCCCTCCATCATAAGGTCATAAGTGGGGATGTTTTCTGATGATTGCACAGTGTTCAGTTCCATTCGCAACTCCTCAGATAATGAAGCTGTCCATGCCCACATGCAGCAAGAACTGGACGATATTCAGGTTTGGTCTGATAAGTGGCAAGTAACATTCGTGCTACACAACTGCCAGGCAATGAACATCTCCAACAAGAGAGAGTCTAACCACCGCCCCTTGACATTCAATGGCATTACCATCGCCGAATCCCCCACAATCAACATCCTGGGGGGTCATCATTGACCAGAAACTTAACTGGACCAGCCACATAAATACTGTGGCTACAAGAGCAGGTCAGAGGCTGGGTTTTCTGCGGCATGAATCACCTCCTGACTCCCAAAGCCTTTCCACCATCTACAAGGCACAAGTCAGGAGTGTGATGGAATACTCTCCTTGCCTGGATGAGTGCAGCTCCAACAACACTCAAGAAGCTCGACACCATCCAGGACAAAGCAGCCCGCTTGATTGGCACCCCATCCTTCAACATTCACTCCCTCCACCACCGGCACACCGTGGCTGCAGTGTGTACCATCTATAAGATGCACTGCAGCAACTTGCCATGGGTTCTTCAACTGTACCTCCCCAAAGTCGCGACCTCTACGAACTACAAGGGCAAGGGCAGAAGGCGCATGGGAGCACCACCACCTGCAAGTTCCCCTCCCAAGTCTCTCACACCTGACTTGGAAATATGTCGGGGAACATAGGGTCTAATGAGAGGGAGGAACTGAATGAAATCAGTATTTGTAGGGAAATGGTGTTAGGGAAATTGACGGGATTGAAGGCCGATAAATCCCCAGGGCCTGATAATCTACATCCTAAGGTACTTAAGGAAGTGGCCCTAGAAATAGTAGCTGCATTGCTGGTCATCTTCCAAAATTTTATAGACTCTGGAACAGTTCCCATGGATTGAAGGGTAGCTAATGTAACCCCACTATTTAAAAAAGGTGGTAGAGAGAAAATGGGGAACTATAGGACCCTGTCAGTACCCTGTCCCTGCTTTCTCCCCATATCCCTTGAACCTTAAGAAATATATCTAACTCCTTCTTGAATATATTTAATGAATTGGTCTCAGCTGCCTTGTGTGGTAGAGAATTCCACAGGGTCACCACTCTCTGGGTGAAGAAATTAGTCCTCATCTCTCCTAAATGGCTTACCCCTTATCCTTAGACTGTGACCCCTGGTTCTGGACTCCCCTGCCATCGGGAACATCCTTCCTGCATCTAGTCTGTCTAGTCCTGTTATAATTTTATAAGTTTCAATGAGATCCCCTCTCATTCTTCTAAACTCTAGCGAATATAAGCCCAATCGACCCAATCTCTCCTCATATGTCATTCCTGCCATCCCAGGTATCAGTCTGGTGAATCTTCGCTGCACTCTCCATGGCAAGAACATCCTTCCTCAGATAAGGCGACCAAAACTGCACACAATACTCAAGATATGGTCTCACCAAGGCCCTGTACAATTGCAGCAAGACATCCTTGCTCCTGTACTCGAATCCTCTCGCTATGAAGGCCAACATACCATTTGCCGCCTTAACCGCCTGCTGCACCTGCATGCTTACCTTCAGCGACTGGTGCATAGGGACACCCAGGTCTCGTTGCACTTCCCCTTTTCCCAATCTATTGCCGTTCAAATAATCTGTCTTCCTGTCTTTGCCACCAAAGTGGATAACCTCGCATTTATCCACATTATACTGCAGCTGCCCAATCACCCAACCTGTCCAAATCATACTGGTGTTTCTCTGCATCCTCCTCACAGCACACACGCCCACCCAGCTTTGTGTCGTCTGCAAACTTGGAGATATTACAATAGCAAAATACTGCGGATGCTGAAAATCTGAAATAACAACAGAAAATGCTGGAAATATTCAGCAGGCCAGGCAGCATCCGTGGAGAGAGAAACCGGCCTGGGATGTTTCAGGTCTGGGACCCTTCATCAGAACTGGAAAAAGCTGGAAATGTAACAGATGTTAAGCAGGTGCAGAGACGAGGGGAGGAAGGAATTGAAAGAACATACTGTGAAAATGTTGCAAATGGGAATGGCAAAATCATACAGCATGAAAAATGGGGGCAGGGATTATTATCTGAAATTGTTGAACTCGATATTGAGTCCGGCAGGCTGTAAAGTGCCCAATCGAAAGATGAGGCGCTGTTCCTCGAGCTTACGTTGAGCTTCATTGGAACAATGTAATAGGCCGAGGACAGAGAGATCAGAGTGGGGGTGAAGTGGTGAATTAAAGTGACAGGCGACCGGAAGCTCAGGGTCACCCTTACGGACTGAACGGAGGTGTTCCACAAAGCGGTCGCCCAATCTGCGTTTGGCCTCCCCAATGTAGAGGAGACCGCATCGTGAGCAGCGAATACAGTACATTAAATTGCAAGACGTACAAGTAAATCGCTGTTTCACCTGGAAGGGGTGTGTTTGGGGCCCTGGACAGTGAGAAGGGAGGAGGTAAAAGGGCATGTGTTGGACCTCCTGCGCTTGCACGGGAAGGTGCCAGGTGAAGGAGAAGGGCTGTTAGGTGGAACACGTCCATTCAGTCCGTAAGGGTGACCCTGAGCTTCCGGTCGCCTGTCACTTTAATTCTCCGCTTCACTCCCACTCTGATCTCTCTGTCCTCGGCCTAGTACATTGTTCTAATGAAGCTCAACGAAAGCTCGAGGAACAGCACCTCATCTTCCGATTAGGCACTTTACAGCCTTCCGGACTCTATCGAGTTCAACAATTTCAGATAATAATCCCTGCCCATTTTTCATGCTGTATGATTTTGCCATTCCCATTTGCAACATTTTCACAGTATGTTCTTTCAATTCCTTCCTCCCCCGCCCCGTCTCTGCACCTGCTTAATATCTGTTACGTTTCCAGCCTTTTCCAGTTCTGATGAAGGGTCCCAGACCCGAGACGTTAACTCTGTTTCTTTCTCCACGGCTGCTGTCTGGCCTGCTGAGTATTTCCAGCATTTTCTGTTGTTATTTTGGAGATATTCCATCTAGTTCCCTCGTCTAGATCATCATTAATATATATTGTGAATAGCTGGGGTCCTTGCGGTACCCCACTAGTCACTGCCTGCCGCTCGGAAAAAGACCCGTTTATTCCAACTCTTTGCTTCCTGTCTGCCAACCAGCTCTCTATCCAAGTCAGTACCTTACCCCCAATCCCATGTGCTTTAACTTTACACGCTAATCTCTTATGCGGGACCTTATCGAAAGCCTTCTGAAAGTCCAAATACACCACATCCACTGGTTCTCCCTTATCTATTCTACCAATTACATCCTCAAAAAATTCCAGTAGATTAGTCAAGCACGATTTACCTTTTGTAAATCCATGTTGACTTTGTCTGATCCTGTCACTGTTTTCCAAGTGCTCTGCTATTACATCTTTTATAATGGACTCTAGCATTTTCCCCACTACCGATGTCAGGCTTACCGGTCTATAATTCCTCGTTTTCTCTACCACCTTTTTTAAGTAGTGGGGTTACATTAGCTACCCTCCAATCCATGGGAACAATGCCAGAGTCTATAGAATTTTGGAAGATGACCAGCAATGCATCTATTATTTCTAGGGCCACTTCCTTCTCCCTTGCTCATACTGCAAAGTGTTGACTATTACTGAGTGTAGGCCTTGAACAAGACTCTTATTTGGGATCATGGTGCCTTTTTAATGCTGAAAGATAAAGTATTTTTAAGGTAAAATACTGAGCATATATTGATCACAGTAAGGGGAAAGGCATGGCATTGGGACTTAATACTTTTCATCACCTTGATGTGGGGTAAAATTTACTTTTTAAAGAAATATTCTTTCAGGATTGTGACAGATGATATTACATTTTTCTATTGATCAGAATCTAACCTGTCTCGTTAGACAAAATATTTGTAGATGGGTGTGATTCATTATAGTATGCAAATTTAATACAGTACCAATGTTATTACGATTGAAAAGGTGAACAATGTTTTTAATTCCATTCGTTAGCTGGGTGGTTGATATTCATGAACACAACGTTATCCAGACAAGTTCGGGCTTGTTTGCACCACTTCCTGGTTAATTACAGAATCTTTCTCAAAAACTGCTGATGTCTCAATCTGGCCATTTCAGTCAGTAGAATAACTAATGATGGGAGCAATGGTGAATCATTTGTATGTGTTTTTGCTGAGGAATTTGATCTCTTTAAGAATTGAACATTGAGTCTATAGAAAACTAAAAGTAACATTCACGTGTGTGTGTGGGGAATTTCAAAGCCTCCTTGAAAAAGTGTAACATCGCCACCGACACCTGGGAATCCCTGGCCCAAGACCGCACAAAGTGGAGGAGAAGCATCCGGGAAGGCGGCGAACACCTCGAGTCTCTTCGCCGGGAGCAAGCGGAAGCCAAGCGGAAGGAGCGCACATCAACCCAAGCACCCCACCCACCCGCCCCTTCAATCACCGTCTGCTCCACCTGTGACAGAGACTGTAGGTCCCGCATTGGACTCATCAGTCACCTGAGAACTCATTTTTCATGTGGAAGGAAGTCATCCTCGGTTCCGAGGGACTGCCTAAGAAGAGTGTGTGGAATACTGGTAAATCAGTACATTTTTAGTGCACTTTGTGTTGGTAGTTTTCTAACTGCTTTCCTCACTTTGGATTTTTTTATGCTGCTTGCCTTTTCACTTCTCATTTGCTGCTGATTTTTTTTTACTTCGAGCCAAACAGGAAGTGCACACCAAATGCAAGACTCTTAATATGTTATATAGCTTCTGATTTGAAATGTGCTGCCCCAAGTATCTGCTGAGCAAGACTAGAGCCTTCCCCTGCAAGAAATGGGGAGAGAACTACCGAAACAATTTCATTTGAAACTGTCTAGGTCTTTGACTTTAATAAAGCATTTTTACTTGCTGTACAAATGATGGAATAGGGTGTTTGTTTTACAGTTATAGAAACATTCCACTCTTTCTCTGGTCATGGCACATCAACAGATTGCATGGTAGTTCCAGACACATACGTTGACAGTTCAGGTACACTGCAGAAACGTTTTTCTCATGCCCGGTGCAGAAAAGCACTTCCATAGGCAACCTCACCTTTCTATAAGCCATGTGGCCTTTGCACATGGTGATCTGAGAGGCAGCATGCCTGGAGTGAACAATAAAGCCTAATTCTCTTTTGATATACAGACAAATAACATGGTAACAGACCGTATGTGCCCGATAAACTATAAATCAGGCTTACTGTCAAATATAAAATTAGCAGAAGGTAATAGTCAAGTAACAGAAGGATAAGTCACAGTGGTTTATTTAGATCAATTTGAAAATTAAAAAATATTTAAACTTCAATAATCTTTGTAACTTGGAACTTTTTTTCCTGTGACAAAATGCTCATAAGAAATCAGAAATTCATTGAGTGTTTTGCCCCAGCTTGTTCAACTGCCTTCTGAGCAGAAATTCACTTGCGCCTATTTACAGGCTAATCATTATACAGGAAACTTTCTGGTATCCGGCACTGACGGGACCGAGCTGGTGCCGGTCGATCAACATTGCCAGAAAAACGAGCGCTAATGTTAAAACATACGGAGCTTCTGAGCTCCGTCTGAAGCAACAAACCCTGTTGCTTAGCAACAGCTTCAAAACAGTCGGCGCAGCTTGCAAGCATCTCTGTAGCTAAGCAACAGCTTCAGCTAGACGCTTGCAGAGCCAGGACTGGAGGAAAAAAAGCAACGAAAAGTAAAAAAAACTTAACTGAACCGACTCCTGAATTTTGCCGGTGGATAGAGCATTCCGGATAATTAACCTCCGGTTGAACGAAAGTTTCCTGTACCCACTCCTCTGCTTTGAAGGCTAAGCTGTGAGGGCCTTGCTTGCAGGGTCTTCTGATGAGGCTGTTCTGTTATTTGGGGTTTTAAACTTTTGTTTACTCATGCTCTCTGCCCCAGCGAGTGCCCATATGTCCCAGTACATTTGTAGTGTGTCCAGGATCAAACCGAGAACACTCCATTTTATTCCTGGGTTTATCACGTGCCCTCACGCAATCTTTGGCAGTTATTCTGCCACCTACCAAAGTCAACAAGCAAATTTATTAAACCACAAACAAATTCATAGTTTGTAGAAATTCGACAACATAGTACTTACAATTATGAAGCTTAATTATTTGATTAAGTAGAAAAACCAAGCGGTTACAAGTGCTGCACTAAACTATAGCGTACATAATCTTGTGTGATTGTTTTTTCTCTCACTGTCCATGGAAGCAATCTAGTCTGACTATTTCTTTTCAGGCTTCAGACTCTCCGGTTTGAAATGCTTTCTGAAAACAGCTGGGTTCAAGCAACTTTTAGTGACTCCAAAAGAGCAATTGTAATCAATCCCACAAGATGTTTGTATTTGAATTGAATGACTGGGGACTTCCATCGAGGGACCTGGCTCGGATAAAAGTACTAATTTTAAGACTATATCAATAAACTAGGTTATACCTTCCAAATAATTAAACTTTTTTTTAATGACTTGTGTACAATGACGGAATTAAAGAAGCCAATACCATTGTACATGTTAGACTACTATAAAATAATTTTGTAATGGGGACAAGCAATTATTACTGATTTAGCTGTGTCATCCAGCAGCTAGATATTCTCAACACATTCAGTGTTTGTTTGCCACTTTCAGGGATTTGGCAATGATGCTTATTAAGTCGTCCCACCTATACAGAAATGATTCATTCTCTTTCTCTTGCTCACCTGCCCACAGACATTGACATACAAGGTCTATAGTTCGTAGATATGTTATTCCCAGTAAGCAGTAATTAAAGCAGGCTCTCAAAGAAATATTAGCCAACTTGTATGCTCATGCAATGGTTTTTTTTTCTCATCTACTTTGGCTTCTTTGTGAAGAAATTATAACCTGTTTTTAAAATTTAAAACAGCAATTTAAAAAAAATAATGTTTCAGCTGCTCGTGCAGAAGAAAAATGGTGGGAAAGGGTACTGCTATTTAAGGGTCTGAGCAATTTTACAAGTGGGCAAAATTGGTGGGGTTTTTTCCCCATCTCCCAGCACTGAAAACAATCCCCAGTACAGATGTGATTTTCTGGTCCAGTGTGTGCTCAGTCATCAGATTTATGTGCCACTTCAGCTGGACTTGATTAAAACCGAGTATAAATGATTTGACTTCAGACTGTTGAATTCCAGTTTGACTGGTGTGTTCCAATGCAAGTTCTGAGTTAAACAGAAGTTTAGTATTCCAGTTTTTTGCTATGAATTGCTAGTGATTTCAGCGTCATGAGTATGCTATTGACATTTGTCGTGAGTGACTCTCGGTATTGAAAATTTTCTTCAAAATAATTCGCCATAATTGGGTTCCGTGTACTTGTCGAAGTTAAAACTAGGCATCCTGGTTTTCTAAACCTTGTGACTGTTTTAAAGAACTTTTTTTTTGTTTCAAAGATGTATAACCTAATCCCGATCTCCCAAGAGGAGCTGATAATGATTCCACTGAATCTCAATCAACTACAGGAAACTCTTTTTTATCCGGGACCGGCGTGGTGCCGGTTTATCAAAAAGTCCGGATTGTAGAGAGGTATACTTGCCAAGCTACGAGAGCCCCGTACACAGGTGCAGGAGCCCCGGTTACACGGCCACAGATCCAGGAGTCCCGGTTACACGGCCACAGATCCAGGAGTCCCGGTTACACAGCCACAGGTGCAGGAACCCTGGTTACACGGCCACAGATCCAGGAGTCCCGATTACACGGCCACTAATATATAGTAAAACTTACCTGAACCTACTCCTGAATTTTGCCGGTTAAGAGAGATTTCCGGATATTGAGGTGCCGGTTAAAAGTGAGTTTCCTGTACTAAAGTCCTCTCGAGGTTCCCGAGTAGAGCCTTGTTGACAAAAATACATACTTTTTTTGGTCCTTCCAGTTTGTCTTTTAATATAAATGTAGTTATTTGTGTCATAACATTCTTTTGGTTGTCTAGTTTATTCTTCCCCCCCCCCCCCCCCCCCCAGGTTGCTGTAGCATAGATTATTGAAACCTAAGAAGCCACATAGTCAGATGAGAAAAGTGAATGCTTCAATCTGACCAATTATTAGTTCCTGGTGGTAGGAACATCCACATGGTCCAAGTAGCCTACAATTATTTTTGTGAGGATATTACCCCCCCCACCTCCCCAACATTGACTGCAGCCAAGGGCATGGGCAGTTAACCTGTTGTCCGATTCCATTAATTCCACTCTTGGGAGAAGTGTGGAGTGCTGGGAATAACATATCTATGAACTATAGACCTTATATGTCAATGTCTGTGGGCAGGTGAGCACGAGAAAGAGAATGAATCATTTCTGTATAGGTGGGACGACTTAATAAGCACCAATAGTGCTGGAGAAATTAATGAGACTGAAAGCCGATCAATCCCCAGGGCCTGATAATCTCCATCCCAGAGTACTAAAAGAGGTAGCCATGGAAATAGTGGATGCATTGGTTGTCATCTTCCAAAATTCTACAGATTATGGAACAGTTCCTGCAGATTGGAGGGTGGCAAATGTAACCCCACTATTTAAAAAAGGAGGGAAAGAGAAAACAGGGAACTACAGACCGGTGAGCCTAACATCAGTAGTAGGGAAAAGAGTCTATTATAAAGGATGTGATAACAGGGCACTTACAAAATATCAATGGGACTAGACAAAGTCAACATGGATTTATGAAAGGGAAATCATTTTTGACAAACTTGCTGGAGTTTTTTGAGGATGTAACTGGTAGAATAGATAAGGGGGAACCAGTGGATGTGGAGTATCTGGATTTTCAGAAGGCCTTTGATAAAGTCCCACATAAGGGGTTAGTGTGCAAAATTAAAGCACATGGGATTGGGGGTAATATACTGGCATGGATTGAAAATTGGTTAACAGACAGGAAACAGAGAGTAGGAATAAATGGGTCTTTTTCGGGGTGGCAGGCGGTGACCAGTGAGGTACCACGGGGATCAGTGCTTGGGCCCCAGCTATTCACAATATATATCAATGATTTTGTATGAGGGAACCAAATGTATCATTTCCAAGTTTGCTGATGACACGAAACTAAGCGGGATTGTGAGTTGTGAGGAGGATGCAAAGAGGCTTCAAGATGATTTAGACAAGTTGTGTGCAGTTTTGGGGTCTCTACCTAAGAAAGGATATACTTGCCATAGAGGGAGTGCAGCGAAGGTTCACCAGACTGATTCCTGGGATGGCAGGACTGTCCTATGAGGAGAGATTGAGTCGACTAGGCCTGTATTCACTAGAGTTTAGTAGAATGAGAGGTGATCTCATTGAAATGTATAACGGGGCTAGACAGACTGGATGCAGCGTTGCCCAGCCTCCTCTGTCTCCCCGCAGCCTTGTAGCAGAGATTGGCAATTCAATAGACTGTAAGATTAACCTAATCTTGTAATGGATACTGAATTGGCTGAGGGATAGACAAGAGAGTTGTGGTGAATGGCTATTTTTCGGACTGGAGGGAGGTATAACAGTGGTGTTCTCCCGGGTTCATTCAGTACTAGGCCCACTGCTGTTTTTGATATACATTAATAACTTGGACTTAGGGGCACAGGGCACAATTTTAAAATGTGCAGATGACACGAAACTTGAAGTGTAGTAAACAGTGAGGAAGATAGTAATAGACTTCAAGAGGACATAGACAAGCTGGTGGATGGGTGACACATGGCCGATGAAATTCAACGCAGAAAAGTATGAGGCGATACATTTTGGTAGGAAGAATGAGGAGAGACAATACAAGCTAAATGGTACAATTTTAAAGGGGATGCAAGAACAGAGAGACCGGGGGTGGCGTGGTGGGGGAGGGTGTTTCTGCAGGAAGGTGGCAGAACAGGTTAACAAAGCAGTTAATAAAGTATATGGGATCCTGGGCTTGAATAATAGAGGACAAAAGCCAGGAATTTGTGCTAAACCTTTATAAAACACTAGTAGTTCGGCCCCAGCTGGGGAATTGTGTCTAATTCTGGGTACCACACTTTAGGAAGGACGTAAAGGCTTTGGAGAGGGTACAGAAGAGATTTACTAGAATGGTTCCAGGGATGAGAACATAAGAAATAGGAGCAGGAGTAGGCCAATCGGCCCCTCGAGCCTGCTCCACCATTCAATAAGATCATGGCTGATCTGATCCTAACCTCAAACCTTCTATCACTCTCCATCCCACCCGAACCCATGTGATCTCCCGGGAGAGGCGAAAAACCAGATAAAAGACCCAATGGCCAATTTGGGAGAAAAAATCTGGGAAATTCCTCTCCGACCCATCTAGGCGATCGAAATTCTTCCAGGAGATCACTCTGTCCCTATATTTTCTACAGTACTTACCTTCTGTAAAGGCGATCTCCACCCCAGCCAGGAACAGGAATAAAACCATCTCCTGAAATCTAACACAGAATTAGAACACAGTAGGAGCAGAACCAGGCTACACGGCCCCTGGGCCCGCTCCACTACCCACAGGGCCATGACCATTCCGAACCTAGACTCATCCAATTTCCTGCCCGCTCCCCGTAACCCTTAATTCCCTTTACTTCTAGGAAACTGTCTTTCTGTTTTAAATTTATGTAATGATGTAGCTTCTACAGCTTTCTGGGGCAGCAAATTCCACAAACCTACCACCCTCTGAGTGAAGAAGCTTCTCCTCATCTCAGTTTTGAAAGAGCAGCCCCTTATTCTAAGACTATGCCCCCTAGTTCTAGTTACACCCATCATCGGGAACATCTTCCCCGCATCCACCCGATCCAACCCCTTCACAATCTTATATGTTTCAATAAGATCGCCTCTCGTTCTTCTGAACCCCAATGAGTAGAGTCCCAATCTACTCAACCTCTCCTCATATGTCCATCCCCTCATCCCCGGGATTAACCGAGTGAACCTTCTTTGTACTGACTCGAGAGCAAGTATGTCCTTTCTTAAGTATGGGCACCAAAACTGTACGCAGTATTCCAGGTGCGGTCTCACCAATACCTTGTACAACTGAAGCAATACCTCCCTGTTTTTATATTCTATCCCCCTAGCAATGAAAGCCAACATTCCATTGGCCTTCTTGATCACTTGCTGCACCTGCATACTAACCTTTTGAGTTTAGTTAAGTGGATAGACTGGAGAAGCTGGGGTTGTTCTCCTTAGAGCAGAGAAGGCTAAGAGGAGATTTGATTGAGGTGTTTAAAATCATGAAAGGTTTAAATAGAGTAAGTAAAGAGGAACTTTCCGATGGCTGAAGGGTCGATAACGGGAGGGCACAGATTTAAGGTGATTGGCAAAAGAACCAGAGGCGACATGAGGAAAAACTTTTTTACCCAATGGGCGGTTAGGATTTGGAATGCAGTGCCTGATAGGGTGGTGGATACAGATTCAATAGTAGATTTCAAAAGGGAATTGGATAAATACTTGGAGGAGAACAAATTGCAGGGATGAGGAAGGAGCTGGGTAGTGGGACTAACTGGATTGCTCTTCAAAAGAGCCGGTGCAGACTCGATGGGTCGAATGACCTCCTTCTGTGTTGTACTACAGGAAACTTTGGTTTATCCGGAGGTTATATGTCCGGAATACTCGGATCTAACGGCAAAAATCAGGAGCCGTTTCCTATAAGTTTTTTTAGTTCTCGTTGCTTTTTTTCCCCCAGTCAGGCACTGCAAGGTCTGTAGCTATAGCAACAGCTTCAGCTAGAGACGCTTGCAGCTGCAGCCGACTGTTTTGAAGCTGTTGCTAAGCAACAGGGTTTGTTGATTCACACGGAGCTTTTCAGTTCCGTATGTTTCAACATTATGCTGGTATGTCCGGCACTTTTGATGGTACGGCACCAGCTCGGTCCCGTCAGCGCCGGATATCAGAAAGTTTCCTGTATTCTGATTCTATTTCCCCAGGCCTCTCTTACCATATTTTTGTGTTCCTGAGTAATAACTAGCACCATTGATACTTAGTGAAATACTTAGTTGGCTGTAAAATGGTGGAGCAGTATGGGAGTGTGTTGCTCTGAAGTAAAAGGCTTTGCCGTTTAAATGATGTACTGTCCCCTAATTCATCATACATGGGGCACTGCCACTGCAAATGCTAATTTGAAACAGGCTATCTGAGAGGTGGGGGGTTTGTGAGATGGACCTGAACTGTTCTCCCTCTACTTTTCCCTCTTTTCTGCAGGCAAGAGTGGTTTGCAACACTGGCTCCCTGAATTGGTGCTCCTGTGAGTTGCACTTTCCTGAGCAAACCAATCCTCTCGACCATTCTCTTATTCGAGTACCTAACTTAAAGTTGAGCTATTTATATTTTTTTTAAAAGCTGCGTAATAATTCTGAGCCACTCCTTGGCTCTGGGAAATCATCAGCCCTTCCATCTGAACGATATGTTAAATTGTGAGTTTGTCTAGCTTCTGTCTGTCAATCTAGTAAAAAGAAAATTTACTAGATAAAGTTTGTCCTACAACAACTTCCATTTATATAGCGCTTTTAATGTAGTAAAACATTCCAAGGCACTTCAAAGGAGTGTTGCCAGACATAATTTGATACTGAGCCACGTAGAGATATTGGGACAGGTGACCGGAAGCTTTGTCAAAGAGGTAGGTTTTAAGGAGCGTCTTGTAGGAGAAGGGAGAGGCAGAGAGATTTAGGGAGGGAATCCAGAGCTTAGGGCCTAGGCAGCTGAAGGCAAGGCTGCCAATTGTGGGGCGATGGGAATCGGGGATGTACAAGAGGCCAGAATTGGGGGAGCATAGAGATCTCGGAGGGTTGTCGGGCTGGAGGAGGTTACAGAGATAGGGAGGAGCGAGGCCATGTAGGAATTTGAACACCAGAATGAGAATTTTAAATTCGAGCTGTTGCCAATGTAGGTTAGCGAGCGCACAACTTACACTGAAGTAATGCATTGGGTTTACCTTATCTATACCACTCAGTACTTTATATAGCTCAATATGCTCCGGACCCTCGAAGCTTCTCTCTAGACGATGGAGCTTAACCTATTCTAATAACTCATCCCATTTACAGTCGGGGAAAGAATTTCTTGCTCTTCTCTGTACCCTCTGTCGTCCTTTTATGTTCTCGCTGGCATGTGGTGACCAAAATTGCACACCGTGCTCCCAAATGTGATCTGATCAATGCATCATAAAACTTCATCATAACTTCTGTAGACATGTATTCCAACACTCTGTTTGCTTTGTATTACAAAAATTTTTTTTCCACTTTATCCAAATATTGAAAGTGTTGGATCTACTATTCCTTTTGACCCCCTTTCCAAGTGTCTCTGTGCTGATTTAGTTCCTTCATTTTATACCTGTCACCTTTTTTTTGTCCAATATGGGATACATTTACATTTGTCGTCCTCATTGTTTAACTGTTCTAATCCTGTAAATCATTTACATTGTCCTCTGCGGCTTTCCTGGTTTAACAAGCTTAAGATTGGCTTCTGTATCCAGGCCAGATAAGAAGCAGCCAAGGTCTGACCAGTGATCCTTGATCGTCATTCTCCTGAACACCTCCCACACAGCCTGATGCTGTATCTTTCATGAGTACTTGGTTTTCTATTTTTTTTTATATATCTAGTCCAATATTCTATCCTAGATTCCCAGAGTTTTGATTTTTATCAGTAGATAGATGTGTGGGAGCTTGTCAAAAGATGGCTTGAAAATAAAAATAAACAGCATCATAGTGAGCTCCATTAACTAATTTATTCGCAGTACCACAAAAACAACCTTCCCTTCTAAATCCATTCTGACTGTTCCTTACGAAGCAACCACTTTATAGTTGCTCCTCCAATTTTAGAATGGTTTCCATTATTTTGCCAGCTACTGATGGGCTGAAGAGCCTGTAGTTATCTATTTGCGTTCCTTCCTTGGGTTAAGTAACAAATGTTTGTTATGGGCAACTGAATGTTTCTATTGAACGAGCGCTATAATTGTTGACCCTAAACTTGTTGCAGTTGGCAAGCTTTTGGCTTTTGCTTTTTCTCCTGGTTTTCGGAATGGGTTAATGGATTGAAATTTGCCCATCAGTACTTTAGTTCATTTATTTAGCCGTCGCCGTTTTGTCATTACTTGCTGTACATCCAGAGACTTTGTCTTTGTAGATATATTTACCCACCTCCCATTTTTTCGAATACACAAATGCTAAAACAATCTTAAAAATTGCAGCCTCGAATTATTGGACCTTGCAGCAGAGAAGAGAAGGCTATTTGTCTCATCGTCATTATGCCAGGCCTCTGGAAAAAGCCGTCGATTCCTCTACTTTTAACATTTCTATTTTACATGTCTTTATCCACTTCCCTTTTGAAAGCAATTATAGATTCTGCTTCCACCACTGTTTCTTCGAACATTCCAATATCCTAACAATCCTCTGCATTTAAAAACAAATCTCCTAACTTCTCCCTTGATCTTTTTGGTGGTGGTACTACATTTATGCCCTCTCGCTTCCAACTCACGGAGTAGTGGAAAAGGTTTTTATCCTAACAAAAACCTTTAAAATTTGAGCGCCTCTGTTAGATCTCCTCTTAGCCTTAATTTGGATGAAAAGAGCCCTAGTTTCTCGAGTCTCTCCATCACCAAAGCCTCTCATCCGCGATTTACCTTCTGAATCATCTTCATAGACTTGTATTCACTTTAAATCCAACTGCCGGATGTCACTAGAGTCATAGAGTTATACAGCACAGAAAGAGGCCCTTCGGCCCATCGTGTCCGCGCCGGCCATCAAGCCCTGTCTATTCTAATCCCATTTTCCAGCACTTGGTCCATAGCCTTGTATGCTATGGCGTTTCAAGTGCTCATCTAAATGCTTCTTGAATGTTGTGAGGGTTCCTGCCTCTACCACCCTTTCAGGCAGTGAGTTCCAGATTCCAACCACCCTTTGGGTGAAAAAGTTTTTCCTCAAATCCCCTCTAAACCTCCTGCCCCTTACCTTGAAACTATGCCCCCTGGTTATTGACCCCTCTACTAAGGGGAAAAGTTCCTTTCTATCTTCCCTATCTATGCCCCTCATAATTTTGTACACCTCAATCAGGCACCCCCCTCAGCCTTCTCTGCTCTAAGGAAAACAACCCCAGCCTGTCCAGTCTCTCTTCATAGCTGAAGCGCTCCAGCCCAGGTAACATCCTGGTGAATCTCCTCTGCACCCTCTCTAATGCAATCACATCCTTCCTATAGTGTGGCGACCAGAACTGCACACAGTATTCCAGCTGTGGCCTAACTAGCGTTTTGTACAGCTCCATCATAACCTCCCTGCTCTTATATTCTATGCCTCGGCTAATAAAGGCAAGTATCCCATATGCCTTTTTAACCACCTTATCTACCTACCCTGCTGCCTTCAGGGATCTATGTACATGCACACCAAGGTCCCTCTGATCCGCTGTCCTTCCTAGGGTCCTACCATTCATTGTGTATTCCCTTGCCTTGTTAGTCCTCCCAAAATGCATCACCTCACACTTTTCAAGGTTAAATTCCATTTGCCACTGTTCCGCCCATCTGACCAACCCGTCTATATCGTCCTGCATCATCAGCTGAATTTACAGGATTCAAATTGAAATGCTAGATTGTAGAGTATTGCAAAATTATTCTCAGTGAAAACATCCTATTTGGAACAGCTAGTATAGTGTTGTAGCAGACCGTTTTTAGTATGACACATCAATCATTAGAAAACTACTATGTTTTAAAAATAACTATCATGCTACCTGATGGGTTGTTTTGATTTACTCATGTCAAAATTAGAAAGGCATTAAAGCTGAAAAAGTACAAAAAAGTAGCTTAATAAATGTAGTTGGAATATTTTGTGTAGTTTTGGGCACCCTATTATAGAAAGAATATAAAAACAATGGTGAAAAATGCAGTGTAAATTAAGCAAGATGTTACCAGAGAGGTAAGGTTACAGTTATGAAGAGAGTATCCAAGCGTTCTAATTTCGTGGGCTGCTTAGGTTCATATCATGACGATTTCTGTGCCATGTATAAAGTTTAAATCAATGTTCCTATTAGTTTGCATTTATTTTAAACTGCAGACGCTAACTGATTTATCCATTGTGATTTAGGACTTGTCCATTAGCCCTTTCCAAACCTCCAGGCCCACAAAACTCAAACCGGACAAACCAATGACCAAAAAATATTGTAAAAATAGAACTGAATTGCCTGGGCTTGTGGGCCTGGATGGCAGGGCTAGCGAGTGACATGTGGCTCCTAAGCCACAATATATATTAATGATCTGGACGAGGGAATTGGATGTAATATCTCCAAGTTTGCAGACGACACAAAGCTGGGCGGGAGGGTAAGCTGCGAGGAGGATGTCGGGAAACTCTAGTACGATTTGGACAGGTTGGGTGATTGGGCAGAAACATGGCAAATGCACTATAATGTGGATAAATGTGAGGTTATCCACTTTGGTGGCAAAAACAGGAAGGCAGATTATTATTTGAATGGCAATAGATTGGGAGAAGGGGAAGTGCAAAGAGACCTGGGTGTCCTTGTGCACCAGTCGCTGAAGGTAAGCATGCAGGTGCAGCAGGCGGTTAAGAAGGCAAATGGTATGTTGGCCTTTGTAGCAAGAGGGTTCGAGTACAGGAACAAGGATGTCTTGCTACAGTTGTACAGGGCCTTGGTGAGACCGCACCTTGAGTATTGTGTGCAGTTTTGGTCACCTTACCTGAGGAAGGACGTTCTTGCCATGGAGGGAGTGCAGCGAAGATTCACCAGGCTGATACCTGGGATGGCAGGAATGACGTATGAGGAGAGATTGTGTCGATTGGGCTTATACTCACTGGAGTTTAGAAGATTGAGAGGGGATCTCATCGAAACCTATAAAATTCTGTCAGGCCTGGACAGACTAGATGCAGGAAGGATGTTTCTGATGGCTGGGGAGTCCAGAACCAGGGGTCATAGTCCAAGGATAAGGGGTAAGCCATTTAGGACTGAAATGAGGAGGAATTTCTTCACCCAGAGAGTGGTGAACCTGTGGAATTCTCTGCCACAGAGGGTGGTGGAGGCTAGTTCATTAAATATATTCAAGAAAGAGTTGGATATATTTCTTGAGGCTAAAGGGATCAAGGGATATGGGGAGAAGGCAGGGACAGGGTACTGAATTTGGATGATCAGCCATGATCACATTGAATGGTGGAGGAGGCTCGAAGGGCCGAATGGCCTACTCCTGCTCCTATCTTCTATGTTTCTATGTAAGCCGTGGAATGCACTTACCGTGACTGTTGGGCTATTGGACTGTCGGGGAGTGTGGCAGTCAATCCTGACTTATTCCCTTGCTGACATTCATAAACAGGAATACGATAGCAAAATATTGTGGATGCTGGAAATCCAAAATAACAACAGAAAACGCTGGAAAACCTCAGCAGGCCAGGCAACATCTGTGGAGAGAGAAACGTTTCGGGTCGAAACCCTTCTTCAGAACTGAGAAAAAAGCAGGAAATGAAACGGATTAAAAGGCCAGTTTGGGGGCTGGGAAATGGGGGAGGGGATGCAAGAACAAAATGGAAGGTCTGAGAGGTGAAGAGACATTAAGAGATATTCAAGACGAGACGAGATGGTAATAGGACAGGTAAAGAGACAGGATGGCTCTAGATGAAGTGTGAAATGCGCTGGCAGAGTGAGAGACAGCTGCCATGTGGGAGAGAAAAAAAGGTAAAGGCACAAACCAAAAGTGTGGATAAAAAATATATAAAAATATAATAGGGGCCGAGGTTATGATCTGAAATTGTTGAACTCGATATTGAGCCCAGAAGGCTGTAAAGTGCCTAATCGGAAGATGAGGTGCTGTTCCTCAAGCTTACGTTGAGCTTCTGTGGAACAATGCAAGAGGCCGCGGACGGTGAGGTCCGAGTGGGAATGGGGCGGTGAATTGAAATGACAGGCGACCGGAAGCTCGGGGTCACCCTTATGGACTGAACGGAGGTGATCCGCAAAGCGGTCACCCAATCTGCGTTTCGTCTCCCCAATGTAGAGGAGACCACATCGTGAGCAGCGAATGCAGTATACTAGATTGCAAGAAGTACAAGTAAATCGCTGTTTCACCTGGAAGGGGTGTTTGGGGCCCTGGACAGTTGGAAGGGGGGTGGTATAAGGGCAGGTGTTGCATCTCCTGCGCTTGCACGGGAAGGTGCCGGGGGAAGGGGTGCTGGGGGTGATAGAGGAGTCGACTAGGGTGTCTCGGAGGGAGCGGTCCCTACGGAATGCTGAAAGGGGAGGGGAAGATGCATTTGTTGGTGGGATCACGTTGGAGGTGGCGGAAATGGCGGGGGATGATCCGTTGAATGTGGAGGCTGGTGGGGTGAAAGGTGAGGACAAGGGGAACCCTATCGTGGTTCCGGGAGGGAGGGGCAGGGGTGAGGGCAGAAGTGCGGGAGATAGAACGGACATGGTCGAGGGCCGTGTCAACCACGGTAGAGGGGAATCCTTGGTTGAGGAAAATGGAAGACACGTCGGAAGCACTGGTGTGGAAGGTGGAATCGTCGGAGCAGATGCGGCGGAGACCGAGAAACTGGGAGAATGGAATAGAGTTCTTGCAGGAGGCGGGGTGGGTGGAAGTGTAGTCCAGATAGCTGTGGGAGTCAGTGGGCTTGTTGTGAATGTTGGTCAATAACCTATCCCCAGAGATGGAGACGGAGAAGTCGAGGAAGGGAAGAGTCGGAGATGGACCATGTGAAGGTGAGGGAAGGGTGGAAATTGGAGGCAAAGTGAATGAAATTGTCTAGTTCAGGGCGAGAGCAGGAAACGGCACCGATACAGTCATCAATGTACTGGAAAAAGAGGTGAGGGAGGGGACCCGAGTAGGACTGGAACAAAGAGTGTTCCACATATCCCACGAAAAGGCAGGCATAGCTGGGACCCATGCGGGTACCCATGGCAACACCTTTAATTTGGAGAAAATGAGTGGAGTTAAAGGAGAAGTTGTTCAATGTGAGAACAAGTTCAGCCAGGCAGAGGAGGGGAATGGTGGTGGATGGGGACTGGTTGGGCCTCTGTTCAAGGAAGAAGCGGAGCGCCCTCAGGCCACCCTGGTGGGGGATGAAGGTGTAGAGGGATTGTACATCCATGGTGAAAATGAGGCGGCTGGGGCCTGGAAACTGTTAGTGACGGAGGGTGTCAGAAGAGTCGCGGATGTAGGTGGGAAGAGACTGAACAAGGGGAGAAAAGGTAGAGTCGAGATAGGAAGAGATAAGTTCCGTGGGGGAAGAACAGGCTGAAACGATGGGTCTACCAGGGCAGTCCTGTTTGTGGATCTTGGGAAGGAGGTAGAAGCAGGCTGTGCGGGGTTGGGGAACTATGAGGTTGGTGGCCGTGGGGGGAGGATCTCCAGAGGAGATGAAATCAGTGACAGTCTTGGAAACGGTGGTTTGATGTTTGGTAGTGGGGTCATGGTCCAGGTGGAGGTAGGAGGAGGTGTTGGAGAGTTGGCATTCAGCTTCCGCTAGGTAGAGGTCAGTTCGCCAAACAACAACAGCACCACCCTTGTCAGCAGGTTTAATGACAATGTCAGGGTTGGATCTGAGAGAATGGAGTGCTGCAAGTTCAGAGGAGGTAGGTTGGAGTGAGTGAGGGGAGCAGAGAAATGGAGACGGCCAATGTCACGGCAGCAGTTAGCAATGAAAAGATCTAGAGAGGGTAAGAGGCCAGAGGGAGGGGTCCAGGTAGAACGGGAATTCTGAAAGCGGGAGAATGGGTCAGCCGTGCGGGGGGAAGACTCCTGGCCAAAGACGTGGGCACGGAGACGAAGGCGGCGGAAAAAGAGCTCAACATCCTGCCGCACTCGAAATTCGTTGATGTGGGGGCGTAAGGGGATGAAGCTCAGGCCTTTGCTGTGGACTGATCGTTCGGGGTCAGAGAGGGGAAGGTCAGAGGGGATAGTGAAAACACGGCAGGGGGTGAGATTGGGAGAAGGAGGGTCAAAGGAAAGTGAAGGGGAAGAAGGTTCCGGAGGGGCGTTGGTGTCCAAGAGTTGATGAAGCTTGCAATCCTCGTCTTGAATATCTCTTAATGTCTCTTCACCTCTCAGACCTTCCCTTTTGTTCTTTCATCCCCTCCCCCATTTCCCAGCCCCCAAACTGGCCTTTTAATCTGTTTCATTTCCAGCTTTTTTTCTCAGTTCTGAAGAAGGGTCTTCGACCCGAAACGTTGACTCTGTTTCTCTCTCCACGGATGTTGCCTGGCCTGCTGAGTTTTTCCAGCGTTTTCTGTTGTTATTTCATAAACAGGAGTTGGGAGACTCGTCTGTATTTTCCCTCCATCTTACAGCACAGGGGACACAGAGTCCCGTTCTAGTTGTGGGGGGGGGGCACACACTCATCACCGATCAGATCCAGACTGGAACCGCCTTGGTCTATATGGCTTAGCTCTTCAGCAGGCAGTGCTAATCTTTCTCAAAGTAACTAGCAACAAAAAGGCCAAAAAATGGAATGTTTCCCTCACTTTCTACAGGAAACTTTGTTATATCCGGCACCGACGGGACCGAGCTGTTGCCGATCTATCAAAACTGCCGGACATACAAAGTTAATGTTGAAGCATACGGAGGTTTTCATCTCCGTATCTGACAACAAACACTTGCTTAGCAACAGCTTGTAAACAGTCAGCCCGTACCTTGGAAGCGTCTCTGTAGCTTAGCAACAGCTTCAGAGAGACTTTCCAGAGCCCGACTGTTGAAAACAAAGCCACGAGAAGAAAAAAAACCTAACAAAACGGCTCCTGATTTCTGCCGGTAGATCGAGGTTTCCGGACATACAACTTCCGGATAAACCAAAGTTTCCTGTACTAATTTCTTGTTTCTGCAACTACTAAAAGCTAGGGAGTGTCTTTATCGTGATGCATAAGGCAGCATAACTTGGCACAGGCTGGATGGGCCATTTGGCCCTTTCCTGTCGACACTTTCATATGTTTGTAACTTTATGCATTAGAAGATCCAGTTTAACATTTTATTAATGTTCCTAACAAAATTGAAAACTGAGAGAATATTTTGGTTGTGTTTTTAGAATATAACATTTCGGGATTTAAAACAGTAATCAGTCTATGGAGGATTTTACTTGTGGTTTGGTGAATGCACAGGCATTTATGATGTTTTGGAAGTCATTGAGAGTAAGGACCCAGTAGATTGTGGTTTGTTGGCACTCGTCCATCTAGATTTATTAATTCGTCCTTTTATATTGCAGAACCACTTACTGAAGAGATTCCGCTACCGTTGAAACTGTCCTGGTTATTGAAAGTTAGTTTTAATTCCAGTCCAGCTGAATTGACAGCAGAGTGAGCAGCTGAAACCCTCCACTCAACACTCAAAGCAAATTTGTTACCCTCCCCCAAACAGAATTTCCCCAGCCACGAGCGATCACCAGAGCTAAAGGATATATTTAAAGATGTTAAAAACAAACTTGCAGTTATCTGAAGATTTAAAAACTTTTGTTTTTGTGCTCAGATAACTTTCCCAATGGCTGGGAAGGCTCAGCACATATGAGAATGAAATAACAACAGAAAATGCTGGAAAAACTCAGCAGGTCAGGCAACATCCGTGGAGAGAAATTTGAGTTGACGTTTTGGGTCGAACCCTTCTTCAAAACTGGAAAGAAAATAAAATAGATCGAAGGCAGGGCTGCGATCGGACAAAAGAAGTGAAAGTGATCCCACCACCAAACGTATCTTCCCCTCCCCTCCCCTTTCAGCATTCCGTAGGGACCGCTCCCTCCGAGACACCCTAGTCCACTCCTCTATCACCCCAAACAGCCCTTCCCCTTCGCCTGGCACCTTCCCGTGCAAGCGGAGGAGATGTAACACCTGCCCCTATACCTCCCCCCTTCCCACTGTCCAGGGCCCCAAACACCCTTCCAGGTGAAACAGCGATTTACTTGTACTTCTCGCAATCTAGTATACTGTATTCACTGCTCACGATGCGGTCTCCTCTACATTGGGGAGACCAAACGCAGATTGGGTGACCGCTTTGCGGAACACCTCCGTTCAGTCTGTATGGGTGACCCCGAGCTTCCGGTCGCCTGTCATTTTAATTCACCGCTCCATTCCCACTTGTATTGTTCCACGGAAGCTCAACGTAAACTCGAGGAACAGCACCTCATCCAATTAGGCACTTTGCAGCCTTCCGGACTCAATATCGAGTTCAACAATTTCAGATCATAACCTCGGCCCCTATCACTTTTTTACTTGTAATTTTTCCACTCCTTTCCCCCCCCCCCCCCCCCCTTTCCTTTTGTTTCTCTCTCCCACCTTGCAGCTATCTCTTGCCCTGCCAGTACACTTCACACCTAATCTCAGCCTATTACCATCTCATCTGGCTTCGAACACCTTTTTATTGTCTCTTCTACTTCTTTTGTCTCTTTCACTTCTTTTGTCCAATCTATTTTCTTTTCTTTCCAGTTTTGAAGAAGGGTTCGACCCGAAACGTCAACTCAAATTTCTCTCCACGGATGTTGCCTGACCTGCTGAGTTTTTCCAGCATTTTCTGTTGTTATTTCGGATTTCCAACATCTGCAGTATTTTGCTATCGTACAAATGAGAATGAACTGGCTTCATTAACAGTCCGTGGTATTTCTGTTAACACTGCTGTCAAAGACGCAGGTGAAAGCCACTAACTCAGTGCCATTTGCTGCCTCGGAATATATTGGGGTTTCAGTGCTGTTGACTTTGACAGTGCCTGTGACAGCAAACTTGCATTGAGTTCGGGCATTTTGTAAATGTGATTTTTAACCAAATGTTGCAACAAAAGCTCTATTTATGCAGTAATAGTCTTTTAAGAGCTTTTCCCTGGAAAGCAAATCTTTTAGTTCAAGGACTGCTCTGTTCCATTCCCGATTACAAATATCAAACTGCAAGATAACCAGTTCCCCAATGATTTAAAAACAGGAAATGCTGAAAATACTCAGCATCTGTGGAGAGAGAAACGTTTCAGGTGGATGACCCTTTGTCAGAAGTGGAAAAAGTTCAAGATGTAACCGGTTTTTAAGCAAGTGCAGGGGCAGGGAAAGCATGGCGCAGAGGAAAAAACAAAAGGGAAGGTCTGTGATAGGTTGGAAGGCAAGAGAGATTGAATGACAAAAGGGATCTGGTGATGATTTGGTGGGTAACGGAAGCACTGAATATAATGGTAAAACGCACAGACTAGAAGGCCCCAGGTTTGATTGCAGTCTGTGCTGAGTTAGATGATGTGATCCAAGGCAGCAGTTGGGGTGCTGCGATTGGTCTTGATGCCTCGAAGGTAGAGGGGGGAAACAATTAGTCAGGGATCTGGGCTGAACAACCTGTTTCTGTGTTGTAATTTCTATGTACAGGAAACTTTCTGGTATCCAGCACAGACGGGACCAAGCTGGTACCGTTGGATCAAAACTGTTGTAGAAACCAGCGCTAATGTTAAAACATACGGAGCTCAGAGCTCCGTGTGAAGCAACAAACCCTGTTGCTTAGCAACAGCTTCAAAACAGTTGGCGCAGCTTGCAAGCGTCTAGCTGAAGCTGTTGCTTAGCTACAGAGACGCTGGCAGAGTCAGGACTGGAGAAAAGAAGCAACGAAAAGAAAAAAAATTATCTGAACCGACTCCTGAATTTTGCCAGTAGATAGAGCTTTCCGGACATTTAACCTTCGGATAAATGAAAGTTTCCTGTAATTCTGCCTTTTTTTTGGAATAAAATGAAGGCCTTCTGTGGCAGTGTGTTGCACATTCTCTCTACTTTTGTGTGATGAAGCGCTTCCTGGATTCACTTAACCAGCGCAGCTCATGTTCGAAGATTATGTTCCCATGTTCTGGATTTCCCTCCCAGAAATAGTTCCTTTTGTAACCTTGTCCTCTTCCTTTTATTATTTTAATCATCGCTGTCGGTTCAGCTTCCTTAACCTCATCTCCAGGGAACACAGCTCGAGCCTTTCTCCGTAATTCAGCCTCTCCATTCCAGGTATTATTTTGGTGAATCACTGCCAGTGTTTCCCCAAGACCGATATCTCTTTTCTAAGTTGGGGTATGCCTAACTGAATACAGTATTCCAAATGTAGTCTCACTCTGCATAATTGTAAGAAATTATTCTCTGACTGTATAAGCTGTGTCTTTATGCATCTCTCCACTTCACCTGACGAAGGAGCAGCGCTCCGAAAGCTTGTGATTTCAAATAAAGCTGTTGGACTATAACCTGGTGTTGTGTGACTTCTTACATTTGTCCACCCCAGTCCAACTCCGGCATCTCCACACCATGCATAATTGTAGTAGTACTTCCTTGCTTTGATATTCTAAACCACTTGTGATGCAGCCCAGCATCCCATTAACCTTCTTGGTTACTTTTTGTACTTGCAAGTTAACTTTTCAAAAACTGGACCTCTAAATCACTTTGTTCTATGTAATTTTCCCACCATTTACATTATACTTGCACCCAGGGTGTAGTATCGTACACAGTTATACTGGACTGCATCTACCATAGTTCTGCCCATGTGCTTAATTATTTAGCACTTTCCATCATGTCCTTTATCCTCTACTGTTGTCCTATCCAAATCTGTTTTAATGACCGCAGACCTCCACTTTTACCACTCTTTTAAAAAATCTTGGCTCTTTACTTATGAGGAATAGCTTTTGGGTGATGTGCCAGAGGATTGGAACTGTACCCTAGCAAAAGTTGGTGAAAACAGGAAGAAATTGGCAGAAGCAAAGAGCATATGGTTACGAGATCAGTTTGAGTAGTTTATACTCTAAATGTGGAATGCACAGCTGTCCAAAATGTTAACTGTCGAATCAGACAAGCCAGTTGTCCATTAAAGGGGGTGTTTTTGGAGTTATTAATGTTAAATGCGGAGGAAGGGTAGTTCTTTATCCCGTGACTGGTGAGCTTTGCTTTCCTGGCTTCTATTTACTGTTGAGGGGAACGACAATGCATTATGTGTTGGGAGCTGGTCCTCATCAATTTATGTTGAAACCAGATTGGTTACACTGATTGGGGGAGGATGAGAGCCGCACAAAAATTATATCTGCTTGTATGCTTTTATTCAGTGGGGGGGGGGGGGGGGAAGAAAGGGATCAGATATATTTTTGTATACAACCCTAAGCATAAAACCATTCTAAAACCCAAACAAATAGCATACATTTGGGATTGGAGTATAAAAAAGGGTCAGCGCGATTTTTTGGCAATATTGGGGGAATGATTCCTGTCGACATCACTTTTGTTCTCTGCACAGGAGTTCAGCTCTAACTTAAAATCACTGACGTTCAAATGATGGCTTCCATTTAGAGTTGAGAACATTTTCTCACTTTATTCGGAGTTGTAGTAATATGTCGTGTTCTATCACATTTTTGTCATGACTATAAAGTATCCCGTCAGTCTTACAGATTTGAAAGTTCTATTTTGTGGCTTCCCAATGTCCATAACTGGTAACTCCGCACCAGTGGGAGAAATTGCTCAACGCTGAGTGTTCCTTCCCACCACTCTGCCTTTTCTTCGGCTGAACTTTGGAATCTAATTCATGGTTGGTACTGAAGCCCCTAGGTTTAAACCCAGCTCTGCGCTGAGTTAGCTAACCTCTTCCAGGGCAGCAGTCGGGACACTACAGATGGTATCAATGTTATGGGCAAGGGAGGGGGGGAAAAAATCAGTCATCTTCACTTTTCAGCATTCCCTGCTGAGTTCAAATCCCACCACGGCAGCTGGAGAATTTAAATTCAGTTAAATAAATAAATCTGGAATAAAAAGCTAGTATCAATAATGGTAAAAAGAAAGAAAGATGACCAGTAATGGTGACCATGAAACGACCAGATTGTCATAAAAATTCTTCTGGTTCACTAAGGTCCTTTAGGGAAGCAAATCTGCCGTCCTTGCCCAGTCTCTTAACTGCCCTCTGAAATGGTCTAGCAAGCCACTCAGTTGTATAAGGCGGTTCACCACCACCACCTTCTCAAGGGCAGTTAGGGATGGGCAATTAATGCTGGCTTTGCCAGCGACGACCACATCCCGTGAATGAATTTAAAAAACTGGAATGGACTCCACAGTTGAATAGTTGCCAATATTCATTGCCTAGGCTATGGGTGAAGTTATGGAGCGGCGGAAGGGGCTGGAGGTGCCTGAAGAAGTATCTGCCAGCATAAGCCAGCGCCTTTAGGGAAGGAATGTTTTGTGGCTGGAGGACGCAGATTTTAAAGATTTTTTTTGTTCAAATAGCAAGAGACATTCTTATTTACCATCTAATATATGTTTTTCTTTTCTCTTTAGGTTCTCTTCTTCTTGAATCTAAAATAAATCCTAATACAGCGTATCAAAAACAACAGGTAAGGGCCCTAGATAAATGTATGTTATAGTTTGGCAGTAGGACAGCGTTGGAAAGCTGACTTACATTGGCTCCTTATCTGGCAACACCTCGGTTTTAAAATTCTCCTCCTTGTGTTCAAATCCCTTCATGGCCTTGCCCTTTTCTATCTCTGTAATCTCCTCCAGCCCTACGAGATCTCTGCGCTCCTCCAATTCTGGTCTGCTTGCACATCCCCGATTTCCTTCGCTCCACCATTGGCGGCCGTGCCTTCAGCTGCCGAGGCCCTAAGCGCTGGGATTCCCTCCCTAAACTTCTCCGCCTCTCTCTCCACCTTTAAGTCACTCCATAAAACCTACCTCTTTGACCAAGCTTTTGGTCACCTGTCCTTATAAGCTCTCTCTGGCTTGGGCACATTTTGTCTGGTAACACGCCTGTGGAGTGCCTTCGGATATTTTACTACGTTAAAGGCGCTATATAAATGCAAGTTGTTGATCTGGAATTTACTGGTAGTAAGTCTGGGGGGGGGGGGGTGGAAACATGGCTCATCCACACTTCCCCCACCCTGTGGGAAGAAACAGGCCTCTGCTTGCTGTTATCTCGTAGTGGAGTGACTGAGGTTGGTGGATTCCAGGCCATTCAACCATTCTGGCACCATATAGATGCTCCATTCTAACTTATTTTAATTGCGGGCATTAAATGTTACTATTTGCTGCAGTGGAATTTAATCAGTATACATATATTGAATGTAGAAGTACCAAATTCTGCATATGAAGTTATGTTTTTTAAATGGTGAGAAACTTAAATGTTGGTGTTCAGAGAGATTTAGGTGTCCTCGTACAGGAAACTCAAAAGTTAGCATGCAGGTACAGCAAGCAATGAGGAAGGTAAATGGCATGTTGGCCTTTAGTGCAAGGGGGTTGGGGTACAAGAGTAAGGAAGTCTTGCTACAATTGTACAGGGCTCAGGTGAGACCACACCTGGAGTACTGTGCACATCTGAGAAAGGCCGTATATGCTTTAGAGGCGGTGAAATGAAGGTTCACGCGATTGGTCCCTGGGATGAGAGGGTTGTCCTATGAGAGAGATTGAGTAGATTGGGCCTATACACTCTGGAATTTAGAAGAATGAGAGGTGATCTCGTTGAAACATAAGATTCTGAGGGGGATTGACAGGGTAGATGCTGAGAGGTTGTTTCCCCTGGCTGGAGAGTCTAGAACTAGGGTCAGGATAAGGGGCCGGCCATTTAAGACTGAGATGAGGAAGAACTTCTTCAATTGTGAATCTTTGGAATTCTCTGCCCCAGGGGGCTGTGGATGCTGAGTCATGAGTATATTCAAGGCTGAGATCGATCGGTTTTTGGGCTCTAGGGGAATCAAGGGATATGGGGATAGTGCAGGAAAGTGGAGTTGAGGTCGATGATCAGCCGTGATCTTATTGAATGGCGGAGCAGGCTCGAGGGGCGGTGTGGCCGACTCCTGCTCCTAGTTCTTATGTTTGAATAGAGACCAATTAACTCGTGCTTAATTGGAGTCATTGACTAAATATGTTATTCATAATTTGCTTTTGTGCGTGATATTTAAATTGGTACGGTAGTGTTTATGGTGCTGGACTAGAAAGCCAGAGGGTACGAGTTCAAATCCTACCATGGCAAGTTGTGAAATCGAATTCAGTAAATCTGGTTAATCGTGTAGGAAAAAGACCACGAACGTTGCCGGTTTGTTATTCAAACCCAGCTGGTTCACTAAAGTCCTTCAGGCAAGAAAACCCGTCCCACACTACATGTTGATTCTCAATGTTCTTTGAAGTAACCTAGCAACTCAGTCAGTTTCCACTGAACCACCTTCTCATGGCAGCTAAGGCAACTCAATAAATGCAGCCTTGTTAGCCTTTCCTACATTTCCCGCCCTTCCAATAACATGATACGGTTTTAGTCTGTCGACTTGATTACTGATTGTTGTGACGCCAGACTTTTGGTACTTGAGGTCTAGTTCAGAAGGTTTGATTTTAATTTAGATGCAGGTTTTGAGTTTTTGTTAATCAGCTGTGTAGTGCCAGTGAATTTTTTTTCACTGCTTCAGAATGCTTCGAGGGCAGTCATAATGAGGGAGTTGCTATGGATACAGCCGTGCACTTAGGATGAGAGTGAGTGCACAGCTGGTTTAATGTATTTTTAAACTGCTGGTGACTAGGGGGAAGCAGTTTTGGTCAGATTGCTATCTCCGTTACACAGAACAAATTACACATTCCTTATAAGATAACAAGCATGCATTATGGTATCTGCTGTCCTGGGCCTCCTGTGTTATAATAAGCATTACTACTATGGTGCATAGTATAGTGCAAAACAGACTACGGTTAACTTCAGATCCATCTTGTTGAAGATTCAAATAATTGCTCACGTGTGTGGAATTATTTAATTTTACTATAGACAGATATAGTATGGCAGCACGGTGGCATAGTGGTTAGCACTGTTGCCTCACAGCGCCAGGGACCCGGGTTCGAATCCGGCCTCGGGCGACTGTCTGTGTGGAGTTTGCACATTCTCCCCGTGTTTGCGTGGGTTTTCTCCGGGTGCTCCGGTTTCCTCCCACAGTCCAAAGATGTGCGGGTTAGGTTGATTGGCTATGATAAATTGACCCTTAGTGTTAGGGGGATTAAATACGTGGGGTTACGGGGATAGGGTGGGATATGTGTTGGTGTAGGGGTTACGGGGATCGGGTGGGATATGTGTCGGTGCAGGCTCGATGGGCCGAAATGGCCTCTATCTGCATTGTGGGGTTTCTGTGATCTGTTCTGTGATCTGTGATATATTAAATTCAAACAATGTAGTGGGAAACTATATGGCTTACTAGAGAAACTAATGGTTAATGTTAATGTCCCAGCACTCTATTACAGTTTTGTGTACAGGTTAATAGTCATGATATGTTTTAATTTAGTGGAAATAGCCAGCACCAATTCTATTTAGCTGACAGAAAACTTATAGTTGACTAATGTATTTTGTGACTTTGTCACTAATAACATCACTTGTCTACGATTTTGCAGTGGAGTGATATTTTCAAAATTACTATTTTAGTACAGTTTCCCAGAAGGGCTTGATTACGTTTTTTTAAATACTCTGAAGTGGTGGTCCCTGCTTTTATACATGTGCTTCGTTAACTAGAACAGAAAACCGAGGAAAATATACCCCTATTTTATATTTGTGCCTGAAAGAATTGCCCAGATAGTCGAGTTTGGTTCTGGTGGTCTCGGTCAAGATATATTGTGACAAATAGATGGAGGATAATGAAGAATACAGTAGAATAGGCAAGGCAGAACTTAAGATCAAGGTAAGAATAAGTTAAAAGGAATACTCAAAATGAGGAGAGAGTCTAAGATATCTTGGCAATGCACTTGGCTACTATACAAGATTGTGTTGAGAATCGTTTGCTGCTGCTGCTAGCCTGCTGACTTTCTTGGAATTCTTTGGTATTGCACCTGCATATGTTTTGAGTTTATATCTGAAGTATCATTGTAGCTATATAATTCGTAACCTACACTGCATATATCACTATTGTTTGCACAAGTCCCTTTAGGCTTTCATTTAAAAAAATAAAGCAAGAATAGGCATGAAGAATATAGGAAAATGAAACAACAAAATGAATCATTGTTTGAAAGAAAATAACAGTCGCACTGAAAAATAACATTTCCCTCCGCCCACCCCTGTGAGGTTATAAGGATCGTCCTCTGCCATTTCCGCCACCTCCAGCGTCATCCCACCACCAAACGCATCTTCCCCTCTCCTCCCCTTTCAACATTCCGAAGGGACCGCTCCCTCCGCGACACCCTGGTCCACTCCTCAATCACCCCCAACACCACCTCCCCTCCCCACAGCACCTTCCCGTGCAAGCGCAGGAGCTGCAACACCTGCCCTTTTATCTCCTCCCTTTCCACTGTCGAGGGCCCCAAACACTCCTTCCAAGTGAAACTGCGCTTTCCCTGTACTACTTGCAATTTATTATACTGTATTCGCTGCTCACGATGCGGTCTCCTCTACATTGGGGAGACCAAACGCAGATTGGGTGACCGCTTTACAGAACAACTCGGTTCAATCCCTAAGCTTCCGCTCCACTCCCACTATTAATGCGGAAGCAGCTATAGATGGGGCTAAGCGATCCCACAATCAACGGATCAGATCAAAGCTCTGCAGTCCTGCGACATCCAGTCGTGAATGGTAATGGACTATTAAACAACAAACGGGAGGAGGAGGCTCCACGAATATCCCCATCCTCAATGATGGTGGAGCCCAGCACGTGAGTGCAAAAGACAAGGCTGAAGCGTTTGCCACCATCTTCAGCCAGACGTGCCGAATCCATGATCCATATCGGCCTCCACCCGAGGTCACCACCATCACAGAAGCCAGTCTTCAGCCAATTTGATTCACTCCATGTGATATCAAAAAACGGCTGAGCGCAATGGCTAAGGGCCCTGACAACATCCCCGCTATCGTGCTGAAGATTTGTGCTCCAGAACTAGCTGTGCCTCTAGCCAAGTTGTTTCAGTACACTGGCATCTATCCGACAATGTGAAAAACTGCCCAGGTATGTCCTGTCCATAAAAAGCAGGACAAATCCAATCTGGCCAATTAGCACCCCGTTAGTCTACTCTCAATCATCAGCAAAGTGATGGAAGGTGTCATCGACAATGCTATCAAGCGGCACTTACTCACTAATAACCTGCTCACTGATGCCCAGTTTGGGTTCCGCCAAGACCACTTGGCTCCCAACCTCATTACAGCCTTGGTCCAAACATGGACAAAGGAGCTGAATTTCAGAGGTGAGGTGAGAGTGACTGCCCTTGACATCAAGGCAGCATTTGACCGAGCGTGGCATCAAGGAGCCCTAGTAAAACCGAAGACAATGGGAATCGGGGAAAACTCTCCACTGGCTGGAGTCATACCTAGCACAAAGGAAGATGGTTGTGGTGGTTGGAGGTCAATCGTCACAGCCCCAGGACATCGCTGCAGGAGTTCCTCAGGGCAGTGTCCTAGGCCCAACCATCTTCAGCTGCTTCATCAATGACCTTCCCTCCAAGATAAGGTCAGAAATGGGGATGTTCGCTGATGACTGCACAGTGTTCGGTGCCATTCACAACTCCTCAGATAATGAAGCAGTCCATGCCCGCATGCAACAAGACCTGGATGACGTTGAGGGGCTAATAAGTGGCAGGTAACATTTGCGCCACGCAAGTGCCAGGCAATGACTATCTCTAACAAGCGAGAGTGTAACCACCGCACTTTGATATTCAACGACATTACCATCGCCGAATCTCCCACCATCAACATCCTGGGGGGTCACCATTGACCAGAAACTTAACTGGACCAGCCACATAAATACTGTGGCAACAAGAGCAGGTTAGAGGCTAGGTATTCTGTGGCGAGTGTCTCACCTCCTGACTCCCCAAAGCCTTTCCACCATCTACAAGGCACAAGTAAGGAGTGTGATGGAATACTCTCCACTTGCCTGGATGAGTGCAGCTCCAACAACACTCAAGAAGCTCAACACCATCCAGGGCAAAGCAGCCCGCTTGATTGGCACCCCATCCACCACCTTAACTATTCACTCCCTCCACCACCGGCGTACCGTGGCTGCAGTATGTTCCATGTACAAGGTGTACTGCAGCAACTTGCCAAGGTTTCTTCGGCAACACCTCCCAAACCCGCGACCTCTTCCACCTAGATGGACAAGGACAGCAGGGGCATGGGAACACCATCACCTCCAAGTCACACATCATCCTGACTTGGGAGTATATCGTCGTTCCTTCATCGCTGGGTCAAAATCCTGGAACTCCCTCCCTAACAACACTGTGGGAGTACCTTCACTACACGGACTGCAGCGACTCAAGAAGGCGGCTCACCACCACCTTCTCAAGGGCAATTAGGGATGGGCAATAAATGCTGGCCTTGCCAGCAACGCCCACATCCCATGAACGAATAAATAAATAAAAAAACTTTGCCCCTATTTTTTCAGATGGCAGCTGTTGGTGATTCTGCCATTCCCATTTACACCTCTTCTTGACTCATCTTTTGTTTCTTTACTTGTCCCATTACCATCTCCTTTTGATTTGTACAATCATACCTTTTTGTCATTATTTCCCTTAGCAGAAGGGTCAATAACCAGGGGGCATAGTAATTGGTAGGAGGTTTAGAAACATAGAAGATAGGAGCAGGAGTAGGCCATTCGGCCCCTCGAGCCTGCTCCGCCATTTAATGAGATCATGGCTGATCATCCAAATTCAGTACCCTGTTCCTGCTTTCTCCCCATATCCTTTGATTTCTTTTGCCTTAAGAAATATATCTAACTCCTTCTTGAATATATTTAATGAATTGGCCTCAACTGCCTTGTGTGGTAGAGAATTCCACAGGTTCACCACTCTCTGGGTGAAGAAATTCCTCATCTGTCCTAAATGGCTTACCCCTTATCGTTAAACTGTGACCCCTGGTTCTGGACTCCCCCGCCATCGTGAACATCCTTCCTGCATCTAGTCTGTCTAGTCCTGTTAGAATTTTATAAGTTTCAATGAGATCCCCTCTCATTCTTCTAAACTCCAGCGAGTATAAGCCCAATCGACCCAATCTCTCCTCATACGTCATTCCTGCCATCCCAGGTATCAGTCTGGTGAATCTCCACTGCACTCCCTCCATGGCAAGAACATCCTTCCTCAGATAAGGTGACCAAAACTGCACACAATACTCAAGGTGTGGTCTCACCAAGGCCCTGTACAACTGCAGCAAGACATCCTTGCTCCTGTACTCGAATCCTCTCGCTATTAAGGCCAACATACCATTTGCCTTCTTAACCGCCTGCTGCACCTGCATGCTTACCTTCAGCAACTGGTGCACAAGGACACCCAGGTCTCGTTGCACTTCCCCTTTTCCCAATCTATTGCTGTTTAGATAATCTGTCTTCCTGTTTTTGCCACCGAAGTGGATAATCTCACATTTATCCACATTGGGCAGATGCATGGCAAATGCAGTATAACCACCTAACCTGTCCAAATCATACTGGAGTTTCTCTGCATTCTCCTCACAGCACACACACCCACCCAGCTATGTGTCGTCTGCAAACTTGGCGATATTACATGTAGTTCCCTCGTCTAGATCATTTATTTATATATACAGGAAACTTTGGTTTATCCGGAGGTTAACTGTCCGGAATGCTTGAGCCACCGGCAAAATTCAGGAGTCGGTTCAGTAAGTTTTTTTTCTTTTCGTTGCTTTTTTTTCACCAGTCAGGCTCTGCAAGGTCTAGCTAAAGCTGTTGCTTAGCTACAGAGACGCTTGCAAGCTACGGCCGACTGTTTAGAAGCTGTTGCTAAGCAACAGGGTTTGTTGCTAGATACGGAGCTCAAAATCTCCGTATGTTTTAACATTAGCGCTGGTTTGTCCGGCAGTTTTGATGGGACGGCAACAGCTCGGTCCCGTCGGTGCCGGATAGCACAAAGTTTCCTGTTTATATATATATATATATATATATATATATATATATATATATATATATTGTGAATAGCTGGGGTCCTAGCACCAATCCCTGCGGTACCCCACTTGGGGGGATTTGAGGAGACATTTTTTCACCCAGAGGGTGGTAGGAGTCTGGAACTCGCTGCCTGAAAGGGTGGTAGAGGCAGAAACCCTCATCGCATTTAAAAAGTACTTGGATATGCACTTGACGTGCCGTAACCTGCAGGGCTACGGACCAGGTGCTGGAAAGTGGGATTAGGGTGGATAGCTCTTTGTCGGCCGGCACAGACAAGATGGGCCGAATGGCCTCCTTCTGTGCTGTAAATTTCTATGATTCTATGATTTAATCTCTCCTGCCTTCCATCCTATCACAGACCTTCCCTTTTGTTCTTTCCTCCCCTCCCCCTTTCCCTGCCCCTGCACTTGCTTAAAATCTGTTATATCTCAAACTTTTTCCTGTTCTGACGAAGGGTCATCGACCTGAAACATTAACTCGGTTTCTCTCTCCACAGATGCTGCCTGACCTGCTGAGTATTTCCAGCATTTTCTGTTTTTTATTTCAGATTTCCAGCATCTGCAGTATTTTGCTTTTGTATTTGCGCTGTGCTCCATTTGTTCAGTTCGACAAAAATAAACTGTTGCTTGGCAAAATCATTTTTTTAGGATTATCGACTAGAATTTCTTTTAACCCTTCATTACTTGTGTTTGTTTCCCTGGGAGGGGGAGGGGGAGGGCGGAATTTCCTTGTACTGTAGTTCGTTGAATCTGTGCCATGTCTATGTCATTGAATTGTGGAATATGTCACAGTGAAGTGCAGAATTATTTCTAGTCTCCTTCAGACTTTACTAGTGGTTTAGCAATCTATTTGCACCATTCACATTTAATCCATGAAACAAGCTGGCATTACAAGACTGTCGCACTTCTTTATGGACCATAATTAGGTTAGCAGGGGTTTGCCCAAGTCTTCACTTGACATTCAAACTATCCTATAGGATACTGTGACGTATTCCACAATTCAATGGAGCCTAGATGGTTAGTTTATGGCTGAGATGACAGTAACACATGGTCCGATGAGTTTTTAAAAAGCATTTTGGGGGTGGGGGTAAAGAGTGAGGAGGGCAATAATTTGTCAGCCATTGTTCACACTCCTGATACAGGAAACTCTCGATTTACCGACACCTAAATAACCGGAAATCTCTGTTAACCGGCAAAATTCAGGAGTAGGTTCAAGTAAGTTTTACTTCATATTAGTGGCCGTTCCTGGATCTGTGGCTGTGTAACCGGGGTTCCTGCACTTGTTGCTAAGCAACAGGGATGCTTGGTCTGTGGCCGGAGTGCCTGCACCTGTTGCTAAGCAACAGGGAAGCCTGGATTTGTTGCTGTGTACGGAGCTCTCGTACCTTTTAACTATACCTCTCTGTAATCCGGACTTTTTGGTAAACCGGCACCACGTCGGTGCCGGATAATAAAGAGTTTCCTGTAGACACCAGTGCTGCAAAGTACAGTGCGGACATGATCATTCTCTGTTTTTTTCTGCCCCCCCCCCCCCCACCGTTGAATAGTTTTTCCACAACTTGCATGTGAAGAGCGGCCAGATGAATAAGGTGCTTCGAGAGCTGCTGGTGCATGTTGAAGCGTACCCTCAGAATCAACCCCTTTTTGGGGGTGGGGGGAGCAGGGCAGAGAAATTGGCCAGAGTGATCCATGAAAAAGAACAGGATACCGTCCAGTTGAAGGAGGATGCGTTAACTGAGATGTTGGGAAACAATCTGAGAGAGCAGAGATGATACAGTATTGTGCCTGTGATAACTTTATTGCTTGGAGAACTATTGTTTCATTGATGTTTGCTGCAGTGTCCACCGTGCTCCTTAACTCTTCCTAATTGATTACATTATTGTGGTTCAGAGAATAAATATCATGCCCATTTTGGTATGAGTGAAGAGGGCGAGGTGGCATAATGGTGTTGGTGTGTTGATATTTGTGCACTTCATTTTACTGATTTTTGAATTTTTAATACATTTCAGGATACGTTGATTGTGTGGTCAGAAGCGGAAAACTATGACTTGGCCCTTAGCTTTCAAGAAAAAGCAGGCTGTGATGAAATCTGGGAAAAGATATGTCAGGTGAGTATCACAAAGCATAAATGTTACAGTAGGGCTGGACCACTATTCAAAAAGCACTTGTTCACAAATTTAAGTCTGAATTTCCATCTGACTTGATACCTGTTGTTTATCGCCCGATTCAGACTGCTGTGGTCGTTTTCTCTCGAGCTCGGTGTTGCATTTAAGATACTGAAAGTTGGTTTAATCATGTTAATCACGGCTTTAAAATGAAAACACGGTAATGTACTTTGTAAATATTGTACTGTTGCTGAACAGACCAGTATTTAATGGCAGGTGATGTAAATCCCATTCACCCGTAAGATGAAGCTGCAGATCCCACTGTCGAGTCATTTTTGGTCTTTTCAGCTTTTCCCTACATTACAACAGTAACTACATTTCAAAACAAGTTCTTGCATTGTCCATAAAGCGCTTTGGGACAGCCTGAGATATTGAAGGGTGCTATATAAATTCAAGTTCCTCTTTTGTGGCATCTGAAAGGTGTTCTTATACAAGTACAGGAAACTCTCGATTTACCGGCACCCAAACAACCGGAAATCTCGGTTAACTGGCAAAATTCGGGAGTAGGTTCAGTTAAGTTTTTCTCCATATTAATGGCCATTTCTTGATGCTTGGCTGTGTAATCGGGGGTTTCTGCACTTGTTGCTAAGCAACAGGGACGCTTGGTCTGTGGCCGGGGTTCTTGCACCTGTTGCTAAGCAACAGGGAAGCCTGGATTTGTTGCTGTGTACGGAGCGCTCGTACCTTTTAACTATACCTCTCTGTAATCCGGACTTTTTGATAAACCGGCACCACGTCGGTGCCGGATAATAAAGAGTTTCCTGTATATAAGCTAGTAAGCAGTATATAAGTTAATAAACAGTATATAAGTTAGTAAGCAGTATGGAAAATGTAAACCCAGAAAATCACTAAATTAATTTGCAAGAGTACGACAAATGGTCACGGGTTCAAACTAGTAAAGGGCAAATTTAGGATTGATATCAGGCCATTCTTCAAAGAAAGAGTGATCAGTAAGTGGAATGGACTCCCAGATCGAGTGGTGGAGACAAAATCGCTATGGAGAGGGGCTTTACTGAATGTATGTTTTTCTGGGCTGAATCTTCGGGAACATTGGTGTCGTGTAATGGTACTGTATTAGAGCTAGAGGTTGTGAATTCAAGTCCCATCATTGCAATTTGTGAAACTGAATTTAGTAAACCTGCTAATTTGTGAACTAGCTCCAGAAAGTGACACTGTAACCTGCCAGATTGTCACATAAAACAAACTAGTTCAGTGATGTCCTTCAAGGAAGGGAACATGCTACCTCTGCACAGTCAAGTCTACACATTACTCCAGTCCCATGCTATGTAGTTAATTCTTAATTCCCTCAGAGGAGCTAGGATGGGCATTAAATACTGTCTTTCCACTGAATCGCTGAGTATATTCAAGGCCGAGATAGATAGATTTTTGGACTCTAGGGGAATCAAGGGATATGGAGATCGGGCGGGAAAGTGGAGTTGAGGTCAATGATCAGCCATGATCTTATTGAATGGCGGAGCAGGCTCGAGGGGCCGTATGGCCTACTCCTGCTCTTAATTCTTATGTTCTACAAGTCCAAAGTTTGAAAAAAAAGGCCAAATTAACTGTAATTATCTTGTTTTCTACTTCATTCCTATCCTCGGTGGTTTTCAAAGTAACAGGCAGGTATTTTAGCTTTAGGTACAGAATAGTGGGCTTTTATCAGTAAAACCAATATTTAAACTTCCAAACTGATATGGTATCATAGGGCATTCTGTAATGCCAATGAATCTTCCTCATGATTTCATAAAGCATTTTTCTTGTCCTCGCTGGGCATATTGGTGCAGATATTAAAAATTGACACTTGACCCAATATACTTTTAATGTTGTGCCAAGACGCGCTCATTTTCTGTGCTGCATAATTACCTCATTCTCAGCACTACTACCACTGTTGTCATCGCCAGTACATCAATAACCACCCTCGTGTTACACAGCTCTAAGTGGTTTGTGCACGCCTACATTTTGGAAGGACAAAATTATTGATGATAACTGGTATGCATTACAAAAATAGACTACACACTACCCACTGTGTATCTTCTGCATCCAATTTATGCATATCCCCATTGTTCTTGAGCTTTTAAAATAAGCGTCAGATTAAAGTACAAATTAGTTATTGAATACTGTTGTGTTTTTCATCATGTTTTAATCTAATTTCGTTGCATAAATTTGACACTTCCTATTGTCATAGAGCATTTTATTCTGCTTTTTCTCAATGTAATATTCCTTTGTGTTTTTTAACTAGTATGCTTAACATTTAAAAAAAAATATTTGCAAGGTTTAATTTGGAAATCCTGCGTTTATGTCCCGCACATAACACACATTTACTTCATAATTAGTTAGTGATTGTGGGCATTCATTAATCTTTAGTGAGCTGGCTACCTCTTCCAGCAGCCTGTTTTTGACCGAAGTCTGTGTGCTAAGTGTGGTCATTTATAAAGGTCACGGGTGTCGGTCGCTGCTGAAAATAAAATCTTATTTTCAATATTAGTACCAGACTTCCTGCGTGATGAGATATTTTGATTTCTGTGAAAAGTATTTTTTTTTAAACTACGTCCAAAGAAGAGATTGAAATTTACTATTGGAACAGTCTGCTGTAGATTTAAGTTCCAACAGCAAATCTTTATTTTGAAAGTCGTGCCGTTCCATGATGTATAATTAGAATCGGAATATTACAGCACAGGCCATTTGGCTCATCACACTTGCGTTGTCTCTTTAAAAGAGAGAGGCCCATTTCCCTTTCCCTTTAAAAGCTATTCTAGAATCTGCTTCCATCATTGTTTATGGTAGGGCATTCCATGGCCAAACAACCCTCTACATTTAAGCATAAAAGCTCTTGAACTTTCCCTTTATTTTTTGATGATCTTGGGTTTATGCTCTCCAGTTACTCACTGATCAATGGAAATAGACTTTCCCTATTTACCTTGGCAAAACCCCTCATAATTTTGAATGGCTGTATTGGACCTCTTAACCTTCTGTACGCGCTCATAATCCCTGAAGGTAGCAGGACAGGTAGATAAGGTGGTTAAGGCGGCACACGGGATACTTGCCTTTATTAGTCGAGGCATAGAATATAAGAGCAGGGAGGTTATGCTTGAACTGTATAAAACACCAGTTAGGCTGCAGCTAGAATACTGCGTGCAGTTCTGGTCACCACATTACAGGAAGGATGTGATTACACTGGAGGGGGTGCAGAGGAGATTTACAAGGATGTTGCCTGGGCTGGGGAATTTTAGCTATGAGGAAAGATTGGATAGGCTGGGGTTGTTTTCTTTGGAACAGAGGAGGCTGAGGGGAGACTTGATTGAGGTGTATAACATTGAGGGGCCTAGATAGAGTGGATAGGAAGGACCTGTTTCCCTTAGCAGAGAGATCAATAACCAGGGGGCATAGATTTAAAGTCATTGGTCGGAGGTTTAGAGGGGATTTGAGGAGAAATGTTTTCACCCAGAGGGTGGTGGGGGTCTGGAACTCACTGCCTGAAAGGGTGGTAGAGGCAGAAACCCTCATCACATTTAAAAAGTACTTGGATATGCACTTGAAGTGCCGCAACCTACAGGGCTACGGACCAAGAGCTGGAAAGTGGGATTAGGCAGGCTGGCTCTTTGTCGGCCGGCACGGACACGATGGGCCGAATGGCCGCCTCCTGTGCTGTAAATTTCTGTGATAAGTAAAGCCTCTCGTTCCTGATATCCTGGTGAATTTCTTCTGCACCCTTTTCATGAACTTGACATCCTTCCTAAAGCAAAGCGCCCAAAACTTGATGCTATATTCTAACGACAGCCTAACCAGTGATTTGTATAGGTTTAGCATTCCCTCTTTGTTTTTTATTAGAATCAGAATATTACAGCACAGGCCATTTGGCTCATCACACTTGTGCCAGCTCTCCAAAAGAGAGAGGCCCATTTTACATCTTTCCTCCTTTAAGACACTCCTTAATACCTACCTCTTTGGCCAAGCTTTTGGTCACCTTCCCTGATTTCTTCTGATGCGGCTCGGTGTCAAATGTTTTGTCTTAAAATACTCCTGTGAAGCGCCTTGGGATGTTTTACTACGTTAAAGGCGCTATATAAATACACGGTGTTGTTAAGCTCCTATTTATAAAACTTAGGATTGCATAGTTTTTCATTTTATAACCGCTTTATCAACTTGTCCTCCCACTAAAGATTTATGTATCCATGTCATTCGGCTCCTTTGAAAGTCGTGTAGCTTTCCTCATGCATCATCACCTCCCATTTCTCTGCATTAAATTTCATCTGACATATGTCTGTCCCGTCCACCAGTCCTCCTGAAATCACTTACAGTACTCTTCATGGTTAACCATGCTCCCTACTTTAGTGTTGCCTGCAAACTTTGACATCGCTAAATCCATATTATTTTTATTAAGACATATGGGGGGGGGGGGGGGAAATATTCGGTTGATTTGCGCCTCCTGTTAGCGCCTGGGCGCGGCGCCACCGACTCCTCCCGCAAAATTCAGCGGGAGGTCAGCAGCGGCGATAACAGTTAGCGCCGCGGTCTTCGGTAGCGCCCCCTGACTTACCGCCGGACGCTATGTCCGACAGGGTCAGGGGGCCCTACCTGCGGCCGGGGCGGCGCAACTTAAAGAGGAGGTGCCAGGCGGCCATTTTTGTTGCTGGCCGCCTGCCCCCGTTGCTGATCCCGGCCTCCTGAGCAGCTCCCCCGCGGAGTGCCAGCTGCGCTCCGTGAGCCCGGCAGTTCCCTTGAGTGCCGGGCTCTTTTGCCGGAACTCCGATCCCTGGTGGCCCAGCTGGGCCCCGGATCACGCTGCGCAAGGCCCCTCCTCTTTAATAAGGGGAGAAAGGCCTGCAGTACCGCAACACGACATGCCGCAGAGCGTGGTGCTGCGGCCCGCAGCGCCGTGATATTCACTTGCAGTGCCCCAAGAGGGAGGTGGGGTGTTTCCAGTAGTGCCACCGCCTCCCTCTTGGGGCACTACCAGTGAATTTCGGGTGCGAGGGCACTAAAAATCGCACCCCGGCGAGGTTAGTGCCCCAATTTTACCCCATGGTCTCAATAATCCTTTGTTGCTATTGTTTACATCCCTCCCCTCCATAAAATGTGCATTAATATCTACTCTCTGTTTATCGATAATATATTAAAACATTTTTAAAATGTATCCTCGGGGATAGGGCATCGCTGGCTAGGGCGGTGCTGGCAAGGCCAGCATTTATTCGCATCCCTAATTGCCCTGAGGTGGCGGTGAGCTGCCTTCTTGGACTGCTGCAGTCTGTGTGGTGAACCTAGGATCATAGGAACAGGAGTAGGCCATTGAGCCCCTGGAACCTGTTCTACCATTCAGTGAGATCATGGCTGATCTGCGACTTAATTCCCTATACCCGCCTTTGGCCCATATCCCTTCATACTTTTGGTTAACAGAAAGCTATCAATCTCCGGTTTAAAATTAACAATTGATCTAGCATCAATTGTCATTTGCGGAGTAGAGTTCCAAACTTCTACCACCCTTCCTAAGGTGTGGTGCCCAGAACTGCTCACAGTGCTCCAGGTGTGGTCTAACCAGGGCTTTGTATAGCTGCAGCATAACTTCTACCCCCTTGTATTCTAGTCCTCTAGATATAAAGGCCAGCATTCCATTAGCCTTTTTGATTATTTTCTGTATCTGTTCATGACATTTTAATGATCGATGTATCTGGACCCCCAAGTCTCTTTGGACCTCCACTGTTTATTTAGCTTTTCACCAATTAGAAAGTACCCTGTTCCATCCCTTTTGGGCCCAAAGTGGATGTCCTCACATTTGCCTACATTGAGATCCATTTGCTACAGTTTTGCCCATTCACCTAATCTGTCGCTATCCCTTTGTAATTTTATGCTTTCATCTACAATGCTGCCTATCTTTGTGTCATCGGCAAATTTGGACATACGACTTTCTATGCCATTATCTAAGTCGTTAATAAATACTGTGAATAGTTCCTGCGGGACACCACTAGTCATATCCTGCCAATTTGAGTACCTACCCATTATAAGAACATAAGAAATAGGAGCAGGAATAGGCCACTTGGCCCCTCGAGCCTCCTCCGCCATTCAATAAGATCATGGCTGATCTTAGGCTCAAAGCCACTTCCCTGCCCGCTCCCCATAACCCTTCACTCCCTTGTCTTGCACAAATCTGCCTATCTCCACCTTAAATGTATTCAATGACCCAGCCTCCATGGCTCTCTGGGGCAGAGAATTCCACAGATTTACGACCCTCTGAGAGAAGAAATTCCTCCTCATCTCGGTTCTAAAAGGGCGACCCTTTATTCTGAAACTATGCCCCCGAGTTCTAATTTCCCCACGAGGGGAAACATCCTCTCTGCATCTACCTTGTCGAGCCCCCTCAGTATCTTATGTTTCAATAAGATCACCTCTCATTCTTCTAAATTCCAATGAGCATAGGCTCAACCTGCTCAACCTTTCCTCATAAGTCAACCCCCTCATCTCTGGAATCAACCTAGTGAACCTTCTCTGAACTGCCTCCAATGCAAGTATATCCCTCCTTAAATAAGGAGACCAAAACTGTACGCAGTACTCAAGGTGTGGTCTCACCAATACCGTATTCCTTGTACAGTTGTAGCAGGACTTCCCTGCTTTCAACCCCCTTACAATAAAGGCCAACATTCCATTTGCCTTTTTGATTACTTGCTGTACCTGCATGCTAACCTTTTGTGTTTCATGCACAAGGACTATCAGGTCCATCTGAACTGTAGCATTTTGTAATCTCTCTCCATTTAAATAATAATTTGCTATTTTATTTTTCCAGCCAAAGTGTATAACCTTGCACTTTCCCACATTATACTCCATCTGCCAAATGTTTGCCCACTCACTTAGCCTGTCTATATCCCTTTGCAGGTTCTTTGGGCTGGATTTTCATTGAGGAGTCGGGACTACAACTTTCGGGGTTATAGTCCCGCTTCCATCGAGTTGTGGCCAACCCACGCAATTTTCACTTGATTGACCTTGTTAAGCCCGCTCAGCAGGCCAATTAAGGGCCACCCGGCAACAGGTGACGTCACAGATTGGCATTTCATCTGTCAAGAGCTTTTGACAGAAGAAATAGCAGTGTTTGACAGCTGTTTGAAGCTGTCAAACACTGACAATCTGCACACTAAGTTAATTCCTTCCTCTCAGGATGACTTAGAGATCTCCCCGGAACAGAAAGCTGAATGCTGGAACTTTTGACAGCTCGCTGCCATTCTGCTTTCTGCGCCGGTGAGATGAGGGACTCCCGAGACCTGAAGGAAGGAAGGCAGTAAAGGTTAGTAGAACTTCTTTAAACACTTTACACAGACCAAACACACTTACCTCTGCACTCATGCACCCATCACTCACCTGAACACCGGACATCTCGACCCCTCCAAGCCCTTCATCCCGACGGTCCGCCTCGCTAACTTGGCGTGGTTTGGAGCCGTCGGGAATCCCACATTTCAACAATGAAAATAGGGATTAGGCTAAAAACTGCCTGTTAACAGGCAGTTAATTGGCACTAATCCCCTTCCTGCCTTGGGGCGGCGGGCCCCAGCACGGGTCGGGTACCCGCCTCCTTTGAAACTGGCATGGAGGTGGGTTGGGGGCGGGATGGGGTTGGGACCCCCGATTTCAGGATTTTAAACCCCCACACGCCTCCAATCCTGACTCCACGGCCCAATGAAAATCCAGCCCTTTGAGTCCTCTGCAAAACTTGCTTTCCCACCCATCTTTGTATCATCCGCAAACTTGGCTACATTACACTCGGTCCCTTCATCCAAGTCATTAATGTAGATTGTGAATAGTGGCAACTGGCCACTCATTAATTGCTTGCGGTTGCTAAGTTCTTTGCTAAAGTTCACGTTGCATCTGTGATGCGCAAGCTCAAAATCTGCTGTCATCAGTAGGAAATGCAATTTTTGATCATTGCGACACCGTGGAACTTAACCTCTTCTTCTAGATCATTGTGTCGCTGTGTAACTTGGCCTATTCCTTAGGACAAAGCAGCCCGCTTGATGGGCACCCCATCCACCACCTTAAACATTCACTCCCTCCATCACCGGCGCACCGTGGCTGCAGTGTGTACCATCTACAAGATGCACTGCAGCAACTCGCCAAGGCTTCTTCAACAGCACCTCCCAAACCCGCCACCTCTTCCACCTAGAAGGACAAGGGCAGCAGGCGCACGGGAAGACCACCACCTCCAAGTTCCCCTCCAAGTCTCACACACCATCCCGACTTGGAAATATATCGGCCGTTCCTTCATCGTTGTTGTGTCAAAATCCTGGAACTCCCTCCCGAACAGCACTGTGGGAGCACCTTCACCACACGGACTGCAGCAGTTCAAGAAAGCGGCTCACCGCCACCTTCTCGAGGACAACTAGGGATGGGTAATAAATGCTGGCCTTACCAGCGACGCCCACATCACAGGAACGAATTTTAAAAAAAGGTGTTCTAGATCATTGTGCAGCCCGCTATTCTAGATCATTATGGTACAACAGTAGGGTGTATGGTTCTAGATTATCGCATTGTGCAGTCTAAGCTAGAGATCTAGAGCAAGACAGCCTGGAGTGTATCACATTGTTCTATATTTCTTAAGGCTAAAGGGATCAAGGGATATGGGGAGAAGGCAGGGACAGGGTACTGAGTTTGGATGATCAGCCATGATCTCATTGAATGGCGGAGCAGGCTCGAGGGGCCGAATGGCCTACTCCTGCTCCTATCTTCTATGTTTCTAAATTGCTGGGCTATTGCAAGGGGCAACTTGCCACTCTAGATTATTGAGATTCCACTTCAGCCTTCCTGCCGCAAGCTGGCAGCAGGTAATGGGACAGTTCACACCCCAAGCCCGTGATCTTCCATCCATTCATTTCAACAGTTAGAAAAGCAGAACAAGAAATGAAAGAGAGACTGGCATCTCTCCAGCGCCTCTCACCACCTCCGGACGTCCCCAAGCACTTCACAGCCAATGAAGTACCTTCCGAAGTGTGGTCACTGCTGCAATGCAGGAAGCGCAGCAGCCAATTTGCGCACAGCAAGCTCCCACAAACAGCAACGTGAAAATGACCAGATCATCTTGTTTTAGTGATGTTGGTTGAGGGATAAATATTGGCCCCAGGACACCGGGGAGAACTCCCCCCTGCTCTTCTTCAAAATAGTGGCCGTGGGATTTTTATGTCCACCTGAGAGGGCAGACTGGGCCTTGGTTTAACGTCACTATCTCCAACAGTCTACTGCCTGTCTCCTGCAGCACAGCCAATTTTCAAACCAGGTCAATAATCTTCCCACAATTTCGTGGGCTTCTACTTTAGTTAACAGTCTCTCATAACAACAACAAGAAGTTGTATTTATATAGCGCCTTTTAACGTAGTAAAATATCCCAAGGTGCTTCACAGGAGAATTATAAGACGAAAAAATTTGACACCAAGCCACATAAGAAATTAGGGCAGGTGACCAAAAGCTTGGTCAAAGAGGTAGGTTTTAAGGAGCGTCTTAAAGGAGGAAAGAGAAGGGCAGAGGTTTCGGCAGGGATTTCCAGAGCTTAGGGCCCAGGCAACAGAAGGCATGGCCATGAATGGTTGAGCAGTTATAATCAGGGATACTCAAGAGGAGCGCAGATATCTCGAGGGATTGTGGGGCTGAGGAGATTACAGCGATAAGGAGGGGGAAAGGCCATGGAGAAATTTGAAAACAAGGATGAGAATTTTGAAATCGAGGCGTTGCTTAATGGGGAGCCCACGTAGGTCAGCAAGCACAGGGGTGATGTGCGAACGGGACTTGGTGCGAGTTAGGACACGGGTAGCCGAGTTTTGGATGTCCTCAAGTTTACGTAGGGTAAAATTTGGGAGGCCAGCCAGGGGTGCGTTGGAATCGTCTCGAGGTAACAAAGTCATGGATGTGGGTTTCAGCAGCGGATGAGCTGAGGCAAGGGCGGAGATGGGCGATGTTACGGAGGTGAATATAGGAGGGACTTTATCAAATGCCTTCTGGAAGTCCGTATAAATAACACCCATAGACATTCCCCTGTCCACTACTTTAGTCACCTCAAAAATTCAATCAGGTTGCTCCGGCATGACCTACCTTTCACACATCCATGTGCTGTTGGGTAGGCAGTACCAGGATTTTGTCAGTAAGTATGAATGAATGGCAAGTCGGCATGCTGTGTAACTTGGAGGGGTATTTGGTGGTCCCATTTGCTGCCCTTGTCCTTCTAGATGCTAGAGGTAGCGGATTTGGGAGTTGCTGCCAAATTGCTGCAGTGAATCCTGTAAATAGTGCACACTGCAGTCACGGTACCTCAATGGTGGAGGGGTTGGATGTTTAGTCTAGGGGACAATGCACTGATGAAGCAGACTGCTTTGTCCTGAATGGTGTTGCGTTTCTTTGAGTGTTGGAGCTGCCCCCATCCAGGGAAGTGGAGAGTGTCCCATCACACTCCTGACATGCCTTGTAGGCGATGGACCGGCTTTGGGGAGTGAAATGGTAAGCCACCTACCACAGAATACCCAACCTCTGACCTGATCTAGTAGCCACGGCATTTATGTGTCTGGTGCATTTGAGTTTCTGGTCCATGGTGACCCCCGGGATGTTGTTGGTGGGCGACTCTGATAATGACATTGCATGTTCTCTTGTCGGACATTGTCATTGCCTGACACTTGCGTGATGTGAATGTTACTTGCCGCTTATGGACTGCTTTATTATCTGAGGAATTGTGAATAGAGCTGAACCCTGTGTAATCGTCAGCAAACAGCCCATCTTCTGACCTTGTGATGGAGGGAGGGTCATTGATGAAGCAGCTGAAGATAGTTGGGCCTAGGACACTGCCCTGAGGAACTCTTGCAGCTACGTCCTGAGACTGAGATGATTAGCCGTCAACAACCACAACCATTTACACTTGTGCCAGGTATGACTCCAGCCACTGGAGAGTTTTCTCCCTGATCCCCACTGACTTCAGTTTTACTGGGGCTCATTGATGTCACGCAGTCAGTCTCACCTCGCCTTTGCAATTCAATTCTTGTGTCCATGTTTGGACTAAGGCTGTAATGAGGTCTGGAGTTGAGTGGCCCTGGTGGGACCTAAGTTGAACATCAGTGAGCTGGTATTGGTGAGCAAGTGCTTCTTGATGGCACCATTAATCACTCCTTCCATCACTTTGCAATCTCTGTCTACAAAGCCTTCCATTCTGCTGTAAAGTTTTTGTCACACTATTCTGTCAACTATCACTGTTATAAATTCCTATGTCCATAGTTGTAATTGAAACTGCCCACATAAATGTGTCCGCTGTAATTACACCCTCCTGCCAGTCCTCCTCCTTAGGCAGTCCCTCAGAACCGAGGATGACTTGCTTCCACATTAAAAATGAGTTCTCAGGGTGACTGATGAGTCCAATGTGGGACCTACAGTCTCTGCCACAGGTGGGGCAGATGGTGGTTGAAGGGACAGGTGGGTGGGGTGCTTGGGTTGGCGTGCACTCCTTCCGCTGTTTGCGCTTGGCTTCCGCTTGCTCCCGGCGAAGAGACTCGAGGTGTTCGGCGCCTTCTCGGATGCTTCTCCTCCACTTTGTGCGGTCTTGGGCCAGGGATTCCCAGGTGTCGATGGGGATGTTACACTTTTTCAAGGAGGCTTTGAGGGTGTCCTTGAAGCATTTCCTCTGCCCACCTGGGGCTCTCTTGCCGTGCCGGAGCTCCGAGTAGAGCGCTTGTTTTGGGAGTCTCGTATCAGGCATGCGGACAATGTGACCCATCCATCGGAGCTGATTGAGCATGGTCAAAGCTTCGATGCTGGGGATGTTGGCCTGAGCAAGAACACTGACGTTGGTGCGCCTATCCTGCCAATGGATTTGCAGGATCTTGCGCAGGCAGCGTTGGTGGTACCTCTCCAGTGCTTTGAGGTGCCTGCTGTACATGGTCCATGTCTCTGAGACATACAGCAGGGCGGGTATCACTGCTGCCCTGTAGACCATGAGCTTAGTGCCGGGTTTGAGGTCCTGGTCTTCAAACACACTCTTCCTCAGGCGACCGAAGGCTGCACTGGCACACTGAAGGCGGTGTTGGACTTCGTCGTCGACGTCTGCCCTTGTTGACAGTAGGCTCCCGAGGTATGGAAAGTGGTCCACGTTGTCCAAGGCCTTGTCGTGGATTTTGATGGTTGGGGGGGCGGGGGAGGGGGGGGCAGGTTGGTCGAGGACCTTTGTCTTACGGATGTTTAGTATAAGGCCCATGCTCTCATACACTTCGGTGAAGGTGTTGATGATGGTTTGGAGTTCGACCTCTGAGTGAGCGCAGACGCAAGCGTCGTCTGCATACGTAATTCGACGACAGAGGATGGGACAACCTTGGCTCTGGACTGGAGGCGACGGAGGTTGAACAGTTTCCCGTTTGTTCTGAAAATTAGCTCCACTCCATTTTGCATCTCAGATCCTCAGCCCATACAGCAGAGAAATTACTATGCTTCAACCAACTTCTCAGCTTCTTAAATTACTGTCACTTTTTCAATTTAATTAAGAATTATCAAATCAAAGTATTACATAAAAATAAAGACAGAATGTTTGACTTGAAAATTGTGACTGAATTTCATCTGTGCGCCCTGTCAATTGTTCCCTGCCCTCTAGAAGATAACACTTGCTCTCTCTCCCCCATGTGCAATGCTATCGGAGATCAACTAGTGACTTAGCAATCACACTTAAAATAAGCTTATCCTGATTTTTGACCTGTCACCTAAAGAGCAGTACAATACAAACCCAGCCTATGAAACAATTCAAAATTATTTGAGTCCATTTCAGTTTCTTGCTGAGCCCAGAGTGTGGCCTAGAAATTCAGTTGTGTGCGCCAGCCGTTAGCGCCTTAGGAGGAGTAGATCTCGAGTGCTAGGCACTTAGCGGCCGGGCGCAGGGCGATCTGCGCCTACGCCCAACTTCAGTAGACATTTAGCGCCGGCGCAAAGTGTTTGCGCGCGCTCAGCTGCGCGCGCAGCTTATGACGTCATTTCGTCATGCAACGCCCTTTGTGCGCCCCAAACCGGAACTTCAGTCGCGCCCGCCCAATGTGGGCGTGGCGGTGCTAAGAACTGTGAAGTGGAACGCAGCAGAGGCCCTGCGGGCCTCGGGGAGCGCTAATTAAAGGGCACTTACACTGAACTATAAAGGCCAGCCATTTTGCTGCAATGACTTTTGTGCAACGGATTTCTGGACAGAGACCAAGGAAGAGACCTTACTGATTTGGCCCAACATAGGAGAGGTATTTTTGGCTTCTGGCCAGAGCTTGGAAATTTGCCTCATTGTGATTTCATTGTTTGCAAGTATATTATGGGGGCTGCATGGGGTTCCAACCCTCAGTTCCAGCATTATGTGCGAAGGGCTCGCAGACGCTGTGTGAGAGGGGCAGCCATGCCTAGATGCAGAGGGGGCATCAGGCGTCGGCAACGTAGGCCTTACCCACTCAGGGAATACCGCCAGCAGGTGTCCTATCTCACCATGACTGCCGCGCAGTGTGTTAAGAGGCTGCGCTTCAGAAGGGAGGTGGTTGCAGAGATCTGCCAGCTGCTTCACAGAGATCTGCGTCCACAGCTGATGTGCAGGACGTCTCTGTCGGTGGAAGTGAAGGTCACGGTGGCTCTGAACTTTTATGCAAGCGGCTCCTTCCAAGCCGCTGCTGGGGACATAGCTAACATATCCCAGTTCGCCGTGCATCGCTGCATCCGGCAGGTCACCGATGCCCTTTTCACAAGGAGACACCAATTCATCTCCTTCCCCATGACCCTGGAGAGGCAGGAGCAGCGTGCAGTCGGATTTGCGAGGATCGCGGACTTCCCCATGGTGCAGGGCGCCATTGACTGCACGCATGTGGCTTTGCGGGCACCTATCGACAATGCCGAGGATTACCGCAACCGGAAGGGCTACCATTCCCTCAATGTACAGCTGGTGTGTGACAACAGGCAGCGCATCCTAGCTGTCAATGCCCGCTTTCCAGGCAGCAGCCACGATGCATTTATCCTGCGCCAGACTACTGTGGCTGACATGTTCCAGGCACAGCCTCCCCCAAGAGGATGGCTTATCGGGGACAAAGGCTATCCTTTGTGTACATGGCTCATGACCCCGCTCCGCGCGCCCAGGACCCCTGCTGAGGAGGCATACAACGAAAGCCATCAAGCCACAAGGAACATCATAGAGCAAACGATTGGCGTCCTCAAGCAACGGTTCCGCTGCCTGGATCGCTCCGGCGGATCTCTGCAGTATTCGCCGGATAGAGTCTCCCAGTTCGTCGTCGTTTGCTGCATGCTGCACAACCTGGCTATCCGCAGGACTCAGGCACTGCCACCTCACGTTGGACCACCACCTCAGGAGGAGGAGCAGGAGGACCATGAGGAGGAGGAGGAGGAGGAGGAGTACCAGCCCAGGAGGGAGCCACAAGGTCCAAGGGCCGTCCGTCGGCGGCTTATTGAACGACACTTCTAGGCCCCCTGTCAGGGAATGGCTTGTGTCAATGAAGGGACATGAATGCAGCCGCTCCGCAAGCCCTCAGCCGGTTAACGCAACAACCACTTCAAACATCACACATGGACAAGCTGAATAAAGAAAAAGCTTTATTGAACAAACTCCGGGCCCTTCCCACATGAAACCCAAAAACAGACAACACCCCCAAAAAACAGTCAAACACATGACTCACTCCCACAACCTGGGGAGGAATAACAAAACTTTTCCATCCAAATGGCCTTCATCCTCGGCCTTACCAAAACAACCCCCCCCCCCCCCCCCCCCCATAGACAACACAACCACCCCCATATAAAAAAACATTTGGCAACACACTCTACTTTGTGTGCCGAGAGGGCGAGTCCTTGTCCAGCCTTTTCCGGCCCCTGGCCGACCTGCTCCGCCTCAACCTGGGCCCTGTGGGTGCTGCAAGGCTGGGGGAAGGCTCCTGAGGGGCACATTGCGTGACGGCAGATGCCCTTGGGGGTCGGCCTAGACGAGCTCTGGCCCTCGAGGGGCCGGCTGCTGACTGCTGCAGCTGTGGCTGGGCAGCATCAGTCTCTCCAGCAGCTCGTGGCAGCTTCGCTGGGGGAGTGGCAGTGGCGGCTGCAGCAATGGGGGCAAGCTGGCTGATGCCAGGCGCTCGCTGCTCGCCTGAGACACTGGCACTCGGCCGGGCTGGCACTGCAGCAAGTGCAGCAATCTGCTGAAGGCCAGACCGCTGTGCTGCTGCAGCGCGGCGGGTGCCCTGGCGATGCCTGCCTGACACAGCGAGTGTGGCAGCAGTGAGTGCCCGTACTGCCCTGGTCTGTGCCCGCATCAGACCAGCCAGTGACTGCACGGCACCACTGATCAACTGGCCACTCGCTGCCTGTGCTGCCCTGAAGTCGTCCCGACTCGCGTCCTGTGCTGCCCTGAATTCGGCCCGACTCGCGTCCTGTGCTGCCCTCAATTCGGCCCGACTCGCGTCCTGTGCTGCCCCGAATTGTTCGAGACCCCTGGCCTGTGCTGCCCCGAGTTGTTCGAAACCCCTGGCCTGTGAGGCCCCGAAATCGGACACACTATGAGCCAGGGACTCGATGGCCTCAGGCAACCGTGCCACAACCCCCATGAACTCGGTGTGCCGGCGATCCGAGTCCGCGGACATTTGATCGAGGAGGCGCACCTCCTGGGCGAGGACCGTCTCCGGACTGGAGGCCGGACTCTCCCTCTGGGGAGAAGGCCGCCGAGCTGGCCGACCCTTCCCGCGTGGCTGGACGCCACTGGGCCCAGCAACTACACTCTCCTGCAACACTTCCCCCCTCTGGGGAGAAGGCAGCCGAGCTGCCCGACCCTTCCCGCATGGCTGGACGCCACTGGGCACAGGAGCTACACCCCCCTGCAACACTTCCCCCTGCCTCTCCTCCAGGGAAGACGTGTCCCCTCCATTGCCATCCCCTGGCGCGGATGAGGGTTCCCCCGAGGGGCCGCCTTCCTCTTGCTCCTCCTCGTCCTCCTCTTCCGAGGGACTGTCACTGGCAGCTTCAGGGACCTCCTCCTCACCAGCTGAAAGCAGGAAGGCACAAGAGTAGCTTTAGAGTGAGGACAGGGCGTCAGCGAGGGAGGCATGAGTGGTGGCATTCAGCGCATTGGTCGGACAGTGGCAAAGGATGTAGATCTGAAGCGCAAGGGGAACGAGAGAGGTCCAAAAGGTCATGTCCTTACCATTGGGGCCCAGCACAGGGTCGGCATCTCCACATGCAACGGGGCCAATCAGCCGGCCACCCATGAGTCGACCCACGCGCTCCTCCAGGTCACTGAGCTGCTGGAACTGGGGACGGCCTCCCCCGGTGACAGTCCGGCTCCTCAGATTCTCGGCCAGCTTGGCCTGCAAGAGAAAGGACGGCCTCTAAGTACAGTGTGGTGCCCTGTTGTTGTGTGCACTGCCTCCCATGGTCGAATAGCTTGGCCAGTGTGGTGCCCTGTTGCTGTATGCACTGCCTCCCATGGTCGAATAGCTTGGCCAGTGTGGTGCCCTGTTGTTGTGTGCACTGCCTCCCATGGTCGAATAGCTTGGCCAGTGTGTAAAGTGCAGAAAGTGCAATTGATGTTCATGCCAGTGCCATAGCTGCTGCATGAGGGCTGGCCATTAGGGCTTTCAGGTCCCTTTGCCCATAATGTGAGGTGCACATGCAAGGATGAGGAGGACACTGGAAAGGGTACTCACCCTGACAATCCGAGTGAGGTCGTTAAACTTTTTCCGGCATTGGACACCAGTCCTGGGGACATCGCAGGTGGCTGTGACCCTCTGGGCGATATCCCTCCAGGCTCTCCTGTACACCCTGGTGGCAGGCTTCTTGCCACTGTCCGGGAACAAGATATGGCGTCTCCTCTCCAAAGCCCTAACCAGCACCTTTAAATCATGGGCAGAGAAGCGCTGCGCTCGCTCACGGGCCCTCTGCATCCTTCCTGGCGCTATTTCTCTCCAGCAGCAGTGTTTAGGCCTAGCTGGAGGGCTGCAGTATCCAGGGCGTGGCAGCAGACCAAGTCGACCCTTCCCCCTTTAAGAGCTGGCCGGCGCCAGGGTGTCTGCTGTCAATCAAGACATGACCGCACCTGCGCTGCGCCCGGCCTCAGCGGTATCAGTCTGCACCGCCGGCTTAGCGCCTAAAGATAGCCGTGCATCGCCAGTTTTAGCGCTCGAGCAAACTCCTTGGCCAAAGCTACTGAATATCGGCGAAGTGGCCTCCACTTTCCGGCGGGCGCAAACTTTAGCGGCCGCCCAACTTTACCGCCCCAAAAGTGGCTATACTGAATTTCTAGGCCCGTATGTCTAAAATGAAATTTATTAAATAGTGTACATAAATTAATACTGAGAAATCATTCCATCTACTCATGCCCGCGCGTGTACATGGCATTAAAAGGGAAATTAAAGAAGCGTGCAATAAGGGCACAGCAGTCATCCTGGGTGATTTTAATCTACATATAGATTGGGCCAACCAAATTAGTAACAATACTGTGGAGGAGGAATTCCTGGAGTGTTTACGGGATGGTTTCCTGGACCAATATGTCGAGGAACTAACCAGAGATCAGGCCATCTTCGACTGGGCATTATGTAACGAGAAAGGATTAATTAGCAATCTTGTTGTACGAGGCCCCTTGGGTTGGAGCGATCATAATATGATCGAATTCTTCATTAAGATGGAGAGTGAAGTAGTTGACTCGGAGACTAGGGTCCTCAATTTAAATAAAGGAAACTACGATGGTCTGAGGAGCGAGTTGGGTAGGTTTGATTGGGGAATGGCACTCAAAGGGTTGACGGTGGATAGGCAATGGCAAACATTCAAAGACCGAATGGATGAGCTACAGAAGTTGTTCATCCCAGTTTGGCATAAAAATAAAACAAAAAAGTGACTCTACCGTGGCTAACGAGGGAAATTAGGGATAGCATAAGATCCAAGGAGAGGACATATAAATTGGCCAGAAAAAGCAATAATCCTGAGGATTGGGAGCAGTTTAGGATTCAACAAAGGAGGACAAAGGGATTAATTAAGAAAGGGAAAATAGAATATGAGAGTAATTTTTCAGGGAACATAAAAACTGACTGTAAAAGCTTTTATAGATATGTGAAGAGAAAAAGATTGGTGAAGTCAAGCGTAGGTCCCTTGCAGTCAGAATCAGGGGAATTTATAATGGGGAACAAAGAAATGGCAGACCAACTAAATACATATTTTGGTTCTGTCTTCACAAAGGAGGACACAAATAACCTCCCAGAGATGCCGGGGAACATAGGGTCTGATGAAAGGGTGGAACTGAAAGAAATCAGTATTTGTAGGGAAATGGTGTTTGGGAAATTGATGGGACTGAAGGCCAGTGGATGTGGTGTATTTGGACTTTCAGAAGGCTTTCGATAAGGTCCCGCATAAGAGATTAGCGTGCAAAATTAAGGCACATGGGATTGGGGGCAAGGTATTGACTTGGATAGAGTTGGCGGACAGAAAGCAAAGAGTTGGAATAAACGGGTCGTTTTCCGAGTGGCAGGCAGTGACTAGTGGGGGTACCACAAGGATCGGTCCTAGGACCCCAGCTGTTCACAATATATATTAATGATCTGGACGAGGGAATTGGATGTAATATCTCCAGATTTGCAGACGACACAAAGCTGGGTGGGAGGGTATGCTGTGAGGAGGATGTTGTGAAACTCCAGTACGATTTGGACAGGTTGGGTGATTGGGCAGAAACATGGCAAATGCACTATAATGTGGATAAATGTGAGGTTATCCACTTTGGTGGCAAAAACAGGAAGGCAGATTATTATTTGAATGGCAATAGATTGGGAGAAGGGGAAGTGCAAGAGACCTGGGTGTTCTTGTGCACCAGTCGCTGAAGGTAAGCATGCAGGTGCAGCAGGCGGTTAAGAAGGCAAATGGTATGTTGGCCTTTGTAGCAAGAGGGTTCGAGTACAGGAACAAGGATGTCTTGCTACAGTTGTACAGGGCCTTGGTGAGACCGCACCTTGAGTATTGTGTGCAGTTTTGGTCACCTTACCTGAGGAAGGACGTTCTTGCCATGGAAGGAGTGCAGCGAAGATTCACCAGGCTGATACCTGGGATGGCAGGAATGACATATGAGGAGAGATTGTGTCGATTGGGCTTATACTCACTGGAGTTTAGAAGATTGAGAGGGGATCTCATTGAAACCTATAAAATTCTGTCAGGCCTGGACAGACTAGATGCAGGAAAGATGTTTCTGATGGCCGGGGAGTCCAGAACCAGGGGTCATAGTCTAAGGATAAGGGGTAAGCCATTTAGGACTGAAATGAAGAGGAATTTCTTCACCCAGAGAGTGGTGAACCTGTGGAATTCTCTGCCACAGAGGGCGGTGGAGGCCAGTTCATTAAATATATTCAAGAAAGAGTTGAATATATTTCTTAAGGCTAAAGGGATCAAGGGATATGGGGAGAAGGCAGAACAGGGTACTGAATTTGGATGATCAGCCATGATATCATTGAATGGCGGAGCAGGGTCGAATGGCCTACTCCTGCTCCTATCTTCTATGTTTCTATGCAAGAGTGTTTCGTGTGAAGTTGCCTTTTAGAAACATAGAAAAATTGGTGCAGGAGTAGGCCATTCGGCCCTTTGAACCTGCTCCGCCATTCAATATGATCACAGCTGATCCTCTATCTCAATACCATATTCCTGCTCTCTCCCCATACCTCTTGATGCCTTTTGTGTCTAGAAATCTATCCATCTCCATCTTCAATATATTCAGTGACTTGGCCTCCACAGCTGTCTGTGGTAGAGAATTCCACAGGTTCTCCACCCTCTGAGTGAAGAAATTTCTCATCATCTCAGTCTTAAATGTCCTACCCCATATCCTGAGACTGACCCCTCATTCTAGACTCCCCAGCCAGGGGAAACATCCTCCCTGCATCCAGTCTGTCTAGCCCTGTCAGAATTTTATACGAGATCCCCTCTCATTCTTCTAAACTCGAGTAAATACAGGCCTAGTCAACCCAGTCTCTCCTCATACGACAGTCCTGCCATCCCAGGAATCAGTCTGGTGAACCTTCGCTGCACTCCCTCTATGGCAAGCATATCCTTTCTTAGGTAAGGAGACCAAAACTGCGCACAGTACTCCAGGTGTGGTCTCACCAAGGCCTTGTATAACTGTAGTAAGACATCCTTGCTCCTGTACTCAAATCCTCTTGCAATGAAGGCCAACATACCATTTGCCTTCCTAACTGCTTGCTGCACCTGCATGTTTGCTTTCAGTGACTGGTGTACAAGGGCACCCAGGTCCCTTTGTACATCAACATTTCCCAATCTAGCATCATTTAAATAATACTCTGCCTTTCTGTTTTTCCTACTGAAGTGGATAACTTCACATTTATCCACGTTATACTGCATCTGCCATGTATTTGCCCACTCTCTCAACTTGTCTAAATCGCCTTGAAGCCTCTTTGCATCCTCCTCACAAATCACAATCCCACCTAGTTTTTTGTCATCAGCAAACTTGGAAATATTACCTTCGCCTGGCACCTGCAAGCGCAGGAGATGCAACGCATGCCCTTTTATCTCCTCCCTTCCCACTGTCCAGGGCCCCAAATACCCCTTCCAGGTGAAACAGCGATTTACTTGTATTTCTTACAATTTAATATACAGGAAACTTTCTGATATCTGGCACTGACGGGACCGAGCTGGTGCCGTAACATCAAAAGTGCCGGACATACCAAAGTTAATGTTTAAACATACGGAACTGAGAAGCTCCGTGTGAATCAACAAACCCTGTTGCTTAGCAACAGCTTCAAAACAGTCGGCTGCAGCTGCAAGCGTCTGTAGCTGAAGCTGTTGCTATAGCTACAGACCTTGTAGTGCTTGACTGGGGGGGGTGGAAAAAGCAACGAGAACTAAAAAAACTTATAGAAAACGGCTCCTGATTTTTGCCGTTAGATCGAGTATTCCGGACATTCATCCTCCGGATAAACCAAAGTTCCCTGTACTGTATTCGCTGCTCACGATGCGGTCTCCTCTACACTGGGGAGACGCGACCGCTTTGCGGAACGCCTCCGTTCAGTCCGTAACGGTGACCCTGAGCTTCCGGTCGCCTGTCACTTTAATTCACCGCTTCACTCCCACTCTGATCTCTCTGTCCTCGGCCTATTACACTGTTCCAGTGAAGCTCAATGTAAGCTCGAGGAACAGCACCTCATCTTTCGATTGGGCACTTTACAGCCTTCTGGACTCAACATCGAGTTCAACAATTTCAAATTATAACCCCAGCCCCCATTTTTCATGCTGTATGATTTTGACATTCCCATTTGCAACATTTTATCTTTCCTGCCTCTTACATAAGCACAGTATGTTCCTTCAATTCCTTCCTCCCCTCCACCCGTCTCTGCATCTGCTTTAATATCTGTTACATCTCCAGCTTTTTCCAGTTCTGATGAAGGGTCCCAGAGCTGAAACGTTAACTCTGTTTCTCTCTCCACGGATGTTGCCTGGCCTGCTGAGTGTTTCCAGTGTTTTCTGTTGTTATTTCAGATTTCCAGCATCCACAGTATTTTGCTATTGGAAATATTACATTTGTTTCCCTCGTCCAAATCATTGGTATATATTGTGAATAGCTGGGGCCCAAGCACTGATCCCTGCGGTACCCCACTAGTCACCGCCTGCCACCCTGAAAAAGACCCATTTATTCCTACTCTCTGTTTCCTGTCTGTTAACCAATTTTCAATCCATGCCAGTATATTACCCCCAATCCCATGTGCTTTAATTTTGCACACTAACCTCTTATGTGAGACTTTATCAAAGACCATCTGAAAATCCAAATACACCACATCCACTGGTTCTCCCTTATCTATTCTACCAGTTACATCCTCAAAAAACTCCAGTAGGTTTGTCAAACACGATTTCCCTTTCATAAATCCATGTTGACTTTGTCTAATCCCATAGATATTTTCTAAGTGTCCTGTTACCACATCCTTTATAATAGACTAGCATTTTCCCTACTACTGATGTTAGGCTACTGATGCTAGTCTGTAGTTCCCTGTTTTCTCTCTCCCTCTTTTTTTAAATAGTGGGGTTACATTTGCCACCCTCCAATCTGCAGGAACTGTTCCATAATCTGTAGAATTTTGGAAGATGACAACCAATGCATCCACTATTTCCATGGCTACCTCTTTTAGTACTCTGGGGTACAGATTATCAGGCCCTGGGGATTTATCGGCTTTCAGTCCCATTAATTTCTCCAGCACTTTTTTTTTTTTTACTAATACTAATTTCCTTTAATTCCTCAGTCTCACTAGACCCTTGTTCCCTAGCATTTCTGGGAAGTTATTTGTATCCCCTTCTGTGAAGACAGAACCAAAGTATTTGCTTAATTGCCCACCCATTTCCTTGTTCCCCATTATAAATTCTCCTGTTTCTGACTGTAAGGGACCTAACTTAACTAATCTTTTTCTTTTTACATAGTTGTAGAAGCTTTTACAATCCTTTTTTTATCTTCCTTGCAAGTTTACTCCCATACTCTATTTTTCCCCTCTTAATCAATCTCTTGGTCCTTTTTTGCTGAACTCTAAACTGCTCTCAATCCTCAGGCTTGCTACTTTTTCTGGCAACTTTATATGACTCCTCTTTGGATCTAATACTGTCCTTAACTTCTTTTGTTAGACATGGTTGGGTCACTTTTCCTTTTATGTTTTTTGCGCCAGAAAGGAATGTATAACTGTTGCAATTCATGCATTTGTTCCTTAAATGTTAGCCATTGCCGATCCACCATCATGCCTTTTAATGAAGCTCCCCAATCTATCATGGCCAACTCAGTCCTCATACCTTTGTAGTTTCCTTTGTTTAGATTTTGGACCCTAGTTTCAGATTGGACTTCTTCACTTTCCATCTTAATGAAGAATTCTATCATGTTATGGTCACTCTTCCCTAAAGGTCCCCGCACAACAAGATTATTAATGAACCCCTTCTCATTGCACAATACCCACATTATTCACCAGCCTGAATTGCTCCTGTAGTTGAACGGGCGGGTTCTGATCTTGGAGCACAGCTGATGCCAGTTTTCACCGGCCACGCGGAAGCAAATGTCACTGGGCCAGTGACTAGTCTCCCTCTGTATCTACGAGAGGGTGAAAAGTTTGATAAGTAGATTACGTTGGTACAAATAAATGCTAGACAAGGGCCTATTTTCAGAGTAAGAACATCTAAATTTGGTGCTACTTCGCTATCGCCAGTGTTCAAGGTAAGCTTGTGTTTTGACCAGTTATTGATGTGTCTATAGACATGTTGCTCCGCACTGACGTGGCTGGCGGAAGGTCAGTGAAACAGCAGCTCACGGGTGCGACAGAATGCGCTCGGCATAAGAAAGTTTATAAAGTTGATGGTGTTTACGTTTTAGACAGTGTTGAGTCTTTTCCTTGCAGAGACTGCCTAGGATACTAGCTGTTTTTTGTAATTGAGCAAAACTGTGCCCCAGAGTTTCAGGCTTGGCAGGGGGCGGGGTGCTCTTGGTTCTAACAACCTGTTCCTCAAGCTTAAGGATTGCACAGAATTCTTTGATGCAAAACTTTGGTCACTTCATAAGTGTAGGCTCCTGAAGATTGAATTAGATTTCTTAGAAGTGGTTCAGAAGTTACAAATTTGTGCAAATAGTTGGGTACTGTTTCTGCTGTGTGCAGGAAATAACCATTTTTGGCTAATAGTTGATTCCTCTGTGTACAGACGTAAAATATTTATACCATTAAATAAAATTACATAGAATTTACAGCACAGCAGCAGGCCATGAGACCCAACTAGTCCATGCCAGTGTTTATGCTCCACATGAGCCACCTCCCACCCTACTTCATCTAACCCAAGCAGTGTAACCTTCTATTTTGTTCTCCATCATGTGTTTATCCAGCTTTCCCTTAAATGCATCTATGCTAATAACCTTAACTACTCCTTGTGGTAGCTACTAACATTCTAACCACTCTGGGTCATGAAGTTTTTGTTCGTTTTATTAGTGACTATCTTATATTTATAGCCCCTAGTTTTGGACTCTTCCACAAGTGGAAACTTCTTCCCTACATCTACCCTATCGAACCCTTTTTTTAAATCTGAAAGGTCATCCCTCGGCCTTTTTTTCTAAAGAAAAGAGCCCCAGCCTGTTCAATCTTTCCTGATAGTTAATCACCTTTCAGTTCGGGTATCATCCTTGTAAATCTTTTTTGCACCTTCTCCAGTGCCTCTCTATTCTTTCTATAATATGGTGACCAGAACTGCACACAGTGCTCCAAGTGTGGTCTAACCAAGGTTCGATACAAGTTTAACATAACTTCACTACTTTTCAATTCTGTCCCTCTAGAAATGAACCCCAGTGCTTTGTTTGCTTTTCTTTACTGCCTTACTAACCTGCGTCGCTACTTTTATTGATATTAGTTATAAATATTGGCTGTAAAATTAGCAAATGACTGGTTGGTTTGTTTATTTTCTTCACACCAACTGTTACTGAGCCAATAGGCAATTTGGGTGTTGTTTTACACCAGTTTACTCCTCTCCTGCTAGCTCTGCAGACACTGATCATCCTCCAGTACCTTGCCATTCTTCAGGTGTGAATCTAGATGGGGTCCTGCTTGCTGACACTTTGACTGTGGGAAGCATTGCAGGCAAGCCCATTTCCCTTCTCGCCCAACAGCCACATGCACACTTTCCAGCACAAGTGATTAGATCATGATCAGGAGTGGGTACCTGATGCTGTGGGTTTTTTTCTTTCACATTTCCAGGATTTGCAGTATTTTACTGTTGGCTTTTTTATTCACGTTGTGTATATATATCTCCTTCTAAAATTATTTTTATTATTAAACTCAAAGCTTTCTGGTAAGGATGTTCTTGCCATGGAGGGAGTGCAGCGAAGATTCACCAGACTGATACCTGGGATGGCAGGACTGACGTATGAGGAGAGATTGGGTCGATTGGGCTTATATTCACTGAAATTTAGAAGAATGAGAGGGGATCTAATTGAAACTTATAAAATTCTAACAGGACTAGACAGACTAGATGCAGGAAGGCTGTTCCCGATGGCGGGGGAGTTCAGAACCAGGGGTCACAGTCTAAGGATAATGGGTAAGCCATTTAGGACCGAGATGAGGAGGAATTTCTTCACCCAGAGAGTGGTGAACCTGTGGAATTCTCTACCACACAAGGCAGTAGAGGCCAATTCATTAAATATATTCAAGAAGGAGTTAGATATATTTCTTAAGGCTAAAGGAATTAAGGGATATGGGGAGAAGGCAGGGACAGGGTACTGAATTTGGATGATCAGCCATGATATCATTGAATGGCGGAGCAGGCTCGAGGGGCCGAATGGCCTACTCCTGCTCCTATCGTCTATGTTTCTATGGAGCAAATATTCTGTTCTGTTTTTGACCTGGAAAAGCACTGATTTAGCTGCAACTGATTTTACCCTATTCTCTTAAATCCAAAATCGGGGGTGGAGAAAACAAATTGTAAAGTCTAATATTATATCAGGAATCAGTTTAATCATTAAAGAAAAAAATCTGAAATAACAAAATGGTGCTGTTTGTGCAGAATGATGTAATGGCTATTTTCAGCACGGTTTACTCCCTGTTTTCGTTACCAGGAATGCCTTAGTGCTTTGCTTTCCAGAGTGTCCTAAGGATTGCTGAATGTTATTTACAGCAAACACTGTTAAAAGGCTGCACTGCTGCAGTATTTATTGACCTTATTAATTTAAAGTAAAACTTCATTATTTGCCAGATTAAATTTTATTCTGTATAAGTGTGCAAAAGCAAAATACTGCGGATGCTGGAAATCTGAAATAAAAATAGAAAATGCTGGAAATATTCAGCAGTTCAGGCAGCATCTGTGGAGAGAGAAACAAAGTTAACGTTTCAGGTCGATGACATTTCATTGGAACTGGGAAAAGATAGAGATGTTAACAGGTTTTAAGCCAGTACAGAGGCATGGAGAGGGGAGGAAAGAACCAAAGGGAAGGTCTGTGATAGGATGGAAGACGAGCGATTAAATGACAAAAGGGATGATGGTGCAAGGCAAAAGGGGATGGTAATGGGACATGTAAAGAAACAAAAGATGGGTCTAGAGGAGGTGTAAATGGCAACAGCAGAATCATTACCAACAGCTGCTGTTCGAAAAAATGGGAGCGGTGGTTATGATCTGAAATAGTTGAACTCTTATGTTGAGTCTAGAAAGCTGTAAAGTGTCTAATCGAAAGGTAAGTGTAGCTATGCTGAAACAGAACGGGGAGAAACTAGTTAGTAAATTCTATACAGCTGATTTAGCTTGCAAAAAATATCTTTGATTATTTATAGAAACCCTAAGCTTGCCTTTATGTAGACCCTTGGAGTGTGTAAGTAAATATGTTTAGCGAAAGACTATTTTGGTCCTCACCTTTTAGAAAGTATTTTACCTTCTGACTTGCCTCTCAGCCTAGTGGGAATGAGCTGATTTACCTCTTGCAGCAATGCCTGCTCACAACATGACCGAGGTAGAGAACTTCCCCATATGGGAAATAAAGGCCGTCACTCGAGTAAACAGTGTAAACAACCCTGCAGGAGCAGGATGTGGTCTGGAGTTTATATTAACCTGGGACTGAGAATACTGAAGTACAGTCTTAAGAGCTGTCATGGCAGTGGCTCGGTCAACTTCAGGGGTCAGAATGTATCCAGTTTGGCATTCAGGGGCTGAACATTTTATTCATTCAAGAGATGAGTGAGAATGGATGCCGGGCTTGTCTGCTGATTATTTTAAAACTCTCCTCTTTCCATCTGTTGGAAAATTACTGGTGCCCTGCTTGGACCCTTCCCTTGTCCACATTGTCTGCAACTGGAAACTCGTTTGTGGGAAATTCTTAAAATACATGAGAATTTTCGGGAACAGAAAAAAATCTATTGGGCCCAACATGTTGGCCCCTTTTATTTGAGAACAGCATGACCTATAACTGCCTCCTTATTATTTTTATCAATCCCTTCTCTCTCCACTAATGTGCCCAACTGTCATCTTCTACCCATTGATAACATTCACTTCAATGGCTGTGGGTGGGAAAAGTTTTCCCAGACTTCCTAATTTTAATTTGTGTCCCCTATTATTTGAATCCTTTGAGAGCTCATCTTCTGACAGCATGTGTTAGAGAATCAATGCAAGGCAGTATTTCTGATCGTGGTTTTCATTGTTTAGCGAGTGACCTGTTTTTATTTTGTGTCTTGTGCTTTTTTATTTTTAATGCCCGAAATACAGCCTTATTCTTGCTGTTTCTAATGTCCTTGTCAGTATTCTATCCTCAGACAATACCACCAAACCAGATTAACTGGGTGTTTATCTTGTGGCTGTTTGTGGGACCTTGCTATGTGCAAATCAGCTGCTGCCGACATAATAGGTGACTGAAATTACTTAGTAAGTGCAAAGTGCTTTGGGATGTTCTAAAAACTTGAAGTACTATATAAGTGCAAGTTTCTTAATTCTTTCCTTTTCCTTGTCAGTTTAAAAATAAATTCCTGCAGTCATTTTTAAAACTTCTTCATCCTTGGTCAAATCCGCACTTCTCCAATTAGCTGCAGTGATTCCTCCTCCAAGTGTTTTAAGCTAACGCCTTCAAATCTGTTGTGAGGTAGAGGGCCCAAATTGAATATAGTCTGGTCTTTGTCCTCCAGCACGGTGCTGTGGAACTCGACAAGCACAGTAGCCTTTGTCTTGTGCCCTTTTAATCATAGGGAACGGTAGCGTAGTGGTAATGTCACTGGGCTAGTAATCCAGAGGCCTGGACTAATGATCCAGAGACGTGAGTTCAAATCCCACCACGGCAGCTGGGGAATTTAAATTCAATTAAATAAATCTGGAATAAAAAGCTAGCATCAGTAATATTAACAATTAAACCATCGGATTGTCGTAAAAACCCATCTGGTTCACTAATGTCCTTTAGGGAAGGAAATCTGCTGTCCATACCTGGTCTGGCCTATATGTGACTCCAGACCCACACCAATGTGATTGACTTTTAACTACCCTCTGAAATGGCCTAGCAAGTCACTCAGTTGTAACTACGAAACAAAATAATAAGAATGAAACCGGACGGACACCTCGGCACACCATGCCCAGTCAACCCTGCAAAGTCCTCCTCACCAACATCTGGGGACTTGTTCTGTCCCACAGACATGATCATACTCACAGAATCATACCTTTCAGCCAATGTCCCAAACTTCTCCATCAGCATCCCTGGGACAGGACAGACCCACCAGGGGTGGCGGCACAGTGGTATACATAGTAACATAGAGATAGGAACAGGAGTAGGCCATTCGGCCCTTCGAGCATGCTCCGCCATTCAATGAGATCATGGCTGATCCTCGTCTGAGATCATAGCTGATCTTACCAGTTCAGTACCCCGTCCCCTCCTTTTCTCCGTAACCCTTAATCCCCTTAGCCTTCAGAAATATATCCAATTCTCTCTTGAAAATATTTATTGAATTAGCCTTCACAGCCCTCTGTGGCAGGGAATTCCACAGGCTCACCACTCTTTGAGTGAAGAAATTCTTCCTCATCTCTGTTTTAAATGATTTGCCCGCTATTTTTAGACTGTGGCCCCTGGTTCTGTGCTCCCTGGCCATTGGAAACATTCTCTCTGAATTCAGCCTGTCCAGGCCTGCCATAATTTTATATGTTTCGATGAGATCCCCTCTCAATCTTCTAAACTCCAGTGAGTACAAGCCCAAACTATTTAATCTCTCTTCGTAGGTCATTCCCGCCATTCCAGGTATCAGCCTGGTGAATCGCCGTTGCACTCTTTCCATGGCAAGAACATCCTTCCGCAGATGGGGCGACCAAAACTGTACACAATACTCCAGATGCGGTCTCACCAGCACCTTGTACAGCTGTAGTAAGGTATCCCTATTCCTATACTCGAACCCCCTTGATATGAAGGCCAACATACCATTTGCCTTCTTAATCGCCTGTTGCACCTGCATGCTCTCCTTCAGTGACTGGTGCACAAGAACACCCAGGTCCCTCTGCACTTCCCCATCTCCCAATCTATTGCCATTTAGATAATAATCTACCCTCCTGTTTTTACCCCCAAAGTGGATAAACTCGCATTTATCCACATTATAGTGCATCTGCCACGTATCCGCCCATTCCCCCAACCTGTCCAAATCGCACTGTAGCCTCCTGACATCCTCATCAGAGCCCACCCCTCCTCCTAGTTTAGTGTCGTCAGCGAATTTGGAAATATTGCATCCAATTCCCTGATCCAGATCATTTATATATATTGTGAACAGCTGGGGTCCCAGGACAGATCCTTGCGGCACCCCGCTGGTCACTGCCTGCCACTCTGAAAACAGTCGGGAAGGAGTGGCCCTGGGAGTCCTCAACATTGACTCCGGACCCCATGAGGTCTCATGGCTTCAGGTCAAGCATGGGCAAGGAAACCTCCTGCTGTTTACCACCTACCGCCCTCCCTCAGCTGATGAATCAGTACTCCTCCATGTTGAACACCACTTGGAAGAAGCACTGAGAGTAGCAAGGGCACAGAATGTACTCTGGGTGGGGGACTTCAAGGTCCATCACCAAGATTGGCTCGGTAGCACCACTACTGACCAAGCTGGCAGAGTCCTGAAGGACATGCAACAGGTGGTGAGTGAACTAACACGAGGGAAAAACCTACTTGACCGCGTCTTCACCAATCTACCTGTCACAGATGCATCTGTCCATGACAGCATTGGCAGCAGTGACCACCACACAGTCATTGTGGAGACGAAGTCTTGTCTTCACACTAAGGACACCCTCCATCGTGTTGTGTGGCACTACCACCGTGCTAAATGGGATAGATTCAGAACAGATCTAGCAGCTCAAAACTGGGCATCCATGAGGCGCTGTGGGCCATCAGCAGCAGCAGAATTGTATTCCACCACAATCTGTAACCTCATGGCCCAGCATATCCCTCACTCTACCATTACCATCATGCCAAGGGACCAACCCTGGTTCAACAAGGAGTGCAGAAGAGCATGCCAGGAGCAGCACCAGGCCTACCTAATAATGAGGTGCCAACCTGAAGAAGCTGCAACACAGGACTACATGCATGCTAACAAGCGGAAGCAGAATGCTATAGACAGGGCTAAGCGATCCCACAATCAATGGATCAGATCAAAGCTCTGCAGTCCTGCCACATCCAGTCGTGAATGGTGGTGGACCATTAAACAACTAACGGGAGGAGGAGGCTCCAAGAATATCCCCATGCTCCGTGATGGTGGAGCCCCGCATGTGAGTGCAAAAGACAAGGCTGAAGCATTTGCAACCAACTTCAGCCAGAAGTGCCAAGTGGATGATCCATATCGGCCTACTCCCGATGTCCCCACCATCACAGAAGCCAGTCTTCAAATAATTCGATTCACTCTGCGTGATATCAAGAAACGGCTGAGCGCACTGGTTACAGCAAAGGCTATGGGCCCCGACAACATCCCGGCTATCGTGCTGAAGACTTGTGCTCCAGAACTAGCCGCGCCTCTCGCCAGGCTGTTCCAATACAGCTACAACACTGGCATCTATCCGACAACTGCCCAGGTATGTCCTGTCCACAAAAAGCAGGAAAAATCCGACCCGGCCAATTACCGCCCCATCAGTCTACTCTGAATCATCAGCAAAGCGATGGAAGGTGTCATCGACCGTGTTATCAAGCGGCACTTACTCACCAATAACCTGCTCACTGATGCCCAGTTTGGGTTCCGCCAAGGCCAGTCGGCTCCCGACCTCATTACAGCCTTGGTCCAAACATGGACAAAGGAGCTGAATTCCAGAGGTGAGGTGAGAGTGACTGCCCTTGACATCAAGGCAGCATTTGACCGAGTTTGGCATCAAGGAGCCCAAGTAAAACTGAACTCAATGGGAATCGGGGAAAACGCTCCACTGGCTGGAGTCATACCTAGCACAAAGGAAGATGGTTGTGGTGGTTGAAGGTCAATCATCACAGCCCCAGGACATTGCTTCAGGAGTTCCTCAGGGCAGTGTCCTAGGCTCAACCATCTTCAGCTGCTTCATCAATGACCTTCCCTCCAACATAAGGTCAGAAATGGGGATGTTCGCTGATGACTGCACAGTGTTCAGCACCATTCACAACTCCACAGATAATGAGCTGTCCATGTTACAGGAAACTTTGTGATATCCGGCACCGACGGGACCGGCGTGTTGCCGAACCATCAAAACTGCCGGACATACAAAGTTAATGTTGAAGCATACGGAGGTTTTCATCTCCATATCTGACAACAAACACTGTTGCTTAGCAACAGCTTCTAAAGCGTGGGCTGCAGCTGCAGGCGTCTCTAGCTGAAGCTGTTGCTATAGCTACAGACCTTGCAGTGCTTGACTGGGGGGAAAAAAAAGAACGAGATCTAAAAAAAACTTACAGAAAACGGCTCCTGATTTTTGCCGTTAGATCGAGTATTCTGGACATACAACCTCCGGATAAACCAAAGTTTCCTGTATATATATTCACAATATATATTAATGATCTAGACAAGGGAACTAGATGTAATATCTCCAAGTTTGCAGACGACACAAAGCTGGGTGGGTGTGTGTGCTGTGAGGAGGATGCAGAGAAACTCCAGTTTGATTTGGACAGGTTGGGTGATTGGGCAGATGCATGGCAGATGCAGTATAATGTGGATTAATGCAAGGTTATCCACTTTGGTGGCAAAAACAAGACGACAGATTATTATCTGAACGGCAATAGATTGGGAAAAGGGGAAGTGCATCGAGACCTGGTTGACCTTGTGCACCAGTCGCTGAAGGTAAGCATGCAGCTGCAGCAGGCAGTAAAGAAGGCAAATGGTATGTTGGCCTTCGTAGCGAGAGGGTTCGAGTATAGGAACAAGGATGTCTTGCTGCAGTTGTACAGGGCCTTGGTGAGGCCACATCTTGAGTATTGTGTGCAGTTTTGGTCGCCTTATCTGAGGAAGGATGTTCTTGCCATGGAGGGAGTGCAGTGAAGATTCACCAGACTGATACTTGGGATGGCAGGAATGAATTATGAAGAGAGATTGGGTCGACTAGGCTTATGTTCACTAGAATTTAGAAGAATGAGAGGGGATCACATTGAAACTTATAAAATTCTAACGACTAGACAGACTAGATGCAGGAAGGATGTTCCCGATGGTCGGGGAGTCCAGAACCAGGGGTCACAGTCTAAGGATAAGGGGTAAGCCATATAGGACAGAGATGAGGAGGAATTTCTTCACCCAGAGAGTGGTGAACCTGTGGAATTCTCTACCACAGAAGGCAGTTGAGGCCAACTTATTTAAATATATTCAAGAAGGAGTTAGATATATTTCTTAAGGCTAAAGAAATCAAGGGATATGGGGAGAAAGCAGGGACAGGGTACTGAATTTGGATGGTCAGCCATGATCTCATTGAATGGCTGAACAGGCTCGAGGGGCCGAACGGCCTACTCCTGCTCCTCTCTTCTATGTTTCTATGCCCGCGTGCAACAAGACCTGGACGACGTTCAGGCTTGGGCTGATAAGTGGCAGGTAACATTCGTGCCACAGAAGTGCCAGGCAATGACTATCTCCAACAAGAGAGAGTCTAACCACCTCCCCTTGACATTCAATGGCATTACCATCGCCGAATCCCCCACTATCAACATCCTGGGGGGTCACCATTAACCAGAAACTTAACTGGACCAGCCACATAAATACTGTGGCAACAAGAGCAGGTCAGAGGCTAGGTATTCTGCAGTGAGTGTCTCACCTCCTGACTCCCCAAAGCCTTTCCACCATCTACAAGGCACAAGTCAGGAGTGTGATGGAATACTCTCCACTTGCCTGGATGAGTGCAGCTCCAACAACACTCAAGAAGCTCGACACCATCCAGGACAAAGCAGCCTGATTGATTGGCACCCCATCCACCACCTTAAACATTCACTCCCTCCACCACCGGCGTACCGTGTCTGCAGTGTGTACCATCTACAAGATGCACTGGAGCAACTTGCCAAGGCTTCTTCAGCAGCACCTCCCAAACCCATGACCTCTTCCACCTAGGACAAGGACAGCAGGCGCATGGGAACACCACCACCTCCCCCTCCAAGTCACACACCATCCTGGCTTAGAAGTATATTGCCGATCCTTCAGCGTCGCTGGGTCATAGAAAGATAGGAGCAGGAGTAGGCCTTTCGGCCCCTCGAGCCTACTCCGCCATTCAATGCGATCATGGCTGATCATCTAATTTCAGTACCCTGCTTTCTCCCCATACCCCTTGATCCCTTTAGCCTTAAGAAATATATCCAACTCCTTCTTGAATATATTTAATGAATTGGCCTCCACTGCCTTCTGTGGTAGAGAATTCCACAGGTTCACCACTCTCTGGGTGAAGAAATTCCTCCTCATTTCTGTCCTAAAAGACCTACCCCTTATCCTTAGACTGTGACCCCTGGTTCTGGATTCCCCGGCCATCGGGAACACCCTCCCTGCATCTAGTCTGTCCAGTCCTGCCAGAATTTTATAAGTTTCAATGAGATCCCCTCTCATTCTTCTAAACTCTAGCGAGTACAAGCCCAATCGACCCAATCTCTCCTCATACGTCATTCCTGCCATCCCAGGTATCAGCCTGGTGAATCTTCGCTGAACTCCTTCCATGGCAAGAATATCCTTCCTCCGATAAGGTGACCAAAACTGCACACAATATGTGGTCTCACCAAGGCCCTGTACAACTGTAGCAAGACATCCTTGTTCCTGTACTCGAACCCTCGCTATGAAGGCCAACATACCATTTGCCTTCTTAACCGCCTGCTGCACCTGCATGCTTACCTTCAGCGACTGGTGCACAAGGACACCCAGATTTCGTTGCACTTCCCCTTCTCCCAATCTATTGCCATTCAGATAATCTGCCTTCCTGTTTTTGACACCAAAATGGATAACCTCACATTTATCCACGTTATATTGCATCTGCCATGCTTCTGCCCAATCACCCAACCTGCCCAAATCAGCCTGTAATTTCTCAGCATCTTCCTCACAGCACACACGCCCACCCAGCTTTGTGCCGTCTGCAAATTTGGAGATATTACATCTAGTTCCCTTGTCTAGATCATTAATATATATTGTGAATAGCTGGGGTCCAAGGACCGATCCTTGCGGTACCCCACTAGTCACTGCCTGCCACTCTGAAAAAGACCCGTTTATTCCAACTCTTTGCTTTCTATCTGCCAACCAGTTCTCTATCCAAGTCAATACCTTGCCCCCAATCCCATGTGCCTTAACATTACACGCTAATCTCTTATGTGGGACCTTATCGAAAGCCTTCTGAAAGTCCAAATACACCACATCCACTGGTTCTCCCTTACCTATTTCACTAGTTACATCCTCAAAAAGTTCCAGTAGATTAGTCAAGCACGATTTACCTGTCTGTAATTCCCTGTTTTCTCTCTACCACCTTTTTTGAATAGTGGGGTAACATTAGCTACCCTCCGATCCATGGGTACTGTTCCCGATTCCATTGAATGTTGGAAGATGATCAGCAATGCATCTACTATTTCTAGGGCCACTTCCTTAAGTACCCTAGGATGTAGATTATCAGGCCCTGGGGATTTATCGGCCTTCAATCCCATCAATTTCCCTAACACCATTTCCCTACAAATACTGATTTCTTTCAGTTCCTCCCCCTCATCAGACCCTATGTTCCCCGGCATCTCTGGGAGGTTATTTGTGTCCTCCTTTGTGAAGACAGAACCAAAATATGTATTTAATTGGTCTGCCATTTCTTTGTTCCCCATTATAAATTCCCCTGATTCTGACTGCAAGGGACCTACGTTTGACTTCACCAATCTTTTTCTCTTCACATACCTATAAAAGTTTTACAGTCAGTTTTTATGTTCCCTGCAAGCTTACTCTCCTATTCTATTTTCCCTTTCTTAATTAATCCCTTTGTCCTCCTTTGTTGAATCCTAAACTGCTCCCAATCCTCTGGATTACTGCTTTTTCTGGCCAATTTATATGTCCTCTCCTTGGATCTTATGCTATCCCTAATTTCCCTCGTTAGCCACGGTTCAAAATCCTGGAACTCCCTCCCTAACAGCACTGTGGGAGTACCTTCACCACACGGACTGCAGCGGTTCAAGAAGGCGGCTCACCACCTCGAGAGCAACTAGGGATGGGCAGTAAATGCTGGTCTTGCCAGCGACGCCCAGATCCCATAAACGAATAAAAAAAAGACATTTGGCTACTTGAACTCCACTTGTGGTTCAGTTGGTAAAGTCATTGAGTAGCTGAACCATACAGACAAGAACTCCCAGGGTCTGTCCTTGGCCAATGCCAAGTTGGCTAATCTCAGCCCGGGTGGCAATAAGGACCCTACATTTTGCCTCTCTGCCCCTGCGGGGAAAATGGCCATAATTTCTGCTTCTGGTTGCTGTCCTACTAGAAAATGGTTGGGATTTGGCTCGGCTATGATACCACCATGGTACTATAGCCTGCTAACATTTAGTTAATTTGCACATGAAGAATGGCCACTTGTTCCAGCATGAGTTAGCACTTTCAGCAGATGAAAGGGGAACCACAAAAAAATATCAGCAACCTTTGTAGCACACATGGTGCTAAGAAATTAACTTCTTTTGAAATTATCGTGTTAGCTTGGCTCCGTTGGTAACATCCTCCCCTCTGAGCAATTTGGAGCTTCAAGCTGCACTCTAGGATTTGAGCACATAGTCTGTCAACCTAGATTATCAGTGCAGTTCTGGGGGGGTACTGCATTGGTTTTTTGGATGAGACCGTAAACTGAGGGACCATAAGCAGATTAACTCGTGATTCATTTCATTGGTTTACTGCACACAAATTGGTTGCTGCATTTGCCTACATAACAACAATAACTACAGTTCAAAAGCATTTCACTGGCTGTCTCTTGAGCATCCCCGATTTCAATCGCTCTACCATCGGTGGCCGTGCCTTCAGCTGCCAAGGCCCTAAGCTCTGGAATTCCCTCCCCAAACCCCTCTACCCCTCTTTCCTCCTTTAAGACGTTCTTAAAACCTACCTCTTTGACCAAACCTTTGGTCACCTGCCCTAATATCTCCTTATGTGGATCAGTGTAAAATGTTGTTTGATACCGCTGCCCCTGAAGAGCCTTGGGATGTTTTGCTATGTTAAAGATGCTATATAAATACAAGATGTTGATGATGAGAATTGATTTGAGATGTCCTGAGGATATTGTGCACTGTAATGCCAGGTTTTTGAAAATGAATGCCATGTTGTTATTTATATCAGAAGTACTTATGGTAGAATAAGGCACTTGACTAAGTGCACATGTGGTTGCTCTGGGGAAAGTGAATGGAGGGAAAGGGAAAGTTGCGTATTCAGTACGCCTGCAGCACAGTTGGATTGTTAATCTCTCCTGCAGATCTGTAATATGAGCATGTTTTTGCAATTTAGTACGGTTTTCAGAAAAAAGCTGACCCAAGATGAAACTTGTTGAAACAAGCTCCCAGCCGAGTATCCCTTCCTTGGCTAGCACAACTCGATGCCAATGTGTGATACATGAACTGAACTTGTGCTACTTCAGTTATGGTCTTCTCCTGTACAGGCGTGTTTAATTATTTTTCACAATGGAGTACCATTCAAAAAATAATGAGATTTTATTGATGTGTGCACCGTTTGGTAGAGCTTGCTGTACAGTTGGAAGCTTTGAGGATGGCAATGCTCAACACAAAGATGGTGCAAGGGGTTTGTATTATAAATGTTGCTTTAAATGTGCTGATACGGAGCTCGTTTTCAATTTCACTCTGATGCAGTAATATTTTCATATAAAAGAAACCGATTTCATATTTAAACCTTATGCCAGCTGTTTGGTGAAATGTACATAGTTCACCTTGTGTACTGGTGCTGTTAATTGAAATTTCTGATGAGTGTCCAGGGTGTAATAACAATGTTTAGTGTGACCATTTACATGCAGGTGGGGCAAGTGTTTCTCAGCGTGTATTGCAGATATTTGAATACAGTGGTTCATGTTGGCAGCCATGTTCCCTCTCATTTTTGTCCCCCTGTGCGGCATCTCTTCCAGCAGCTGGTGAGCGGCCTGTGTGGATGCTCACGATTGATGCATGGCCGCGCACTTTAGGGGGAACATTGGTTGGCAGGTATATAATCTTTAACAGAAGGCTGCAGGATTTCACATTTTTGTACGTGAGGGACTATTGTAATGATGATTTACTGTATTCTGCTATGTGATGGAAAGGAGGTGATATTTGAGATGGTTCGTTAATTTATCTTTTTCAGCCTACAGCACTTGATCCTTTGTGATCACCTTAGTAATTGCCTGCGAGAACATACGAAAATTCTTCCTCCAGAGCTGCCTAGACAATTGTATCTTCAGTCAATGCGCCTCCGTCACAACCAATGCTGTTCACTTGTGTGAAATTACTTAAAACAAAAATCCGGAAACAGGGGCCACAGTCTAAGGATAAGGGGTAGGCCATTTAGGACTGAGATGAGGAGGAATTTCTTCACCCAGAGAGTGGTGAACCTGTGGAATTCTCTACCACAGAAGGCAGTAGAGGCCAATTCATTAAATATATTCAAGAAGGAGTAAGATATATTTCTTAAGGCTAAAGGAATTTGGGGAGAAAGCGGATTTGGGGAGAAAGCGGGGACAGGGTACTGAATTTGGATGATCAGCCATGATCGCATTGAATGGCGGAGCAGGCTCGAGGGGCCGAATGGCCTACTCCTGCTCCTATCTTCTATGTTTCTAAAAAATCTAATGGCACGGGTTTTTACTTTGGACTAATTCTGCCCGTTCTTCCTTGCCAGGTTCAAGGCAAGGACCCCTCGGTGGATATCACGCAGGACCTCGTGGACGAGTCTGAGGAGGAGCGTTTCGATGACATGTCGTCGCCAGGTTTGGAACTTCCGCCGTGTGAGTTGAGCAGACTGGAAGAGCTGGCAGAACTGGTTGCGACATCACTGCCTTCACCCTTGCGGCGGGAGAAGCTTGCACTTGCACTGGAGAACGAGGGCTACATTAAGAAGCTCTTGGAACTTTTTCACGTGTGTGAGGACTTGGAGAACGTTGAAGGACTACACCACTTGTACGAAATAATCAAGGGAATTTTCCTGTTGAACAGAACTGCACTTTTTGAAGTCATGTTTTCAGAAGAATGTATAATGGACGTAATAGGATGTCTAGAATATGACCCTTCTTTAACCCTGCCAAGAAAACACAGAGAATTTCTGACAAAAACAGCTAAGTTTAAAGAGGTGATTCCCATATCGGATCCAGAACTTAAACAGAAAATCCACCAGACGTACAGAGTGCAGTACATTCAGGATATGGTTCTACCTACACCCTCTGTATTTGAGGAAAACATGTTATCAACACTTCACTCCTTCATCTTTTTTAATAAAGTTGAAATAGTTGGTATGCTTCAGGTAAGCGTATTACATCTTTCGTGATGTAGAAGAAAAGCTGAGCAAGTACGACATGGGCATGGTACTGAATTTTGATATCTATTTTGCTGCTATGAGTTTCAGTAGAGTGTAATGGTAGGTTTGTGACAGTTTTGTACTGAAGTAAGAACGCTCAGCAGTGCAAATATAGATTTTTGTCCTTCCAAACACTGGTTGTCTGGAGTGAGCATTTTGAGCTGTGTAACATTAGGGTGAAGTACAGGTCATTACGGATCTCTCACTAGTCGTGATCGTGTTGAGATCAATTTGAGGCGTTAAATCAAGAGTAGCACACCAGAAGCATAGATTGGCTTAAGTGCAATTTTTCTCTCAAACATTGATATTAATATATACTAAATAAGTAAATTTACAACACTTATCCTTATCTTATCTCTTAGTGTATTGTGTATAAAGCTTCTGAATCGAGAGTCCGCATGAAATGCTCTCTCTAACTACTACAGGAAAATTTGTGATATCCGGCACCGACGGGACCGAGCTGTTGCCGTCCCATCAAAACTGCCGGACACACCAGCGCTAATGTTAAAACACACGGAAGCTTTTGAGCTCCGTATCTAGCAACAAACCCTGCAACAGCTTCTAAACAGTCGGCCGCAGCTTGCAAGCGTCTCTGTAGCTAAGCAACAGCTTTAGTTAGACCTTGCAGAGCCTGACTGGTGAAAAAAAATTTACTGAACCGACTCCTGATTTTTGCCGGTGGCTCGAGCATTCCGGACAGTTAACCTCCGGATAAACCAAAGTTTCCTGTATATGACCATCTAGGAAAGCGATGTGGTTGCTGCTTTTGGAGCTAGGGAAAAGTTTTGAAGGAAAAATAATACAATATGAAATGTTTTGGTACTTAAAAGAATTTGTAGTAAGCCTTACTGATTTGGAATGTTTAAAGTTGATATACTAATGACCGTGGTAAGACTGTCTGTAGTGGAAGTTTCACTACAGAGAACAGTAGCTGCAGTGGTGAAAATGCTGCCAGAATAACCATTGGAAGTGTTGATGCCCATGTATATACTGTACTGGCAAAGATCTCAGTAACAGTGAAACTGTTCTGGTAGCTAGGTGCTATAAAGAGCCAGTAGCCAAACAAAATTAGCAGCAAGTTATTTTACTATTGGGGAAACACCAAAAAAAAATGATTTTCACTTGTAACTGATTTTAGTTCTGTATCTCTGCCTCAAATTGGGTAGGTTACTTTGCTTTAACTTCAGTCAGCATCCTACTTTCCAACCTTATATCCTCCATCACAAAGATTGCCTATTTACACCTGTGTGACATTTGCCTGTCTCCACCCCTACCTCATTGCATCTGCTGTGGAAACCCTCATCCATGCCATTGTTACCTCCAGACGCGACTATTCCAATGCTCTCCCAGCCACCCTTCCATCCTCCACCTTCTATAAAGTTCAGCTCATCCAAAACTGCTGCCCGTACCAAGTCCCACCCACCTATCACCCCTGTGCGTACTGACCTATATTGGCTCGCAGTTCCCCCCAAGACCTCCATTGAAAATTTCTCATCCCCCGTTCAAATCCCCTCATGGCCTTGACCACACTCCCATCTCTAACCTTCTCCAGCCCTCCTAGAACTGAGAGCTCTGGGCTCTTGCGTTTCACCCCCTTCCCTTCGCCCCGCCAATGGTGGCTTTAGCTTCAGGGCCTAAGTTCTGGGATTCCTTCCCTACACCTCTCCACCTCGAAGAGTCTCCTTAAAACCAACCTCCTGCTTTAGCTCGATATTGATTTTTGTCTTGTTTATGTTTCTGAAAAAATGCCTTGGGGCTCTTTGGTACTTTAAAGTCACGATGTAAATGCAAGTTATTTTCACACATTAAGCAACTATTTTTATACTACTTATTGTCGAATTTGATGATGTAAGTGTGTGTCAGAGTCGGCGTTACTCGTGAACGATAAGGGTGTTTTTTTTTTTTTTACTCAATACTGCTTCTGTCGTGTTTGCAAGGACCTGAAGAGTTGCTGGTCAGGAACTTGCTTAGGGGTTAATCAGTTGAAGTGGCCTCTTCGCACAAATCTTGACCTGTACTCGATGGGTTGGGGGGGGCGGAGGGGATTAGTACTCATGCAGCAAGTACCAGAGTGTTTTGTGAGTACTTCAGTACTCTGGATCGAAGTAGTAAAGCAACGTTTGGGGTCAGAACATAAAATCGAGCAATTAGATTATACGAATGGTCCCCTGGTGGCTCGCTATGTTTATGTCGGGAACAGCATATTGGTTATGTTACTGAACTAATAACCCAGAGGCCTGGACTAATGATCCGGAGACACAAGTTCCAATCCCACCACGGCAGCTGGGGAATTTAAGTTCAGTTAATTAAATAAATCTGGAATAAAAAGCTAGTATCAGAAATGGTGGCCATGAAACCACCGGATTGTCGTTAAAAACCCATCTGGTTCACTGATGTCCTTTAGGGAAGGAAATCTGCCGCCCTTACCCGGTCTGGCCTATATGTGACTCCAGGCCCACAGCAATGTGGTTGACTCTTAACTGCCCTCTGAAATGGCCCAGCCAGCCACTCAGTTGTAACAAACTGTTACAAAGAAGTATACTGCAGCAGTTCAAGAAGACGGCTCACCACCGCCTTCACAAGGGCAATTAGGGATAAGAAATAAATGCTGGCCTTGCCAGCGACGCCCACATCCCGTGAACAAATTTTTAAAAATGCAGTGAGTAGCTGTGCCATACAAATCAGGAAGGTTGATTTCTGGTCTACACTGGGTCTGCCCATCCTTAATTGCCCTTGAGAAGGCGGTGGCGAGCCGCCGCCTTGAACCGCTGTAGTCCGTGTAGTGAAGGTACTCCCACAGTGCTGTTAGGTAGGGAGTTCCAGGATTTTGACCCAGCGACGATGAAGGATCGGCAATATACTTCCTAGTCAGGATGGTGTGTGACTTGGAGGTGGTGGTGTTCCCATGTGCCTGCTGCCCTTGTCCTTCTAGGTAGTAGAGGTCGGGGTTTGGGAGGTGCTGCCGAAGAAGCCTTGGCGCGTTGCTGCAGTGCATCTTGTAGATGGCACACATTTCTGCCACAGTGTGCCAGTGGTGGAGCGAGTGAATGTTTAAGGGTGCCAATCAAGTGGGTTGCTTTGTCCTGGATGGTGTTGAGCTCCTTGAGTGTTGTTGGAGCTGCACTCATCCAGGCAAGCGGAGAGTATTCCATCACACTCCTTACTTGTGCCTTGTAGATGGTGGAAAGGCTTTGGGGAGTCAGGAGGTGAGTTGCTCCTTTTTAAAAAAAATACATTCCATAAAATTGGAAGTATAAGTAACACCTTTCACAATTTAAGCGTGCAAGTTGTGCGCTTGTGTGTATGAGCTTTGTTTTTCCAGTCGACTGCCCAGCCTTGTGACTTCTATACTGCTGGGGCCAATGTGTCAGGTTTTACAGTAACTAGATTTTGAATTCTACATCTTGGTGTGGCCACCAGCTGGTAGAGTTGAAGAATTAGCACTTCATGCACCAACAGTGCCAAATTATACAAACATACAAAATTGACTGTAGACTGTACAGATCCAACATAGGTTTAAACATTAGCACCTGTGCTGTGTTGTGCAGCATGCTACTCGTATTTGTGTTTGTGAATAGTCCAACGTCAATATTGTATCAATATTTGTATGAGGAAATATTCCTTCTGTTTTTCTAGAAATTTGTGTATTTTAAAAGACAGCAAACTATAAGTTTTATGTTCAAGCCCCACTCCAGCACTTGAACACATAATCTAGGCTGACGTTCAGTGCAGTCCGATGGAGTGCTGCACTGTCGGAGATGCCACCTTTTGGGTCTGTGTTAAACCGTCCATGCCACTATTTGAAGAGCTGGGGAATTCACCATGTCCTGGCAAACATTTATCCCACAACCAACCAGTATTCCCTCAATGTTTTTTGTGCGCCGTCCCTTTAAGTGGCTGCGCAGCCCGTTCAAACTTTTGCGCAGTTTTTTCTCCATTTAAAAGCCGGTGAGTGGCCTCCGCGGGACCTTCAGACCGTTGCGCAGCTTAGCGGGAATGTTACATCCAACACCACCAAAACCAATTAACTATCATTCATCATATTGCTGTTTGAGACACCTTGGTGTGCACAAATTGACTATAACCGCAGTAACAGCACGTCAAAAGTACTTTATTGAATGTGAAGAGCTTTGAGACATCCTGAGGACGTGAAAGGCGCTATATAAATGCAAGTTTCTTCTTGCTTTAACAATTGCGGCAAAGGTCATTTGGAATTATTTAGATTGGGCTCACTGCGAGTTAGAAGAGAATGAAACTGGCCTGAAAAGGAAACTGGTCTTTATCTACAGTACATGAATTCAGGATGAGAAGATTGAACAAGTTTCTCAGGAATTGTGTAAAAACCTATTTTTGTGTAGCAGTTTGGAAGTTACGCATGTCCTTTCAAAAACAATATACAGTACTTGAAACACAAATCGGGAAGAGTTTTAATTTGCTGCAATGAATAGGCAGCTGAGATTTTTCAAAGACTTAAGTGGCATCAGTTTGTTGAATTGACTGGTTCTGGTATAATATAGAGAATACGCTCGACGGTTTCCCTAATCAAATAACTGGGCCAAATAAGATGCTAGAAGCAGAATCTCGTAATGGCGTCTCATTGGATGAATATAACTTATTTCAAAAGGTGTATTACTGCATTCACTGGGTGATGGTGAGCACGTGCCAGTGAGTCTGCATAATGATGTCATGGTGCAACAGAATTGCTGCACCATGACATCATTATGCAGACTCACTGGCAAAATTCCTTGTGTAAGCTCCGATTTCCTGTTGCTCACGGGTGATGGAACGGCATTTGCTTTCTGTTCCAGAACAATTACGCATTCTAGGTTTCCTTTATACTGTATTGAACAGGAGTCATTGTGTAAACCTACGTTGCGGTTGTTCTAAACAGAGCACTCTCGACCATTGGTGCGATGTAGGATGTGTTGCCAAAGCTGGTTATTTCCTAACATACTTTTGAAAGTCTCTGAAAATAACGTTCGGTGCTTTTGGCAGCTTTTATCCTGCCAACTAAAGTGATGGGACAGGGGCCACAATGAAAGACACACTGCAAAAGTTGAAAGGTAAATTGTGACTTAGTGGTTAGGTGGTACTGAGCCTGTGTGGGAAGTCAGGGAAAGGGATTCCATGGCTTTGGGATCACGGGAATAAAATTGCAATTCTTAACCTACTTGAGAGTAAAGTTTGAGATTTCATTGAGTTACGCTTTGTGAGCTGGATTGTTTGTGCATTTGACTGTGTGTGTGATTTCAGTAGCTTAAAAAAACACTTAGGCCAGGTTCAAGGAGATTGTAAATCTTTTGTATGACATCAATCCATTAGCCAGACTGGCAGGTCAGTAGCAGATTCCAGTAAAGTGCTACTTTTCTCCAGCTCATTCCTGAACTTTGGAAGATGCCAATGATTCAAAGATGGGCCAGGTTACATCACCAGTGGAACACTGATTTTTCTGTAGTTTATATTAATAGAATTTCTAATATAATATGCAGAATTTGAGAAATGCAAAGGACACTTCACTCCTAGTACTGTATCTACTTAAAAAAAAAAATAGAATTTGTATTTTTCTGTGGCTTACGAGATAGCTGTTGTTAGTGTAACATTTGGGGATCTCATTTTAATAGGAATTCAACCATTCCAGAATGGCAATGTCAAAAGACGTTTTGAAATGAGGAAAATTTACTAATGTTTTAGCTACTGGCCTTTAGGTGCAAAAAAATGCCCCAAAATGGCTGCTGTGTTTGCCTTTGTAACCATCTTTGCACTCTTCATCGTGTGAAGTGCTTTAAGATGTTTTGATTTAAGGCACTGTGTAAATGAATGATTTTAAATAAACCTTGTTGCTCTTCTGCATATCAGTGTTCTAGCTATGGCCTCACCAGTGATCTGCACAAGGTTGGATTAATTTATTTTGACTTATAATCAGATGCCCTCAAACTGTAATCTGATACTGTGATTTAATTTTGTTTTTGATTCACCCATGTTGACTGGAAATCTTTGGTGAATGATCAGCAATCGCACCTAGGTCTTTTTCCCTTGATATAAAAAAAAGTCACTAATTTGACAGCATATATTACATTTCTCAACTAGCACTATTTGAAAGAGGCGCAGGGACTTCTCTGTGTCCTGGCCAACATTCCTCCTCAGCCTGCCATTAAACAGATTAACTGGTCATTCATCTCCTTGCTGGTTTTGGTGTCTTGCAGTATGAAAAATAGCTGCTGTGTCAGCCTGCACAACAGCCACTGCACTTCAGAATAGAGTGCTGTGTGAAGAGCTTTGAAATGTTTCAGATATTAGAACGCGCTGCAAAAATGCAAGTCTTTCTAAACATAAATTCACTCAATGACCATCACCTTCAATTGCTGCCATAATTACCAACAACAGTGACATACCTGTACCCATCTATACTTTACCTTAGTGTCAAACAGCTCAAAATGCGACCTCCAGATACAGGAAACAAAATCGATGGTTGTACTGTTTCTCACACGTCAGATGGACATAGTACGAATATTTCACACACCCACTTTTGCAATTTATTGAAATGCTAGTGACCGCACCACGTAGTGTGGCTAATACTTTACCAAATCTAAACGCTGAGTGTTTTGAAGTCTGGTTCTGCCAACCAGTTTTTAGTGATGATGACAAACAGCATGTACTATATAACAGGCGCAGCACAAACATCACTGACTGCTCTCATCACATGATCTAGCTCTGCAACTTGACCATAAGTGCTGCATTTCCCTTCTCCTCTCTCATGCCTTTCCTGCAATGGGCTGTGCCAGTGTTGGTATCTCAAACGAACCTCACGGCACAAGAAACTAACTAACAAAATAACACTGGCACCATAAGCAATTGTCAGTCTGGACGGCAATTTAATATTGTGACAATGTTTCCATAACTACTGGGCTTCTTTAAAATCCTCAACCTGTCTTGATCACCAGGCCAGGTCAAACTAGGCCAATGGTTATCGATATCTGTCTCCACCTTAACAGATGTGTACAATAAGTCACTTGCAACTAGCTGCACATAATAATATGAGTGGCAGTACAAGTTTTAACATAGTAAAAATGTACTTGCACTAGAAACACGGTTTATTTGTTTTTTTATATTCGTTCATGCGATGTGGGCGTCGCTGGCAAGGCCAACATTTATTGCCCATCCCCAGTTGCCCTTGAGAAGGTGGTGGTGAGCCTACTTGGGTATTTGGGCAACACTGGCAGGGCATTACTTATTGCCCATGCCTAGTTTCCCTGAGAACATTAAGTCAACAGCATAGTGTGGGACTGGAGTCACATGTAGGCCAGACCAGGTAAAGGTGACAAGTTTCCTTTCTAAAAGGACATTAGTGAACCAGTTGGGTTTTTATGACAATTCGGCAGCTTTCATGGTCATTTGTTTTTTTTTATTATGCTGGCTGCCCACAAGTGACCAGATTTATTGACTTCAATTCAATTTAAGCTTACAACCTCAGGGTTGCGAGTACTATCATAACCGTTTGTATACAAGTGGACTTCATTGATTTCCCATTAAGATTCCTTCAGAAATACGATGTAACTGACTAAGCATCTGCAGGCAGGTGTATTTAATGGCATTAAGTGAGTCTCTGTTATCACTAACACAGATCATGGCTTTCAAAGTATACCTCTTATTTCTCTTCACTGCTTTGGTCGTGGCCGTGAGCTATTTTTATTGTGCAGGTACATTAACGAATGTTTTAGTCCGACAGTAAAGCAGGAAACGCCCAGTTCAGTGGGTCACAGGTGGGTTTCTGTCTGTGTTTTATTTGGTATATCTTGCATTTTTTGTTTTCAATCTTCCAGGAAGATGAGAAGTTCCTGACAGAACTTTTTGCACAGTTAACAGACGATGGCACAGACGATGATAAAAGACAGGAACTGGTAAGTGTGAGCATGTCTGGGAGTATGGGTGAGCTGTTGGGTCATGCACAGGGTGACATGAATCAGTCATTCATGAAAGAAAGACTTATGAAATAATACTGAGCGGCCTGCGGGTGGCGCTGTCCTGGGAGAGTATAAATACTCGGGCACGGGCCCAGCTTGCACAGGACATTCTTAACAGGAACTAGTGAAGGACACAACTAGACCTCCATGTTGTAAAACAGTTGATTAAAGCTTTGTTTAACGCTTAGACCAAGTGCCTAGTAGTTTTCTTATATCACAGGGGTTTGAGCGTAGCCCCCCCCCCCCCCCCCCCCAAATTGCATTTTGGGCTAGCACTTGTGCCTCAGGGCTAAAATGTAATGGGGTGAATAATAGACAGGACCAAAGCTGCCGGTGTCCCTGTACACACAGTCCGTGGAAGTAACTGTATTTTCACCAAGGTGCTTTCATATATTAGGCTCTCACTTCTGTGTCTGTAATATGTGTATGACACGAAAATTGGTGGGGTGGTAAATTGCGAGGAGGAAAGCCTCAGGCTACAGGACGATATAAACGGGTTGGTCAGATGGGCGGAAAAGTGGCAAATGGAATTTAACCCTGAAAAGTGCGAGGTGATGCATTTTGGATGGACAAATAAGGCAAGGGAATACACAATGAGTGGTAGGACCCTAGGAAGTACAGAGGGTCAGAGGGACCTTGGTGTACATGTACATAGATCCCTGAAGGCAGCGGTACAGGTAGATAAGGTGGTTAAAAAGGCATATGGGATACTGGCCTTCATTAGCCGAGGCATAGAATATAAGAGCAGGGAGGTTATGATGGAGCTGTACAAAACGCTGGTGAGGCCACAGCTGGAGTACAGTGTGCAGTTCTGGTCGCCTCACTATAGGAAGGATGTGATTGCTTTGGAGAGGGTGCAGAGAAGATTCACCAGGATGTTACCTGGGATGGACGCCTCAGCTATGAAGAGAGGCTGGACAGGCTGGGGTTGTTTTCCTTGGAGCAAAGAAGGCTGAGGGGGGACCTGATTGAGGTGTACAAAATGATGAGGGGCATAGATAGGGTAGATAAAGAGGAACTTTTCCCCTTAGTAGGGGGGTCAATAACAAGGGGGCATAGATTCAGGGTAAGGGGCAGGAGATTTAGAGGGGATTTGAGGAGGAGCTTTTTCACCCAGAGGGTGGTTGGAATGTGGAACTCAATGCCTGAAAGGGTGGTAGAGGCAGGAACCCTCACAACATTCAAGAAGCATTTGGATGAGCACTTGAAATGCCATTGCATACAAGGCTATGGACCAAATGCTGGAAAATGGGATTAGACTGGACAGGGATGGATGGGCGGCGCAGACACGATGGGCCGAAGGGCCTCTTTCTGTGCTGTAAAACTCTATGACTCTATCACGAGATCTAGCCCTGCATATACGAGTACTCCGAACCAGTGAGTTTTTATTCTTGTATGGCTGTTTTAAAATGGGAATTGTAAAGACAAGTACTTTTGATGAGTGCGCACTAGCAGTGATCAGTGCCAGTAATTCTCATGTAGGCATATGTAGAAAACATCGGGCAAACGTGCTACAAACTCCACGGTGGTATTTGGGCTTGATTCAAATGGTGTAAAAGTGCTGGGTGCTGAGCTCCTACTCCAACACCATGCCTAGTACTTATTTAAAACCAGATTTTGCTTTAGTTAAGGACTGTCTTGGTGGAGGGGTGGGTGGGAAGAGAATAGTTTTTTAAAATTCAAATCGCTGCCCATTTGGAAAAAATATTCACTGTCTTTTTTTTAAACGACTAAATTTTCTCACTTGCGTGGCATCCTGTCCTGCTGGATCTCTTCAGTTCCAGGCCGCTTCAGTGACCTCAGCGATGGGGAGGTGTCGCGTCACGAATGTGCCAGAGAAATTTTGCTGCAGGTGTTTTGAGAACCACAGCTTGAAACGGCCAAAGCCGGTTCCCAGTCACAATTGAGCCTTCACTGAAGAGTCCCAAGAATATTGTTAAGCCAGTACGTTCTGCGGTGTGCAATAAGGAGGGGTACTTTGAGCAAAAATGATTTCTCCCCCCCCACCCCCAAAAAGAAATTCATCCACTTTAAGATTGTGCTGCCCTACCAGCCACTGACTGGACTGTTGGCTGGCAGTTTATTCATAAAATTAGATATTCTTAACCAGCAGTAGCAGTGTTCAAGTCCATGGAGGGGAGGCTCTTACCTCTGTCGTCCTGCATCACTTATTGAGTACATAGCTCTCTGAAGGACCAGTATTGTGTTTAAGCTCACGGATATGACGAGGGTTACCGGCAGCATAGCTTCAATAAAATGGAAAAAGTCACCAGGTTTCATATTTTTTTTTAAATCATGGTTTAATTTTAATGTTTATTTGTGAATTTGTTTTAAATTTTGCATGTTTTTATGAACCAATGTAAACTGGTGCTTAAAAGTTGTTTTTCAGACTCCCAAGTGTGAACACTTTTCCTGAAAAGTTCTACATTTTATCATCTCCAGTATACATGGCAATATCTACAGCAAATAAAAACATTAGCCAGCCCATTTTCTGTTAACTTGTGCATTAAATTCCTTTGAGAAGAATAGAAGTCGACAGTTGTCATGAATTTTACTGGGCTACTGGGAGTTGTTCTAGTTCAGCCCTGAGCAGATTTGATGCTCCATGTAACTCTGGGCCTTCATTCGTGGCGTGCATGGCTGTGGGATGAGGAAGGAGCTGAGCAAAAAGCACGGGGATACTATTAGGCGGCAGGGCAGTACCAGCATCCGTAGAATAAGTGAAAGCTCTTTCCATCGTCTGCGGAGAAACACCTGGGCTCCATTCTAGGTACCCAGAATGGCACGTTTGGAATCACAAGCTAAACATATGGGGAGCTGCAGACACTGTCCCATCACTCGTGGCGAAGTGTGTTTGGGAGTATTATTTAGAGCATGGAGTTGCGATTGTGGTGCTCGAAGCACACTTAGTGAGAATCATCGGTCTAGTGGATGAGTGGAATGAATGTTGCCATGTGGTCTAATTGATCCCCAAAATGTAATTTTTCTTTCGTTTCAGGTGAATTTTCTGAAAGAATTTTGCGCATTTTCTCAAACTTTACAACCTCAAAACAGGGACTCTTTCTTCAAGACATTGTCAAACATGGGCATACTGCCAGCTCTTGAGGTCATTTTGGTAAGTTGTTAATTAAAGTGCACGAATTGCTGAGGATACAGTTCCACAGGCGACAGCAGCCCTCCAGTACTTCACCAAAGTGACCATTCTGCACGTGAGCGTCGGGGAAACTGTTCGACCACAGGAAGCCCATTCCTGTTCTCACCCGACCTCCACACGTGCAAACACTCCCAGCAGGAGTTGCTGGATGGCAGTAGGGAGCAGGAACCCTGATTGATTATATTTTTTCCCCCCTGTAGCCCAGGGGGTACTGAAGCCAATTGTAATGCAGTACTTCCACCCAAGCCGTGATCAGACTGGGGAATTCAATTTGGATTCTCCCTGGTTGTTCGGCTCAGTATGACCTCTTTCTCCAACCAAGCCCCGGACACTGTCCCAAATGCTGCATTTGCCCACCGGGAAAGAGTCTTCAACCAGGAAATCATATCTGTTTTCTTTGACCACCCACTTGGACCAAATGCTCATTTACTTTTAATTTAAAAACGATCCAGGATTTTCCTACATCCACTTAGAGTGGGTGACATTAGCATTTCACGCAACACTTCCTAACAGAAGCTTGCTGTGTGCTTGAGATGTTAATGTTGATAGTGTATGTTTTAAAGAACACTTTACTGTGCAAGCACAGATGTTCTTCTTGGTTAGAGCAGTGTGGGTGGGGGGTGATTGCATGCCTTTAATTTGTGTTGCTACTTTGAAGTTCTGCAGAGCACATCTACTTAAAACACAAATAGATCAAGAAATATGTAGCAGTTATACGCTATTTTACTTAACATGATAAAAATATTGTTGTACCATATGTGGAGTAAGAGGGAGGCACATCTAGATGAACATTTATAATGCAGACAGTCTTCTGCCCAAAGCATATTTAGTTTGTTTTGTGGCAACTGATTAGTGTCCGCTAATCGTCAGGTGGTTAGGAGGGACCAAAGGACTCAAAATAGAATGGAACGCATCCACTGGACACAGAGGAGAGCCACAGACTTCGAAACTACAGCTGCAGGAGTCCTGAATAGCAGCACCAGGGTGTCACGGGTCCTGCTCTTGGTGCACTCTGGACCCAGCCTTCCCCCTGCTGGTCTGACCGCTGTCCCCACTCTCGGCCTCACAGGACCTCGAGTGGGGGGCATGGGCTGGGCCTCTGAAGAGATATGGGAATGTAATATCCATGCGGAAGAGCTTCACAGACAACCAGCTTTAGTACAGCAGCAGCTGCAAGGAAATTGAACCGAGTCGTGTTATGTTGCAAATAGAAACGCTGCCAGATCGGCTGCTTCATGCGGTGTTGTCTCTGATCAAAATAAGTTCAATTTTTTTTTAAGGGGTGGGGTGGGGGGGTGGAAATATTAGTCTCCTGTCTTGTATGAGAAATTAATTGCCCTAGTCAAGGTCCTGGAGCAATGCCACAGAGCACCCACTCCCACCATCAAGTGACACACAATCAGCAGGTTCCTCCATTTATAGCTTGCCGTCGCTATCGGACCTCGATCTCCTTTGGGAGTCTTCATGACTGGAACCTTCGGCATCGGGTGCATGCCAGATTTTCCAGTTCAGCTGATCCATGGGATCAAGGACCACAAAGGATACCAAGAACAACTGGAATTTATGGATCAGCTTTCTAATGGGACCGCTTAGTTGTGGAATGGCCTTGTGAGGGACCTCTCCAGTCCTTCCTCTCAGATGGGAATTTAGGTTCAGAAAGACGGGAAGAAAATAAATAATTATCAAGCAAAACACTTTTTAAGCGATACTTACTATTTCTTTCATTTTTACTTTAGGCTTGCTTTCTGTCTTTGCAGTCCTATCTTTTCTTAGTCCTTTGGCCCATTTGTTCTCAGTTTTCTGGCTGTTTTTTGTGTATACTGTACCCTCAGTGCCTCTGCTACAGGTATTTTACTCTGCTATGCTCAAACTGAGGGGGGCCAATCGTGCCATGACGTCGTCTCCTGCTCCCCGAAACCACCGCTGTTAATTCTCTTCATGTTGCAGTTGTCTGTGGCTGCACCATGCCGCCCGCCCACAAAGTATTTGAGTAATCGTACCGATCATGTAACCGGTGGGCTGATTGAAATATTTGCTTATGCTAGTTTAAATGTATTTAGAACACAAAAAAAGTCTGATTTTAAATTTTACCTAGTTTTGATGGATAATCATTAAAATTGTCAATTTGGTGTTTTTGCAGGTAGTTAAAAGCAAATGAAAATTTGACCTGTAGCTAGGGTGTGACCTACAAGTCTGAGGAGGTGATGTTGAAGTTGAATCTGGCCTTGGTGAGGCTGCATCTGGAGTACTGTATTAAGATTTTGGTCTCCGTATTACAGGAAAGAGGGAGTCCAGAGGAGGGTTAGGGGACTGATTCATGACCTACAGACTCGGTTAGGAGGAAAGATTGTCTTCCCTGGGACTTCTGTCTCAAGAGAAGCAAGAGAGGGACTTGATAGAGGTCTTAAAGATTTTCAGAGATAATTCGGATCCGAGAACATTACTCTGTCGGGCACAGGATTTAAGGACTAAGAGACATAGTTTAAAGGGGGGGAGGGAAATCGGAACATTTAGACGTTTTTAATAAGGGTGATCGAACTGTGGAGCAGATCACCAAGGACGGATAGAATGGAAAAACGTGGCAGTGTTTCAAATCGGACTGGATGAATTCTTGTTAGGAAACCAGATAAAAGCACTGCTATATTTCTGTATTTAATATGCAGTAGCAGTAGTGAAGGTTCTGATAGAGTAATTTGACCAAGATATCTCTCTTTTCTTTCCAAGTCTACCTATTGTGTGCTAATTCTGTATACCTTAATAACTTTTCAAATTTTGATTTCCAGGGTATGGATGACGTTCAGGTGCGAAGTGCAGCCACCGATATATTTTCCTATTTGGTCGAGTACAATCCCTCCATGGTACGAGAATTTGTCATGCAGGAAGCTCAACAAAATGATGACGTGAGTACTTGAAAGATGTAGATTTCTTAAATGTTTGAACTTTGCTGGGACGTAGTCTATGCTGCTCTACACAGGCTAGATGGACTAATGGTCAAAACATTACTGTATTACCATGTATTGTATATGCAGTTCCAGCATTGACGGTATCAAGATGTAGTGATTAATCTATCTGAGTCAGAAGGTCGTGGGTTCAAGCCCACTCAAGAGACGTGTGCACATAATCCAGTGCACTGTCAGCGGTGCCTGCTTTCGGATGAGACATTAAACCGAGACCCAACCTGCCCTCTCAGCTGGACGTAAAAGATCTCACTGTGAAAAAGAGCAGGAGAGTTATCCCTGGTGTTCTGGCCAATTTTTAATCCCTCAACCAGCATCACTAAAACAGATTGTCTGATCATGTATCTCATTGCTGATTGTGAGATCTTGCTGTGTGCAAATTAGCTGCTGCGTTTCCTACTTTACAACAGTGACTACACTTCACAAGTACTTCATTGGCTGTAAAGTGCTTTAGGACATCCTGCGGTTGTGAAAGGTGCTGTATAAATGCAAGTTTTAAAAAATATAAAACCTTAGTTAAGATCACAGTTGGAGGGACTGTGTACAGTTTTGGACTCCACACCATAGGAAAGGGTGTTGAGGCAACAGACGGTACTGTGCAGATTCACTAGGATGTTGCCTGGCATGAGGAAATACAAATATGAAATAATAGTTGAAAAGTTAGGGATATTTTCATTGGAACTGATATTCAGGTTTTTTTTTGACATATTTAAAATTGTAAAAGTTTGGGACAGAATAGATACAAACAGGGTTTCTGGTAATTGAGGGTCCTAGAATAAGCGGACATAGATCCAAGATTAAGTGTGAGATTTAGGACAGAGAACAGGAAAAACCTTTTTTATATATAGGGTTATGAGGTTGTGGCCCCAAAGTAAGCTTAACACAAAGATTTAGCGGAGTTACTGATTGAAGCAGAGACCATATCAACATTTAAGAATAGATTAGATAGGTGGTTAAAGGAAAGTGGGATAAAGGGATATGGGAACAAGGTGGGCACATGGGATTACAAATGCTCCTCATGTGGAGGGTAAACACCAACACAGAATGGTTGGGCTGAACAGCCTAATTCGGTGTTGTCAATTCTGTGTAATTCTATTTTGGAATGTTACTGATTTAAATATTCACGGTTTGGTGTATTTTGTGCTCATTAAGGCGAGGGATGTTCTGCGGAATGAAACAATGTCCATACACATTAAGCCATCCTTAAAAATTCTAGGTTAACTATGCATTGTGTTTTGCAAAAGATGCTGAGCCATTTAAAGTACTTTTCTGCCAGAAGCTGTTGACTTCCCAATTGAACTAAATTGTAGTTATTCGTGGTGATTGGCAAATGATTGTACGGCTGAATGTTTTTCTCAGCTTCACACTGCAAATTACTTATTTGAAGTGCACTAACTGTTATGTAGCCAGAAGTGGCATCCGTTCTGGGTCAGCATCACCCCACCAGCAGCGAAGAGATGAGTGACCACTTAAATCTGTGTTTATGGTGATTTTTTTGTTGTTGTTTTTTGAGGAACAAATGTTGGCCAGTACACCAGGAGAACTTCCAGCTCCTTTTCAATTCATGCCCATGGGATTTTTAACATCCCACCTGAACAGACAGACAGGAAACTCAGTTTAGCACCCCATCTGAAGGATGTCATTTCTGAGAATGTGTCACTCACTCACTGCTGCACTTGGAGTGCTTATGAGCGTGAACCAACAACATTCTGTTGTGGCTCCGAACTGAGCCAAGCTGGCAACTTTTAAACTAACAACAGAAAATGCTGGAAATACTCAGCAGGCCAGGCAGCATCCGTGGAGAGAGAAACTTTTAAGCTTATTTAAGATCCACCAGACTGACCTCATTTAATGAGGCAAGATTTAGGGCCAGTCATATATGAATGAGCTTGTTGAGGCCAATGAACCTGCTCCAGGTAACTGTTTAAACTTATTTAATGTAGACATTATATACTCAGTGCACTTATAATATATATATTTTTTCTATATATAAAATGGAATACCGAAATTGCAGTGGAAAAATAAACTGAATGGGTAGGGGTTTGATTCCTCTAAAGCGTCAAACACGCTGTCTACTCATGTTCCAAATCAGCATGTTGTGTGAATCTGGGTTTACCATGTAATTGGAATCCCCGTAGACTGAGGCAAAATCTCCACTTGGCCTTCATGTATCAGACACCAAGCTAAACTTCAAATCGATCAATAAATCTTCTCCCTCAAGGAAAATAAAAACAAGTCTATTTTTCTGCTCAAGTAAAAAGTAATCTGTATGAGACTTACAGCAATCTTACACCCTTCAAAACCCAAAGATAAGATCTTTGTTAGACTAATGTATAGTTCTGAAATGTTGCAAAAAAAAAGTCAGGAATTTGGTGGTTGAGTACATGATCTGCTTTTCAGTACAGTATTAAGCATGATTTATATTGTAGCACAAATTCCCAGGAACCAATATGCAACATTAATGCAAATCTGCCAGAATAGTTTATTATAAGAGACCATTGCTGTATTTTTTTAATTGGTGATGTGAAACATACCCTCCAATAGGAAGTATTTACTTTCTCCCCCACCTCCTTGTTACACTGTTTGGTGGTCAGAGGAATTAAGTTTTGTGAGAGAGAGACGGACAGAGAGGGAGAGTTGTTGGTGCTTAGGCCCATTCAGCAGCCCTTTTGCAGTGGAGCAAGGTCCTGGGAGATTGGTGCTAAAAGTGTGTCTCTGTTGACTCAACAGAGATCAGGTCATTTCCTTATATAGGAATAGAAACCACTCTGAAATGTGAACGTCAGTCGCATCAGATCCTTACTTTTGTTTATCTGTTCAACAGTAAGGGGGGAAATATAGGCTTGCACCCATAGTTGGAACTGAGCATAGAAATTGGGCAAGGGCTGCAGTCTTGATGTTTCAACAATTCTCACATGGAACAGCCCTCTTAAACCTCAGCTTGGCACCAATACTTTTAAAACACTGCGGCACACCCTGGGCTTCCAACTCCACAAAGGAGAGACTTTGACTCCAGTACTAGCAATTGAAACACTCACGTGGCACACCCTGCGTGATGTCATCAGTTTGTCGTCTTCACCTTGGTTGAGAGATGAGAAAAGAACTCACTTTTAAATCATCCTGGGACAGGAGAATAAAGGCCATAACTTGAAAATTTTTTTTTTTATTTTTTAACTTTTTTCAAAAATTTCTACTGTAGGTTTCACTTTGTCCCCTATGCCGTAAGAAAACTATTAGGCACTTGGTCTAAGCATTAAAGCTTTAATCAACTGTTTTACAACATGGAGGTCTAGTTGTGTCCTTCACTAGTTCCTGTTAAGAATGTCCTGCGCAAGCTGGGCCCGTGCCCGAGTATTTATACTCTCCCTGGACAGCGCCACCCGTAGGCCGCTCAGTATTATTTCATAAGTCTTTCTTTCATGAATGACTGATTCATGTCACCCTACTTCTCCAAAATAAATCCAATTAAACTGCACTTGCCACCTCAAAGTATCAGTATTTCAACATTATCAACCTGCTACCACGTGGAGTAGTTGAGGCAAATAGCATAGACGCATTTAAGAGGAAGCTAGCTAAGTACACGAGGGAGAAAGGAATAGAAGGATCTGTTGATAGGGTGGGAGGAGTCTCCTGTGGAGCATAAACACTGGCATGGACCAGTTGGGCCGAATGGCCTGTTTCTGTGCTGTAAATTCTATGAAACCCCATAAACCACTATCTGGAACATTTGAAGCTAAAAATCGCTGTAACCTATAACGGTCGCCAGATGTCACTCACCACTTTGCTGCTCCTCTCTGTCCTGCTACCTGTTCACCGGGGTGATACTGCTGCTCCCTGCTCTACAGCCCTGCTGTAAACACTAGCCTTCCTTCTGGCAAAGCTCCACAGAAGCTCTGCTTCCTCAGAAACCTGCCAATCATTTTGAGCAGGCAAAAAGTCACCTGTAATTCAACAGCTGTATGTTGGTAATAAAACTCAGTAAAATTAATGTAAGTAAAGTAACAATAATGAAGAAAATATTGGCACTAAAGAGTGACAAATCCCCAGGACCAGATGGTTTCCATCCCAGGGTTTTAAAGGAAGTCGGTGAGCACATTGCAGATGCCCTAACTATAATCTTCCAAAGTTCGTTTGATTCAGGAACCATTTCTTTAGATTGGAAAATTGCGCATGTCACTCCGCTATTTAAAAATGGTGCGAGGGGGAAACCAGTTATAGACCAGTTAACCTAACATCTGTTGTCGGGAAATGCTCGAGTCTATAATTAAGGATAGGGTGACTGAACACCTCAATCATTTTCAGTTGATCAGAGAGAGCCAGCATGGATTTGTGAAAGGCAGATCATGCCTGACTAACCTGATTGAATTTTTTGAGGAGGTGACTAAAGTAGTGGACAGAGGACTGTCAATGGATGTTATTTATATGGACTTCCAGAAGGCATTTGATAAAGTCCCACATGGGAGACTGTTATCTAAGGTAGAAGCCCATGGAATTGAGGGCAAATTATTGACCTGGTTAGGAAATTGGCTGAGCGGCAGGAGACAGGCAGTAGGGATATTGGGCAGGTACTCAAATTGGCAGGAGGTGACTAGTGGTGTCCCAGAGGGATCTGTGTTGGGGCCTCAACTATTCGCAGTATTTAGATGTTGGCATAGTAAGCCACATATCCAAATTTGTCAACGACACAAAGATAGGCAGCATTGTAGGCAGTGCAGATGGAAGCATAACATTACAAAGGGATATCGACAGATTAAGTGAATGGGCAAAACTGTGGTAAATGGATTTCAATGTAGGCAAATGTGAGGTCATCCACTTTGGATCTAAAAAGGATAGAACAGGAGTACTTTCTAAATGGTGAAAGGCCAAAAACAGTGGAGGTCCAAAGAGACTTGAGGGTCCAGGTACATGGATCATTAAAATGTCATGAACAGGTACAGAAAATAATCAAAAAGGCTAATGGAATGCTGGCCTGTATATCTAGAGGACTAGAATACAAGGGGGTAGAAGTTATGTTGCAGCTATACAAAACCCTGGTTAGACCACACCTGGAGTACTGGGCGCAGTTCTGGGCACCACATCTTGGGAAAGATGTATTGGCCTTGGAGGGAGTGCAGCGTAGGTTTACCAGAATGATACCCAGACTTCAAGGGTTAAGATATGAGGAGAGATTACACAAATTAGGGTTGTATTCCCCAGAATTTAGAAGGTTAAGGGGTGATCTGATCGTAGTTTTCAAGATATTATTAAGGGTATATAAAGAGAAACTATTTCCCCTAGTTGGGGAGTCTAGGACTAGGGAGCATAGTCTAAAAATTAGAGCCAGATCTTTTAGGAGTGAAATTAGGAAACACTTCTACACACAAACAGCAATTGATGTTGGATCAATTGTTAATTTTAAATCGGAGATTGATAGCCTTCTGTTAACCAAAGGTATTAAGGGATATGGGCCAAAGGCAGGTATATGGAGTTAGATTGCAGATCAGCCATGATCTCATTTGATGGCGGAGCAGGCTCGAGGGGCTGAATGGCCGACTCTTGTTCCTATGGTTCCTACCGTGACATGCTACTGCAGGTGGAGCTACAGAGTCTAACCCCACTCTCATGTTCACTCCCAACACCCTTTACTTTTAGGTAACTATCTAATTCCCTTTATAATCTTGAAGGTCTGTCTGAACAACCCTCCAACCTTTTCCGATCTAGGGGAGAGATGGGGGGGGGGGGGGGGGATCCTAACTTATCAAATCTCTCTTCACAACTGTAACCCCTCACCTCTGATAACATCCTAGTTAAGTTACCCAGCACCTTTTCCATTGCTTTTATATCCTTTCTATAATGGAGTGTCCATAACCGTACACAGTACTCCACTAATTAAGGTCTTGTGCAGCATTAACATTATTACCTTGCTTCTGTACTGCATGTCTCTAGATAGAAACCCAAAGATTCCCTGTGCTTTTATTTACCTTCTCCGATTGAGCTGCCACCTTTGGTGACCTGTATCTGCACACTAAGGTCCCTCTGCTCCTGTACTCCATTTAATTCTGATCCTTTTATGGTGTACTGTCCCCATTCCAAAATCTAACATTCTTCAACTTTATTTAATTACAATATAGAGGACTTACAAACTAGTTATATAAAGTATGTAAAATGTTTGTATTTGTGTATTCCGATTATTCGCTCACCTTTTCTTGTGTAAATTGCTTGAGGCAAAAAAAAAGCCGTAGCTACAATTCCTTATAGTAAAAAAAATTGTCTTTGCCTTTGAAGCTCGTGTTCACAAAATGAAGTGTAAAACCAGAAGTTATTACAGGAAATAATTAGGAAATGTACTTGGACTGCTAGCGTTCTCCCTGTGCCCTTGTGCAGTGATGCCTGCAGCGCATGCAGGAAAGCCTGTTGTGAAGTGTTACTTTTGGTAGTTACTGTAAAAAGCATCCAGAAAAGGCTTGCATTTGTCGGTTCAGGCCACTGCTTTCTGGTTTTGAATGAATGTTATGCCCACTGCGCCAGTAAAAAAAAAAAAAAAAAAAAAAAAAATCTTGGAATTGTACATAATAAAAACACAGTTCAACTTATTTAATCACTGCACTTCAACGACCCCATTCTATATTCTAAATAAAAACACGGATTTCCAGAACAATCAGCCTTGGGCACTTTCACATCGTTGAATGCGGGTAAAGCAGGGTGGGGTATGCATGATGAAAACTTGGTAGGAAAGCCTAAATCACCAGACACATCTGAACTTGAATGGCAGAAAAACGAAGAATGTGTGTGCTTGTATTCCGTTTAGTATCTAGCTTTTCCCTGAGCCCACCAGTGTGTGAAATGTGGGCCACGCACCTGTTGCTGGAGAGGGAAATGATGTGGCCACTCGATGATCAGTACAGTGCTGCACTAGTTCACAGCTTGGTTTGAATATGAAACTTATAGCTATTGGTGTACTTTCTTTTAGGATATCCTGCTCATCAATCTCATCATTGAACATATGATTTGTGATCCAGATCCTGAGCTGGGCGGTGCAGTCCAACTTATGGGACTACTCCGCACTTTAGTTGACCCCGAGAACATGTTGGCCACAGCCAATGTAAGTATATTGTTGTTATAAGTCGCATTCTATTTTCCAGTTATGTGGGTGTTCCTTACCGTCCATTTTCTACTATTTGTTGTTTTTTAATATAAAAACCTGATATTTCATCTTATCCCACACCTCCATCTACCTCCCTGGTTGCCACCTCTAACTGAGTCCAGAGGTGTGGAACTTTGGTGCTTTGCTCAACCCTTGAGCTCAGCTTCTTTCACCCTGTTTGTCCTTTACCAAGATTGCTTTCTTGGTCCTCTAAAACATTAGCAGCTACCTCCCCCTCTGCCACAAAACCTCAATCCATAACTTTATCTCCTCGAGGCCGAATTTCTCCAATGCTTTCGTTGCCATCCTTCCCATTTCCACCCATAAACTGAGTCATCCGGAATGCCCAGTTCTCTGTGCTCCTCCACACATCTATACGGCCTGCATCTCCATCATCTGCCCATCCTTGCCACGGTCCACTGGCTCCCATGTACCCGAAAGAAAAGATCCTCATTCTTCCTTTGAAATCCCCCCTTGGCCTTTCCTAGCCCAACCTCCATAATCTCCTTCATGCACCCTCACCTCATCGGGCACTATTCTCATTCTCTCTTCCACCATTGAATGACGCACTCTTTCAGCCCATATTCCTCCGCCATCCAAATTCCCTTCTTCGGCACTGTCACCTTGTCACTGCCTCCTGCTTTCAAAGTCCTAAATATCCTTCTCTTTGATCGCACTTTCACCCCCTCCTAACTGCGCTCTCTCCTTGTTGCTTTGTGTCCATCCTGAGATGTCTCTTCATGCACGAGGAGCACTATAGAAATTAAGTTGTAATTGCTGTGTGTATGCGTGCTTCATCTCCACTTGAGTGGGGTACTAGAGGTTGCCTCAGACAGTGCCTTGAGAGACGGAGAGTAAATTACAGAGGGGGTTGGGGGGAAATCTCATTCTTTGTTAAACTGGAGCCTGCTGACCGAATGTCATACTTCAGTTCGACTAGAAGCTGTCCAATTTAACGTGGGTTTTCTCCGGGTGCTCCGGTTTCCTCCCACAGTCCAAAGATGTGCGGGTTAGGTTGATTGGCTATGATAAATTGACCCTTAGTGTTAGGGGGATTAAATACGTGGGGTTACGGGGATAGGGTGGGATATGTGTTGGTGTAGGGGTTACGGGGATCGGGTGGGATATGTGTCGGTGCAGGCTCGATGGGCTGAAATGGCCTCTATCTGCACTGTGGGGTTTCTGTGATTCTGTGATTAGTTCAACAGGTGAAGACTTTGCACAATTGCAAGCATTAGTTTGAGCCCTTCAGAACAAAGCTTTTTTTGCCAGGATTAGCTTCACCAGTCCACAGTTAGTGAGCGCAAGTTATGCTGGATCATAAATGCACACTATATTTAGCTCCATTATAGTGATGTTGGGATGTGCCTTTCTTGTATTAGATACCTGACCTTTTTTTTGCCGTTGAAATCCTTTCCCTCGGTACTGATTCTTGTAAGCCTTAAGCTAGGAGGTTTAAAAATTCCAGCTACAGTTCTGTCTGTTGCCACTTAAATTGCAGATCTGTTCACTAATAGAAATGGTTTCCCCCCAAAAATATGCATTTGATCAGAAGTTGCTGATAGCTTTCAGCGTCAAATTTCAAATGCTAAGCAATTTTTAATAAATCGTGTGTGTACACACACACATTCTTTATTGTAGCGATATGAGAGCCATACACAAAAGCAAGTTGCACCCTTTTTCTCTATACCATTGATCAGTCAACTCGATGTGTTGATAGCCAAAGGGTTTTGAGGACGCGAGGGTGGTTGGTACCCTCGGCTTTTCAAAGGAGCGGTGAGATGAACGTGCGCCTGCCGCTGTGGTGCCCTGCAAAGAAAATATGGCCCAAATCAATGAAGCCTGTGGTATTTGTGTATCGATGTGACTGTACGGGATGGGGGGTGGGGCACAACAGGCAATTAAGCTCCTGTTTGTGTAACCAGCCACTGATTAAGATTGCTAGTTCAGCACTAGTAAAACAAGGATGCTTCATGAAGGTCAGTTCGGCTAAAACAGTGACTCTGGACAAGAAGTACAAAGAGACTAATCTTGATAGATGCTCGGTGACGATCAAAACTTAGCCGTGGCGTGTTTTTAGCAGGCTGCGGAAGACAGGAGATTATTTTGTCTGTCTCCAAACAATCCCTTCGAGGCATTGAGACTGCTTTGTTTCAGGTACATGTGTCTTGGGATTAGTGCAGCAGTACACCAGTAATTCTTCATAGGCCTGTTCAGCTGTCACCCAGATACTGGGTCTACCCATTGAGGACTTAATTTGTTCACTCATTCAGTTAAGGATACAAGAGCTCATTTTGTGTACTCTCACCCTGCTGAAGTGGCTTTCTGTGTGTTGAAAGCCGCCTGCTGCTTCACCCAGTGGACTCGGAAATTCCCGCCGGGCTGTATTTCCAAGCATTGGAGCATTTTGCCCCAGTGTCGAGCTCTTAATGCATGCGATCTAGCTTAAATTCCAAGCACAATGATTTCTCCTAGAATGCTAACTAATTGGGGGGGAAATACATACTCCAGGATTTTCTGGTAGTAATCCTAGTGTGCTGAAATAAATTGAGCTACAGCAGGATGATCGCGAACCAGAGCTGCATACTTCAGCTTTCGACGGCTCTGGTGTTATGATAGGAGGATGCACAAAGTGGGGCCCAGGAGTGATAGGCCTAGAAATTGGATACTGCTGGAAGACGGCCACAGGCACTGCGCGGCGAGAGATGCCTGTGCCAATGTTCCCTTTCATTTTTTTTTGTGTGCGCGGCGCCCATTCAAAATACCGTGCATGCGCGGTTTTTCCCATTTAAAAGCCGGCAAGCCAGCTGCGCAGGAGCTCCAGAGCGCTGCGAGGCTGCACAGCTGAAAGGGAACATTGGCCCGCGCCCGTTCAAAAAAACAAAAGTTGACATTTTTTGAAAAAAATAATTGAAGTTTTTTTCAGGGCTAAAAATAAACTTACCTTTTTTTGAAGTATTTTTAAATTATAAATGAGTGGGAAAAAATTTTTTACTTTTTAAAATTCTTATGTCTGGTACGCCTGCTTTTACCGGGCATAAGATTTTTAAGTGATTTCAGCGGGCGGAGGTTCTGCAGAAAGCGGAACTCTCCACCTGCAGAGGCCCTTCTCCGGGGCAGGCGTCTGATCTGTCAGGACGATTCTTGACAGATCAGAAATGCCGGTTTTCAGCACATGTGCTTCGCATGCCTGAAACCGGCATTTCCGATGTCTCTACGGGTGTATACACAGCTCGTACGCACCCGTAGGCATCGGAAAATACAGGCCGTTAAATTCCTTCAAAATTCTATAGACTCTGGAACAGTTCCCATGGATTGGAGGATAGCTAATGTAACCCCACTATTTAAAAAAGGTGGTAGAGAGAAAACGGGGAATTATAGACTGGTAAGCCTGACATCAGTAGTGGGGAAAATGCTAGAGTCCATTATAAAAGATGTAATAGCAGAGCACTTGGAAAACAGTGACAGGATCGGACAAAGTCAACATGGATTTACAAAAGGTAAATCGTGCTTGATTAATCTACTGGAATTTTTTGAGGATGTAATTGGTAGAATAGATAAGGGAGAACCAGTGGATGTGGTGTATTTGGACTTTCATAGAAACATAGAAGATAGGAGCAGGAGTAGGCCATTCGGCCCCTCGAGCCCGCTCCGCCATTTAATGAGATCATGGCTGATCATCCAAATTCAGTACCCTGTCCCTGCTTTCCCCCCCATATCCCTTGATCCCTTTAGCCTCAAGAAATATATCCAACTCCTTCTTGAATATATTTAATGAATTGGCCTCAACTGCCCTGTGTGGCAGAGAATTCCACAGGTTCACCACTCTCTGGGTGAAGAAATTCCTCCTCATCTCTGTTCTAAATGGCTTACCCCTTATCCTTAGACTGTGACCTCTGGTTCTGGACTCCCCCGCCATCGGGAAAATCCTTCCTGCATCTAGTCTGTCTAGTCCTGTTAGAATTTTATAGGTTTCAATGAGATCCCCTCTCATTCTTCTAAACTCTAGCGAATATAAGCCTAATCGACCCAATCTCTCCTCATACGTCATTCCTGCCATCCCAGGTATCAGTCTGGTGAATCTTCGCTGCACTCTCTCCATGGCAAGAACATCCTTCCTCAGATAAGGCGACCAAAACTGCACACAATACTCGCGGTGTGGTGTCACCAGGGCCCTGTACAACTGCGGCAAGACATCCTTGCTCCTGTACTCAAATCCTCTGGCTATTAAGGCCAACATACCATTTGCCTTCTTAACCGCCTGCTGCACCTGTGTGCTTACCTTCAGTGACTGGTGCACAAGGACACCCAGGTCTCGTTGCACTTCCCCTTTTCCCAATCTATTGCCGTTCAGATAATCTGTCGTCTTGTTTTTTCCACCGAAGTGGATAACCTCACATTTATCCACATTGGGCAGATGAATGGCAAATGCAGTATAATCACCCAACCTGTCCAAATCGTACTGGAGTTTCTCTGCATCCTCCTCACAGCACACACGCCCACCCAGCTTTGTGTCGTCTGCAAACTTGGAGATATTACATCTAGTTCCCTTGTCTAGATTATTTATATATATTGTGAATAGCTGGGGTCCTAGCACCGATCCCTGCGGTACCCCACTAGTCACTGCCTGCCACTCGGAAAAAGACCCGTTTATTCCGAACTCTGCTTTCTGTCTGCCAACCAATTCGCTATCCAAGACAGTACCTTACCCCCAATGCCATGTACTTTAACTTTACACGCTAATCTCTTATGCGGGACCTTATCGAAAGCCTTCTGAAAGCCCAAATACACCACATCCACTGGTTCTCCCTTATCTATTCTACCAGTTACATCCTCAAAAAATTCCAGTAGATTAGTCAAGCATGATTTACCTTTTGTAAATCCATGTTGACTTTGTCCGATCCTGTCACTGTTTTCGAAGTGCTTTGCTATTACATCTTTTATAATGGACTCTAGCATTTTCCCCACTACCGATGTCAGGCTTACCGGTCTATAATTCCCTGTTTTTTCTCTACCACCCTTTTTAAATAGTGGGGTTGCATTAGCTACCCTCCAATCCATGGGAACTGTTCCAGAGTCTATAGAATTTTGGAAGATGACCAGCAATGCATCTACTATTTCTAGGGCCACTTCCTTAAGTACCCTAGGATGTAGATTATCAGGCCCTGGGGATTTATCAGCCTTCAATCCCGTCAATTTCCCTAACACTATTTCCCTACAAATACTGATTTCATTCAATTCCTCCCTCATTAGACCCTATGTTCCCCGACATCTCTGGAAGGTTATTTGTGTCCTCCTTTGTGAAGACAGAACCAAAGTACGTATTTAATTGGGCTGACATTTCTTCATTCCCCATTATAAATTCCCCTGATTCTGCATGCAAGGGACCTATGCTTGACTTCACCAATCTTTTTCTCTTCACATATCTGTAGAAGCCTTTAGTTAGTTTTTATGTTCCCTGCAAGCTTACTCTCATAATCTATTTTCCACCTCTTAATTAATCCCTTTGTCCTCCTTTGCTGAATCCTAAACTGCTCTCAATCCTCAAGTTTGCTGCTTTTTCTGGCCAATTTATGTCGCCTCCTTGGATCTTATGCTATTCCTAATTTCCCTTGTTAGCCATGGTTAAGTCAACTTTTTTGTTTTATTTTTATGCCAAACAGGGATGAACAAATTCTGTAGTTCATCCATGCGATCTTTAAATGTTTGCCATTGCCTATCCACCACCAACCCTTTAAGTAACGTTCCCCAATCCATCCTAGCCAACTCGTGCCTCATACCATCGTAGTTTCCTTTATTTAAATTCAGGACCTTAGTCTCTGAGTCAACTACTTCACTCTCCATTTTAATGAAGAATTCTATCATATTATGATTGCTCCTCCCCAAGGGGCCTCGCACAACAAGATTGCTAATTAATCCTTTCTCATTACATAATACCCAGTCTAAGATGGCCTGATCTCTAGTTGGTTCCTCAACATATTGGTCCAGGAAACCATCCCATATACACTCTAGGAATTCCTCCTCCACAGTATTGTTACTAATTTGGTTAGCCCAATCTATATGTAGTTTAAAGTCACCCGTGATAACTGCTGTGGCCTTATTGCACGCGTCTCTAATTTCCCGTTTAATGCCATCCCCAACCTCAGCATTACTGTTTGGGGTTCTGTATACAACTCCCACTAACGTTTTCTGCCCATGGTATTTCTCAGCTCTGCCCATACAGATTCCACATCATCAGAGCTAATATCCTTCCTTACTATTGTGTTAATCTCTTTAACCAGCAATGCTACCCCACCTCCTTTTCCTTTTTTCCTGTCCTTCCTGAATATTGAATACCCCTGGATGTTGAATTCCCAGTCTTGGTCACCCTGGAGCCATGTCTCCGTAGTCCCAATTATATCATATCCGGTTACATCTATTTGCACAGTTAATTCATCCACCTTATTACGAATGCTCCTCGCATTAAGACACAAAACCTTCAGGCTTGATTTTTTAACACTCTTAGTCCTTTTAGAATTCTTATTTACTGTAGCACTGTTTGATTTACACCCTTGATTTCTCTGCCTTCCACTTTTGCTTTTCTCCTTCCTGTCTTTTATTTCTATCCTTGCTTCCCTTTCCTCTGTTTCCTTGCACAGGTTCCCAACCCCCTGCCATTTTAGTTTAAACCCTCCCCAACAGCAATAGCAAACACTCCCCCCTAGGACATCGGTTCCGGTCCCGTCCAGGTGCAAACCATCCTGTTTGTACTGGTCCCACCTCCCCCAGAACCGGTTCCAATGTCCCAGAAATTTGAATCCCTCCCCCTTGCACCATTCCTCAAGTCACATATTCATCTTAAATATCCAAATATTTCTACTCTGACTAGCATGTGCCACTGGTAGCAATCCTGAGATTACTACCTTTGAGGTCCTATGATTTAATTTACCTCCTAACTCCCTATATTCAGCTTTTAGGACCTCATCCCATTTTTTAACTATATCGTTGGTACCTATATGCACCACGACAACTGGCTGTTCACCCTCCCCCTCCAGAATGCCCTGCAACCGCCCCGAGACATCCTTGACCCTTGCACTAGGGAGGCAACATACCATCCTGGAGTCTCGCTTGCGGCCGCAGAAACGCCTATCTATTCCCCTTACAATAGAATCCCCTATCACTATAGCTCTCCAGCTCTTTTTCCTCCCGTCCTGTGCAGCAGGACCACCCATGGTGCCAGGAAGTTGGCTGCTGCTGCCTTCCCCTGATAAGCCATCTCCCTCAACAATATCCAAAGTGGTATATCTGTTTGAAAGGGGGATGGCCACAGGGGACCCCTGCCTGCGCCTACTACTCTGCCTAGTGGTCACCCATTCCCTTCCTGCCTGTGCAGCCTTTACCTGCGGTGTGGCCAACTCCCTAAACGTGCTATCCACGATGTCCTCAGCATCGCGAATGCTCCAGTATGTATCCATTCACAGCTCCAGCGCCGCAATGCGGTCTGTCAGTAGCTGCAGCTGGATACACTTCCCGCACACATGGTCGTCAGAGACACAGGAAGTGTCCCTGATTTCCCACATAGCGCAGGAGGAGCATATCATGGGGCCGAGCTGTCCTGCCATGACTTACCCTTTAATTAATTCAAATTAAATTAAATCAAATCAATGCCACTAATTACACTACAATTAAATGATATACTCAAGGGCCCTTGTTTACTACCACTCCCCACTACACAACAGAGACCCTAGAAAATTTAACCACAAAAATTAAGTTTGAAAAAAAGCGAGAAAGAAATACTCACCAACCAATCACTTACCTGCTTTCTGGTGATGTCACACATCGATTACTTTTTACTTCTCGCTGCTGCCGCCGGTGTGTCTGGGCCGCTCTCTCCCCGCTCGTTAACTCCTCGGTCTCCACACTCAGTCTCCACCCAGGGCCGCTCTCGCTGCTGCCGCCGGTGTGAAGGCTTTCAGAAGGCTTTCGATAAGGTCCCGCATAAGAGATTAGCATGCAATGTTAAAGTACATGGGATTGGGGGCAAGGTACTGACTTGGATAGAGAACTGGTTGGCAGACAGGAAGCAAAGAGTTGGAATAAACGGGTCTTTTTCCGAGTGGCAGGCAGCGACTAATGGGGTACCGCAGGAATCGGTGCTAGGACCCCAGCTATTCACAATATATATGAATGATCTAGATGAGGGAACTAGATATAATATCTCCAAGTTTGCAGACGACACAAAGCTGGGTGGGCGTGTGTGCTGTGAGGAGGATGAAGAGAAACTCCAGTATGATTTGGACAGGTTGGGTGATTGGGCAGATGCATGGCAAATGCAGTATAATGTGGATAAATGCGAGATTATCCACTTCGGTGGCAAAAACAGGAAGGCAGATTATTATCTGAACGGCAATAGATTGGGAAAGGGGGAAGTGCAACGAGACCTGGGTGTCCTTGAACATCAGTCGCTGAAGGTAAGCATGCAGGTGCAGCAGGCGGTTAAGAAGGCAAATGGTATGTTGGCCTTCATAGCCAGAGGATTTGAGTACAGGAGCAAGGCTGTCTTGCTGCAGTTGTACAGGGCCTTGGTGAGACCACACCTTGAGTATTGTGTGCAGTTTTGGCCGCTTTATCTGAGGAAGGATGTTCTTGCCATGGAGAGAGTGCAGCGAAGATTCACCAGACTGATACCTGGGATGGCAGGAATGACGTATGAGGAGAGATTGGGTCGATTAGGCTTATATTCGCTAGAGTTTAGAAGAATGAGAGGGGATCTCATTGAAACTTATAAAATTCTAACAGGACTGGACAGACTAGATGCTGGAAGGATGTTCCCGATGACGGGGGAGTTCAGAACCAGGGGTCGCAGTCTAAGGATAATGGGTAAGCCATTTAGGACAGAGATGAGGAGGAATTTCTTCACCCAGAGAGTGGTGAACCTGTGGAATTCTCTACCACACAGGGCAGTTGAGGCCAATTCATTAAATATATTCAAGAAGGAGTTAGATATATTTCTTAAGGCTAAAGGGATCAAGGGATATGGGGAGAAAGCAGGGACAGCCATGATCTCATTAAATGGCGGAGCAGGCTCGATGGGCCGAATGGCCTATTCCTGCTCCTATCTTCTATGTTTCTATGTCTATGTTTCAGCACTAGGTAGTCTCTTAAAGGTGAGTTGCCTTCTGCTGATCAGAAGTGCTAAAAGTGCTTTAGCACTTACACAAATGGCTCAACAGGCTAGGGAAAGGGCACCCAGGGTCTTGGACACAGCACTCGAACTTTGAGCAGAGGTCAACACTGTAAGAGAGGTCTTCTACACACAGGAGGCCCTCCAGAAATAAGGTTGTGGGGCCTGATCGCCGATGTGGTCACTGCCAGCAGTGTCACCGCCCCAGGACCTGGCTCCAGTGCCCAAAGAAGTTTCATGACCTCAAACGAGTGGTCATAGTCAGTGAATGCATTTTTAAAAGCCATCTCCTACCAACTGCACCACTCGCCTCACACTCTGCTCAATGCATGACCTCGCCCTCTCCCCTCCCCATATCACTCACTTACCAACAATCTCTACCAAACATGAGGCACACCTCACATTTCTAGCTTCACTTCACCCCCCTTGGAGGAGACAGTGCTGGCCATTCTTGGCTGAGCCCTGGACCAGCGGCGGGATTGAAAGAATACAAGATGCTGGTATCCTCCTCCTTCTTGCATCCCACAATCTCTTCTGATTTACAAGCTGCACATAGTGCAAGCATGCACCTCTTGCTTTCCCGCCCTCCCCTCACCACAACCCTACCCTTGTGCCTTCCTCATTTCAGACACCCAAGAAATCCAGCCTGCCCAGCCAGAGGTTGACCAAGAAGAGGGAGAGGAGGGTGAAGAACAAGAAGAAGAAACAGTCACTCGGTTTCACACTCCCAGCCACCAGCTCCTCGAGGTCGTTGTGCAAGGCCATCTGCAGTGTCCCCCACTGAAAGTCAGCAGCCTTCCACCAGTCATGCTGCAGCCACTGGGGTAGCACTGCGTGACATCACTAGGATAGGAAAAGGCACAAGCAAGACACTCACTAAGGGAATGCATAAGGGTGATTCGTTGATTTTTTGATGTAAAATTGGATGCATATATGGATGAAGTTGGATTGGAAAGTTTGCTTTGTGGTGGCTTTTATTTCAGCACTGTACCCAAGAGGACGCTGTGATGGTCAGTAACAGAGGGAAGGTAAGGGGTTGGACAAATGTTGAAAGTGGAATTGGGGTTGTGTTCACTGATACCACAGGTGGATGATTTGATCCCAGATATCCCGGCCAGAAAGGGGTTGTCTGGGTTGCCTCCTTCCTCCCTCTGCGAGCAGCTTGTCCCCTTTGCTGCCTCTGCTCCATCTCCATCTCATGCTGCAGCTCAAGGCGGACTGCAACTAGAGCCCCCAGGACTGGGAGCAAGTGATGTTCTCGGAGATCTTTCTTTACAAGCCAACGCCTTGCAAACGTCCAGCACACTAACAACTTTTTTAATGTATTGCACCAAGCCACTACTCCAATAAAATGTAAAGAAACCAGTCCCAAAGCAAAAATCTAAGCTGTGTGTCCCCCTTTAGGAAGCGCTGGTGTGGCCCGTTGTACTGCTGCACACACGTTCTTCCGTGCGTAGTTTGGAGAGGGTGTTGAGAGCGGCGACGTCCAAATCACAGATCGTGCATCAATTCAGGCGTTGCACGCCGAATGATGTCACGATCAGGGTCATTTAAATATGTACAGCGAGCGCAGGCAACGGCAGCATTGCCGACCTGCCCAAAATGGCGGCCGCGGCGTTCCGTGACAGAAGCAAGGAGACTGCATTTTTTTTTTTCGAAACCGGCCTTCGCGGCTCTAAAGGCTCCACTTTCCCGGCCAAAGCTGGCATCATTTAGTAGAGTAGCTTGGAGCATTGGACCACTATATAAGGCTTCCATTGATCAGCAAAACAGACTTGAAGGGCTGAATGGCCTACCCATATTCCGATGAAGCTAATTGTTGACAAGCTCATTGATCTCTTGCTCTTTTTCTTAACTCTTTCTCACACACGCTCTCTTGCTTTCTGTTACCTCCTCTCCTCCCCCTTTCAAATATATAACATCTTCTGCTGATCCTGCTCCTGCTGTCTTTAGAGATCACCACTGCAGCGATCTATCCTGTCCTTACGTCCGAGGTTGCATGTAACACCGTGTGTAAGGAGAACTCTGTAACTAAGCTAGCCTGAATCCAGGATGGTCCGAGCAGTTTATCAAAGGTAAGCTCCAGCTAGCTCGCTGTCCACGAAGGACCACTGCAGGACATTTTATCTAATCCTCGCACTGAGCCGATATTCCTCTACTTCCTACTGAATCGGGAATCCGTTTCTATTTTGCGTGCTTCAACTGAATCAGTATTTATATATTGGCTGTGGCCTCTAGAGTAACGTAAATCACCAGTGCGATTCCACTGCTTCGTGGGACCATTTTAACCTCGAGCTGCACCAAATGTTGGGTAGGTTTTGTACTTGCTTATTTCATTAATTTTTCTTTGTTTACACCAGTGTTAGGAAAATAGGAACAAGAGTAGGCTATTCAGCCCCTTGATGTTGTTCCGCCATTAACTCCATTAAGCTGCCTTGGCTCCATATCCTTTTATAGCAAAAATCTATCATTCTCAGATTTAAAATTATTAATTGAGCGAGCATCTACTGCTCTTTGTGGAAGAGAGTTCCGCACTTCGACCACCCTTTGTGTAAAGAAGTGTTTCCTAACTTCTCTCCTGAATGGCCTGGCTCTGACTTTAAGGTATGCCCCCTTGTCCTAGACTCCCCTACCAGCAGAATAAGTGTTTCTATCTATCCTATCAATTCTTTTCAAAATCCTTAAACACTTCAATCAAATCAACCCTTAACCTTCTGTATTCCAGGGAATACAAGCCTAGTTTATGTAATCTCTCCTCATAATCTAACCCTTCGAGCCTCAGTAACATTCTGGTGAATCTGTGCTGCACTTCTTCCGAGGCAAATAGAACCCTTTCTAAGGTGCGGGACTGCGCAACGTTCCCTCTATCTGTCTGGCTGCACAGCTCTCTGCCAGTCCTGCGCAGCCCAGGACCAGCTTTTTCATGTGCGAAACTGTGAATGGGCTGCGCAGTCCCTTAAAGGGACCGCGCACCCAAAAAACATTATGGGGAGCATTGGTACACAGTATTCCAGATGTGGTCTAACCAGGGCTTTGTATAGCTGTAGCATAACTTCTACCCCTTTATATTCTCGCCCTCTAGTTATAAAGGCTAACGTTTCACTAGCCTCTTTGATTTTTTAGTGATCTGTGTAAATCTCTTTGGTCTTCCACTGTTGCTAGCTTTTCACCATTTGAATGATATTCGGACCGATCCCTTTTTAGTCCAAAATGGAAGCGCACTTACCTGTGTTGAAATCCATCTGCCACAGTTTTGCCCGCTCACTTAATCTATCAATGTCTCTTTGCAACTTTATGCTCCTATTTACACTACTTACTATACCACCAATCTTAGTGTCATCGGCAAACTTGGGTATATAGCTCTCTGTTATGTTATCTAAGTCATTAATAAATATCGTGAATAGTTGAGAGCCCAGCACAGATCCTTGTGGGACACTGCTAGTCACTTCCTTCCAATTCGGGAACATACCCATTATCCCTTCTCTCTGTCTTCTACAGCCTAACCAATCTCCTAACCAGGTCAATCATTTGCCTTCAATTGCATTTAATTTTAGCTAGCATATATGGAACCTTATCGAATGCCTTCTGGAAGTCCATATAAACAACAGCCATAGACAATCCCTTGTCTACTACTTTAGTTACTTCCTCAAAAAATTCAATTAGGTTCGTTAGACATGACCTACCCTTTACAAATCCATGTTGGCTCTCTCTCATCAGCTCAAATCAGATAGCAAAGTTATGAAATTTCATAGAATCATAGAATGATACTGCACTGAAGGAGGCCATTCGGTCCATTGTACCTGTGCCGGCTCTTTGAAAGATAAAATACATCTTCAGCTTTATTGCTCACATGCTGATTCACATCTTTAAATGTCACCTTGTTGGGGATTTACTTGGTGTCCTTTATTCACTGCATTGGGCAACAGTCTGTTCCATAAGTTACCCCTTCAATGTGTTGTGAATCCCTTTGCTTATTAAGCACTTCTAGGTAGGTCGCAGCACAGATAGATGCAGTCACACTCCCTCTGCTCTGCCTCAGAAAACTGCCTTATCCCAACTTCAAGAAGGGCATCAGGGTAACATTTTTCCATTCTCTGACCCAATCCTAAAGTTTTGTTAGCTGTAACAGCTGAAATTATTTTGCTTAGTTACAGATTGATTTGAGGATCGATTCTTCTATTAAGTGCTGTTCCTGTGCCAGAGAGGACATGGGTAGCTTGCTCCTGGGTTACTGCAAATGGCACTCAGCTGGCATTAGGTCACACAAGCTACCACTTCACTCTCCAGGTTGGCATCCTTTCCTGAGTTCCTTATGGGAATCGCACCCTAAACAGCTACTTCCAAGTGGCAAATAGCCAAGTGTTGGGGGTGAAATAAACTAAATATTACTAGTTAGTACAGTAGTCATAACCCTAGAAGTGTGTGCAGAATATTGTCACCTCAATGACTGTCTGAACAACATATTGCACTATTTTAACCCACCTTCAATCTGTCCCATTAAACGATTTCTGGAAGATGAGCATGTTTAATGTAGCCTTTATATGAATTCTTGTAGTGCTGTGATCCGAATCACTCAGCAGCTCCCTCTGCTGGCTAGCTGAGGGACAGAAACGACAGCTACACTTGTGAATATTTCTGATACATTTGAGCAGAGTTTTGAATCCAAGCCGGTGCTGTTATAATTGGTGCAACCTTGGTCATCACTGGACTTTATGCTATTTATAAAGGATCAGAGAGCAATCACTGAACTATCCTTTTATTGAGCACCTATTGGTACTCTTGGCAGAGCTGTAGAATGATGTCTGCCCTGAACAGATCTGGAGTTATAGCTGGACTTATTAGGTAGGTCGCAGCACAGATAGATGCAGTCACACTCCCTCTGCTCTGTCTCAGAAAACTGCCTTATCCCAACCTCAAGAAGGGCATCAGGGTAACATTTTTCCATTCTCTGTGGCCTCATTTTAAATGAGCTTGGCAATTTAGTGATGGATTGAGAGCAGATATATGCTTTGGACCCAAATTCATGAGGAATTGGATTGAGACGTAGGTCTGTACTCGATTAATACTCGGGTCCCAGAGGTGAAAAGCCAGAGTCTGGCCCACAGTGAAGTAATTTCAGAATGGTGTATACCCTTGCTGAAACGATAGGCAGATTGCCTTCCATTTAGAAAGGGAACCACGTGAAACGGGTTGAAATACTAGCCCGGAGGTTGGGTGTTAACGTGCGAACACTGATAGCAAGTTCCTCATCGCTGCTATTTCAACAGGGGCAAAAACTGTTTATTTTAGCAAACCAGGCTTAATGGCCTGTCTCTCAGTTTATTCAGTATTTTCCCATCAATTTATTTTTAGTGGAAATTGGGAGCATTACTCATCCAGTCCATGCCTCGTGGTGCGCTTTTTTTTTTACTTTTCTGTCCTATACCTCGGCCTTTTTAAAAATAAAATCTTTTTGTCTGGTGTCTTGCTAGTCTCAACTACTCTTAACAAAACTGTTGTTTTATTCCTTTAGTAACACGATAGTTTCCTCTTGGTTTGAAATTCGGGCAACAGTTTTGAGCAAGGGAAAAGTCAATTTAATTTAAACAAGTTCAAAACAAGAAAATATCTGGGCGAGCGATCCGCTTTTCGCAACATTGATGCTTGCTGTCCCGCCCTCCGTCATTCTTGCGGACTACCTGGTACAATTTCTTGGCAGAGGGCGCTTTGCAGTTTTCTTGCCTTTTTTCGCCCTCCACCGTGTCATGCTGAAGTCCAGTTCCATGGACTCTGATCGCCCAATGGCCACGCGCTGAGACCGAGTGCAGGACTGTGTTAGACGTGGAGCATCACGGATGTTAACATCCGAGGGCCCGTGGCACTAGCTAATCTAAATGTCAGTGAATTGTAGGCGCTAAACCCCCCCAGGGTTGTCACCGGGAATATTGTGCATAATAGTACAATGCGTGATTGAAAACACTGCACTTAAATGAGAAATAATACCTGCCTTTAGACAATGCCTTGTGCTGTAATCTGAAAATGATTTACTCCTACAGTGCAGTGATTGTTGTGTGGGTAAATGTGGCAGTCATTCTGAGCCAGCAACATCTCCCCCAAACAACAATGAGATGAATGACTGACTAGTTAGTTACTGAAGTGTCTGCCTAGATCATAGGTTTGCAAAGTGGTGTCTGCAGACCCATGGGGATCTGCAAGATTATCGGATTTCAGTCGCCTGGAACCAGGCATACCATGAGCTTTGTGTCCCGAGAACTCGCCTCTGTATGGGTTGACTGGCGAGCATGTTTTTTCTGTTTCTGTATACTATGTGATGGTCTCTGCAATACCAGCACTGTTTTCCGTTTGGCAGCTCGCTCTGTCTTTTGGAGATTAGGGTAGCAGTCTCGGGAAGTGTGTCAGTATATTCAGGGGTCCACACACGCATGAAATTGGAACACCATTGGTCCAGATTATGAATTGACATCCTGGTGGGGAATGTGAGCCCATGATCTAGAAACAGGAATGTTACACTAACTGAGCCAGCTGACCATTAACCAATACATTAATGTGTGAAGTGTTTATCGTGTACTTTTTCAAATTTGCTCACTTTTGAGTTCCTCGCATCGCCGCCACCAGTAACATTACTACTACTACTTCACCTTAGTATTAATGCTGCTTAAATGCCATGTCCAGGTACAGTCCAAGATGGAAGAACAAAATCTGTCATTGTTTTGCCAGATCTTGAAGTATTTTTAGTAAATGTAAGGTGTTCTCTGACCAGCCTTTTCTACATCGGGTTCTGCTATTTGGTAGTTATAAATATTAATAGATGATCTTTAAATGATCTGTAGGATTTGTAGTACACTTTCCATTCTGTTAGCAGCGAGGTCTAAATTAAGATGTATTTCTTTGCTGCAGAAAACCGAGAAGACAGAATTCCTGAGTTTCTTTTACAAACACTGCATGCATGTTCTGACTGCCCCCTTGCTGGCGAATACCACTGAGGAGAAGCCCAGCAAAGGTGAGCCATCTCCATATAATGGTCAGTACCAATCACCATCTTACCTTCAGCGTGTGGCATGCAAATACACTTGTGTCGAAATGTTGCGTGGTGATGAAAAGAAAGACTTGCATTTCTATAGCCCCTTTCACGACCTCAAGCTTGCCCAAAGCGCTTTACAGCCAATGAAGTACTTTTGAAGTGTAGCCACTGTTGTAATGTCGGGAAACACGGCAGCCAATTTGCGCACAGCAAGCTCCCACAAACAGCAATGTGATAATGACCAGATAATCTAATTTTTCTTTGTTCTGTTGATTTGTGGGATAAATATTGGCCAGGACACCGGGGATAATTCCCCTGCTCCTCTTCAAAATAGTGCCGTGGGATCTTTTATGTCCGCCTGAGCGAGCAGACGTTTAACGTCTCATCCAAAAGACGGCACCTCCGACTGTGCAGCACTCCCTCAGTACTGCACCGGAGTGTCGGCCTAGAATTTTGTGTTCAAGTCTCTGGAGTTGCCTGTCTCTGAAATCCAGCAGCACTGGCTGTGATGAGCTTTTGTTTTGTCAGTTCCTAGGCAACAGCGCTCAGCTTGAGGAAAAGAAACTGACAATGCATGCCTCATCACAAACACGCTGCTTGCCAGTGAGTCAGATACCTGTCTCTCTTAACTCCGATCAGCAAAGTAACGATACGTAATTACCTTTTCAAATACTATGGGGTTTTTTCCCCAGTTTGTTTTCAGTTGGCGCCTTTCCCACATTCCCAGCTGGCCATCCATAAAATAAAAGGTGCTGCTGTTGGCTCTAGATTGTGCGACATGGACCACACCACTGAGGCTGTTGTAGAACCAAGTTAAAGAGACTGACTTTTGGTGGGAGAAAGACCACAGGACTGAACTGTTGGTGTTGAGAAGCACGCTTGAGAGGTAAAGCCTCCAGAGTAAGGATAGGTGTTCATTTTCTTGCTCTGTATGTTTAACTTTTATTGAGTGTTTTTAATACTTATGGTGCAGTTTAAAGTTAAGTGGAGCTTGGCTCGGAGAATTGGAGAGCAGAGCTACTTCTGTGAGGTGTGGTTGGAGGAACTCGAGTTGCAAGATGTACCGGATTGTTTTGCTGCATCTCAGAGTCATGTGTGTACAACTTGAAAATGTTACGTCTGTGGAAAGACGTTTTGGGTTTTAAATTTTTCTGCATGATTGCTTGGTTTTGCTGAGGCAAACTTCTTGAGACATGAGCCTCTAGGTCGGTACAACCCAGATACGTACACACTTTAGTGAAGTGCTCTGAATACGTTTCAGGTCATTATGGCAAGTGCTAATATTTGCTGATTAAAGTTCTTTTTCTTCTTTATTTTCATCCTCTACCTAATTTAACTTTCAATTCCTTGAAGCTCATTTAAAGACTGATTTCGTTTTCCAAACAAAAGGTTTGTACAAGTGGCTGGGGAAGACATAGTCACTTCTGCCCTTGTTATCATTAAGGGCTCCCCAAGTTAGATGTACATGCAGACGAAGGTTCTCTTCATTATCCCAACAGCCTCCATTAATCCAAACACAGAAAAGCAACAACTATTCAACGGGTGTGAGTTAGTGGGTGGGTGGGTAGGTAGTTGGGTGGGTGGGTGAGCTGGTGGGTAGGTGAGTTGGTGGGTGGGTGTGTGGGTGAGTGAGTTAATGGGTGGGTGAGTGAGTTAATGGGCGGGTGAGTGAGTTAGTGAGCGGGTGGGTGAGTTAGTGGGTGGGTGAGTTAGTGGGTGGGTGAGTGAGTGGGTGAGTGAGTTAGTGGGTGGGTGAGTTAGTGGGTGTGTGAGTTAGTGAGTGGGTGAGTGAGTTAGTGAGTGGGTGGGTGAGTGAGTTAGTGAGTGGGTGGGTGAGTTAGTGGGTGGGTGAGTGAGTTAGTGGGTGGGTGAGTTAGTGGGTGTGTGAGTTAGTGAGTGAGTGGGTGAGTGAGTTAGTGGGTGGGTGGGTGAGTGAGTTAGTGAGTGGGTGAGTGAGTTAGTGGGTGAGTGAGTTAGTGGGTGGGTGAGTGAGTTAGTGGGTGGGTGAGTTAGTGGGTGTGTGAGTTAGTGAGTGGGTGAGTGAGTGAGTGAGTGGGTGAGTGAGTTAGTGAGTGGGTGAGTGAGTTAGTGGGTGAGTGAGTTAGTGGGTGGGTGAGTTAGTGAGTGGGTGGGTGAGTTAGTGAGTGGGTGAGTGGGTGGGTGAGTTAGTGAGTGGGTGGGTGAGTTAGTGGGTGGGTGAGTTAGTGGGTGGGTGAGTTAGTGAGTGGGTGGGTGAGTTAGTGAGTGGGTGGGTGAGTTAGTGGGTGGGTGAGTTAGTGGGTGAGTTAGTGGGTGGGTGAGTTAGTGGGTGGGTGAGTTAGTGGGTGGGTGAGTTAGTGGGTGGGTGAGTTAGTGGGTGGGTGAGTTAGTGGGTGGGTGAGTTAGTGGGTGGGTGAGTTAGTGGGTGGGTGAGTTAGTGGGTGGGTGAGTTAGTGGGTGAGTGAGTTAGTGGGTGAGTGAGTTAATGGGTGGGTGAGTGAGTGAGTTAGTGAGTGGGTGTGTGAGTTAGTGAGTGGGTGGGTGAGTTAGTGGGTGTGTGTTTTATTTGCCTACACACAAGCCATAAAAGTTGGAAAATATGTGCTTTGATTCCGAGTCCTATAGGAACTGCATTTCCTTACACTTTAACTGTGTTAGTATGTGCAGTTTGATTGTTGTAGTCTGGTTTTAAGACTCTTCATCCCCCTCTTCCCCCCTCTCCCACCCCCCCCCCCCCGCCCCATCTCCGAGCCATTGTGTTGCTCGCAATTGGGTGTGTAGGATGCTAGTTATACTGCCAGATTTAGTGTCGCTGATCGCAACAGCATAATGTTTAAATGTGATGGGTTGTTGTGTTACGAAAGGGACAACGTGACATTTCAAGGAATGTGATCTCCCAATTACTTCATATTTTTGTGTGTGCTTAGAAAATAACTTCAATTGAGCAGAGCTGCTATTGTCAGAGCTTGTAGAAAACTCGTGCAGGATTTTGAGAACCGTGACCATAGGCAATGCCGCTAGCCTTTCTCCTTCAGAACATCTTGTTGCATTCTGCTTCATGTGGTTCTGTTCCAGCTACTGATTTTCAGAGCCCCACCCACCCACCCAACTCCAAAGAAAACCCCTGTTATTCATGCAGTCATTCATAAAATTCAGTTTCAATGATACCAAACATCTGAGTTTTTATTTAGCTGCTCCTTTAGAAGTGCTTCCTGTGGTAGACCAGAAGTGAAGGACTTCCTCTGGAGCCATCTGCACCGTCCTGTACCAGAGAAGAAAGACTAACGGTGTCACCCATAGTCTTAAAAGGCCGTAGGTATGTAAAGGTCTGACATCAGCTGCTTTGCTCAGCAGAAACCGGAATTGAGCTCGCCGTTTCTTCTCAGTTGCAACAGTCACAGGAAGGGAGGACGTTAAAAATCAGCCGAACCTGTATGCAGTTGAACATGGGGATGAACAAGTGATGGTTAATCTATTAAATGACTACTTGATTTTTTTTCCAACCAGGGAGGACACTAACTGTATACAGGAAACTTTGTGCTATCCGGCAATCTGGAGCCACCGGCAAAAATCAGCAGCCCTTTTTTATCCTTTTTGTTTGTTTTTTTTGCTTTGTTTGAACAGTCAAGCTGTGCAAGGTCTGTAGCTATAGCAACAGCTTCAGCTACAGAGCTTTAGGGCCACACCTGAGTGTTTAGAAGCTGTTGCTAAGCAACAGTGTTTGTTGTCAAATACGGAGATAAGAATCTCCGTATCTCTCAACATTAACTCGGGAGAGTACGGCAATTTTGAGGCAACGGCAGCAGCTCGGTCCCGTGGGTGCCAGATAGCGCACAGTTTCCTGTAGTATCCAACATCAAGCACACGTGTGTCCTGCGGGCTTTGATACTGAAGTAGAAGTTCTAGATAAGCCGCGAGGGCTGAAAACCAGTAAATACCAGATATTTGTGATGCACTGGCAATAATTTTCAGAGGGTTGATGAAGGGGTAGATCTTGCCTGACCAACCTTCTGAATCTTTTTTTGGGAGAGGTGATATCCAATATTGATAAGGGAAAGAAAGAAAGACTTGCATTTCTATAGCGCCTTTCACGACCACCGGACGGCTCAAAGCGCTTTACAGCCAATGAAGTACTTTTTGAAGTGTAGTCGCTGTTGTAATGTGGGAAACACGACAGCCAATTTGCGCACAGCAAGCTCCCATATAGTGTCGTGGACTTCCAAAAGGGCTGTAATAAAGTATTGTACAAAAGGTTCCTTTTATAAACGATCAGTAGATATCGCAGGTAAGACCTGGATATGGATTATGTGCTGGCTCAAGCAAAGAGCAGCGATAACATAAGACTTAGGAGCAGGAGTCAGCCATTTGGCCCTTCGAGCCTGCTCCGCCATTCAGTAAGATCATGGCAGATCTTCTACCTCATCTCCACTTTCCTGCACTATCCCCATATCCCTTGATTCCCTTAATATTCAAAAATCTATCGATCTCTGTCTTGAATATACTCAACGACTGAGCCTCCACAGCCCTCTGGGGTAGAGAATTCCAAAGATTCACCACCCTCTGAGTGAACAAATTTCTCCTCATCTCAGTCTTAAATGGCCAACCCCTTATTCTGAGACTGTGACCCCTGGTTCTAGACTCCCCAGCCAAGGGAAACATCCTCCCTACATCTACCCTGTCAAGCAATAAGCCTAAAGGAAGCTCAATCACAGTTGGATCCATGCTCCTCTTCCTAGTATGCATAAATGACCTGGACTTACAGTCCTAATGCAAACTAGAGGCAGCCAAGATCTTGCAAAGGGAGCTGAACGAAGTTTGTGCTTGGACTAATCAGTGACTGATGAAGGTCAGTGCCAAAAAATGCAAAGGGCTGCATATATTGGGAGTAAAAATAGAGAGAATGTGGGATAGGACTTGCCATTGGGGGAGATTGACAGAAACCTGGAGTCTTAGTTGACTTGTCACTTTGCATGTCTAAACAGTGAGAAGTGGCAATAAACAAGGCAAATAGGATGCTGGGAAAAGTTGTGAAATCAACTGAGTTGAAGTCCCCAGAGGTAATGCTGAAGATATACAGTGCCTCAGTCAGGCATCACCTGGAGAACTGCGTACACTACAACATAAGGGGCCATCCAGGCACTAGCAGCTGTGCAGAGGAAAGCAACAAGTTTGGTCGAGAGTTGTGAGGGAGAATTTGATACAAGTAGGGTCCTACAGCCTCAAAGTGTGTCAGGGGATCTTGTTACGGTATGCAAGATACTTGATGGAATAGAGGAAATTAAACGCAATTAAATTTGAATATTCAGATCTGCCAGGGCAGCAGGATAAAAACGCACAGGTTCAGGGTCGTGAAGAGCAAATTTAACGGGCGTTAGGAAATACTTCTTTAAACAGAGCCTAGTCAAAAGCTGGAATCGGTTACTAGGAAAATGGTTCAAGCCAGGACAAGGCTCGTTTAAGAAACCAGTAGACTCTAATGAGAAGATGGTGGAGTTGGTGTTTTGGAAGGTTGAGATCCAATATGTGAAGAACTACCTTCATCCAAAACTGTCTTGTGACCCTTTATATTATGGGGCAAGTTACCAAAGTAATTCTATCCGATGTTTCTGTTTCCATAAACCATGAGAGCGCAATGTTCAACTGCTTTATGTACATCTGAACGCAGGAGTGAACTTGCTGACTTTCAGAACTAACTGGTCATTCATCTCGTTGCAGTTCGTGGGATCTCGTGCACAAAATGGTTGCCTCATTTGCCTACACAACAATGATCATTGTAGTTCAAGGTAATTCATTGTATGAAATATAAAATGAAAAATACTCTTGAATTATGTGGTAGTTATAACCAGACACTGGCAGGTGCTATTTAATTACATGACGGAAATTAAATCTAGACTGATGTGGTGTCATTGAGTGACGTAGTAATGTTGATACAATGACTGTGATATAGGTGAAAGCTTAATGAAGGCGATTGCAAAAGTGAACCTGAAGTTGTCTCTCAGCATATACCATATAATTGGCTCTTTCATATCTGTATGCTATTACCAGGGATTTCTGGACAATGACTCTGGGAAAAATACATTATAATTCAAGAGTATTTTTAATTTTATATTTCATACAATGAATTACTTTGAAGTGCAATGACCAATGTTGTGTAGGCAAATGGGGCAACCGTTTTTGTACCGAAGTAGATCCCACAAACAGCAATGAGTTGGTACTGTTTTTTTTCATTGATGTTGGTTAAGACACTGAGAATTCCCTGCTCCACTACAAAAATGACCATAGATCTTTAACTTGAAGCGCTGGAGTAGGTCCCTACCTCAAAGCAGTTGTGCAGTGGAGTGTCAGCTTCAGTGTGCTTAAGTCCTGGTGTGGAGCTTGAATAAAAAAGAAAGACTTGCATTTATATAGTGCCTTTCACAACCACTGGACGTCCCAAAGCGCTTTACATCCTTTTTGAAGTGTAGTCACTGTTGTAATGCAGGAAATGCAGCAGTCAATTTGCACACAGCAAGCTCCCACAAACAGCCATATGTTAATGACCAGCTAGTGATGTTGATTTGAGGGATAAATATCGGCCAGGACACCAGGGATAACTCTGCTGCTCCTCTTCGAAATGTGCCATGAGATCTTTTACGCCCACCTGAGAGAGCAGACAGGGCCTCGGTTTAACATCTCATCCGAAAGACGACACCTCCGACAGTGCAGCACTCCCTCAGCACTGCACTGGAGTGTCAGCCTAGATTTTTGTGCTCAAGACTCTGGAATGGGACTTGAACCCACAACCTTCTGACTCAGAGGCAAGGGTGCCACCCACTGAGCCACAGGTAACATTCTTAAAAGTAGATGGTTGTTTCCTTTATAGAATGTTTCTTGAGAAGCAGAGCACCATATGATCATGATGTAGAATTAGTTTAGGTTAATCTAAAAAATAACCATATTATGCACCAGTACGGTGAGTTATCATGTGATTTCCATCAGATTACTAGAAAATTAAACAGTACATATTGTCATAATTCTCTTGGTACTGCACCCTTGCATTTTCTGTAGCTGCTGATGGACCATCTCATTCTGTTAGAAGTTTTTATCTATCACGTTTGTATAGCACCCTGTCGGTGTCTCAAACATCCCAAGGTATTTCACATTGAGCAAATTACATTGTGCAGTTATTGCTACGTGGTCAAACACAGCGACCATTTTGTGCACAGCAAGGTCCTACAAGCTGCAAAGACATGAATGACCAATGTTCCCTCTAAGCTGCAAGCGTGCACGCAACAATCTTGGAAGGTACCACCCCGGCCGCTCACAAGCTCTCCAAAACACACTGCATGCACAGCGGCTGCACAAGAAGTGTAAAGGTACCGCTCATTGAAAAACTTGGCAGCGCACAACAACGAAATTTTCAAGGGATCATTGTGAATGACCAGTTAACCTGTTTTTGGTGTTGCTTTTGAGAGAGGATGGCATAAAGCTTCAGAGACTTTTTAAATGTCATGGCTGGGAACTTTTTAACAGGGAAAAAGCTTATATGAGAAGCCAATCACTATTATAAACTTAGTATCAATCTGCCAATCTATAGTTTGCAGCTTTGAAAACCAATGATTTCTGTTATAATGTATTGCACTTTGTCATCTTAAAGTTACATTGTCCATTATGCTTCTTGACTTTCATTACACAGCTTTTCTGTTTTCTTTAACAGCAAGGTAAATGATTCAAGGCAATCGGATTTGTAGCCTGTTCCACTCGATTAGAATTTGAGGGAAAAAAAGCATTACTTTTAACAAATTGTTCAGACCACATTCTTGTTTTACTCTGCAGATGACTTCCAGACAGCTCAGCTTTTGGCCTTAATTTTGGAATTACTCACCTTCTGCGTGGAGCACCACACCTATCATATCAAGAACTACATTATAAACAAAGACATTCTCCGGAGAGTGCTTGTACTCATGGGCTCAAAGCATGCCTTTGTGGCATTATGTAAGTCATAGTCTGATTTTTAATTCATTTGCTGTTCTTTCTAAAATTTTGCGTTTTTTATTAGTTTGAGTATTTTAATTTATACCTGTATTTACTTTTAATTTCAGGTGCACTTCGCTTCATGAGAAAGATAATCGGGTTGAAAGACGAGTTCTACAATCGCTACATTATGAAAGCCTTTCTGTTTGAAGCTGTGGTGAAGGCATTTCTGAACAACGGGTCCCGCTATAACTTGCTGAATTCAGCAATTATTGAAATGTTCGAGTTCATCAGAGTGGTGAGTGTGCCTATGTCACTGCCAAATAAATGAAGCTGATGGTGTGGGAACTGGGGCAGAGCGCGCAGGTTCAGTCCTCTGTTCTGCTGTACCCAATCTGGGCCACAGTGCCACAGAGAGCAGCCACACCAAGGGGCAGGTTCAGTCCTCTGTTCCACCGAGTGCCCCATCTCGGCCACACCATACAGAGAGCAGCCGCACCAAGGGGCAGGTTCAATCCTCTGTTCCAACGAGCGCCCCATCTCGGCCACACTGTACAGAGAGCAGCCACGCCAAGGGGCAGGTTCAGTCCTCTGTTCCAACGAGCGCCCCATCTCGGCCACACTGTACAGAGAGCAGCCACGCCAAGGGGCAGGTTCAGTCCTCTGTTCCAACGAGCGCCCCATCTCAGCCACACTGTACAGAGAGCAGCCACGCCAAGGGGCAGGTTCAGTCCTCTGTTCCGCTGAGCGCCCCATCTCCACCACATTTTACAGAGAGCAGCCGCACCAAGGGGCAGGTTCAATCCTCTGTTCCGCTGAGCGCCCCATCTCCACCACATTTTACAGAGAGCAGCCGCACCAAGGGGCAGGTTCAATCCTCTGTTCCGACGAGCGCCCCATCTCAGCCACATTTTACAGAGAGCAGCCGCTCCAAGGGGCAGGTTCAGTCCTCTGTTCCGCTGAGTGTCCCATCTCGGCCACATTGTACAGAGTGCTATCAAGGGGGCAGGGAAAGTAGGATGCAGAGTCTCCAGCAGTCTGCTGCCGTGCATCTTCTGGTAGTGGATCATCAAGAGCGAGGGAGCGAGCAGACCGCTTCGTCATCCTTCCCAGACGGGAGCTGCAGCTTACGGGTGAATTTCAGGTTGCAGGTTCTGCAGCGGCTTCTCAGTTCAAATTTGTTTTACTTACTGTAACAGTGGAGAAAAGGAACAGCCACAAATACTGGCAATATGAAAATAACAGAAAATATACACAACAGGCCTGTCAGCATCTGAACGAGAAAAGACAGGTAGACGCTTTAGCCTTTCATAATCTTGGCATTTTCTGTTTTTAGTATTTTCACAAGGAAGATGGAATCAATTCTGTGCTATAAATTATATGAACCTCAAATTAGCTGAGTCCAACTTGAGTGCATTTCCATTGTAGAGACCTGAAAATCAAACCGCATGAATTTTTAACGCACACAAATATTCTTAATTGAAAAGTAGTATTTGTATGTTTTTATTAATAGCTAAAACCTAGCGCCTTGTTCTTTTATACAGGAAGACATCAAGTCTCTAACAGCTCATGTCATAGAAAATTACTGGAAAGCACTTGAAGACGTGGATTATGTGCAGACGTTCAAAGGACTGAAACTGCGTTACGAGCAGCAAAGGGAAAGGCAGGATAATCCAAAACTTGACAGGTGAGGCTTTTTAATAAATATTGGCTAATATTTTCCGGGGCCCATGACCTCCTACATGGCTGTAAATGCCCCGCAAGTTCCGGGTTTCTGCGTGGGCTGCGCGTGCGCGAAAGCCCGGAACTTGCGATCTGTCAAGTTTCAGCTTGACAGATCATCCACATCCCCGGGAAATGGACATTCGCTGGCGGAGAGTCGGGCTACTGCCCGGCGAATACCCGTGAAACTCTTACGCCTGGCAAAAGCAGGCGTAGGGCCTTCGTCTACCAGCGTAAGAGTTTAAATTTAAAGAAGAAATTTTAAAAAAATTATTTAAACATAAAAGAACTTTAAAATTAGTTATAGGTTATTTTTAGCCCCTTTAAAACATTTAAATTTATTTTTCAAAAAATAAAATTTTTGTTTTAAATGTTTAATTTAATTGTATTTTAATTTTTTTGAACATGTAATTTATTTTTATTTAACTGGTGTGTAATTTTTTTTTAGGGAATTCCTGTTATGCTTCCAGGGATTCCGTACACAAATGGAATCCCCATAAGCATAATGGGGATCTCCCTTTTTCATTGGTTGGCCTGGCCCACGTGATCCTGGGGCGCTTGCGAACCGGATGTGCCCCTGGGATACCTGGGCCTTTACGCATGCATACGCGTAGAGACCCCCGGAGCGCGAGTCGACAAACCCCCGGGACCAGCGGGTAGGTTCGTACTTTTCTTGCAGTTCGGAGGCATTCGCCTGCGGGAAGCCTCCGACCGCAAATTCAGGCCCACTATTTCTCTTCCTTGAGAACTCATAGAGTCATAGAGTTTTACAGCACAGAAAGAGGCCCTTCGGCCCATCGTGTCCGCGCCGCCCATCCATCCCTGTCCAGTCTAATCCCATTTTCCAGCATTTGGTCCATAGCCTTGTATGCAATGGCATTTCAAGTGCTCATCCAAATGCTTCTTGAATGTTGAGGGTTCCTGCCTCTACCACCCTTTCAGGCATTGAGTTCCACATTCCAACCACCCTCTGGGTGAAGAAGTTCCTCCTCAAATCCCCTCTAAATCTCCTGCCCCTTACCCTGAATCTATGCCCCCTTGTTATTGACCCCCCTACTAAGGGGAAAAGTTCCTCTCTATCTACCCTACCTATGCCCCTCATCATTTTGTACACCTCAATCAGGTCCCCCCTCAGCCTTCTTTGCTCCAAGGAAAACAACCCCAGCCTGTCCAACCTCTCTTCATAGCTGAGGCACTCCATCCCAGGTAACATCCTGGTGAATCTTCTCTGCACCCTCTCCAAGGCAATCACATCCTTTCTATAGTGAGGCGACCAGAACTGCACACAGTACTCCAGCTGTGGCCTCACCAGCGTTTTGTACAGCTCCATCATAACCTCCCTGCTCTTATATTCCATGCCTCGGCTAATGAAGGCAAGTATCCCATATGCCTTTTTAACCACCTTATCTACCTGTTCCGCTGCCTTCAGGGATCTATGTACATGTACACCAAGGTCCCTCTGACCCTCTGTACTTCCTAGGGTCCTACCACTCATTGTGTATTCCCTTGCCTTATTTGTCCGTCCAAAATGCATCACCTCGCACTTTTCAGGGTTAAATTCCATTTGCCACTTTTCCGCCCATCTGACCAACACGTTTATATCGTCCTGTAGCCTGAGGCTTTCCTCCTCGCAATTTACCGCCCCACCAATTTTCGTGTCATCTGCGAACTTACTGATCATACCTTTTACATTCTCATCCAAGTCATTTATGTAGATCACAAACAATAAGGGACCCAGCACCGATCCCTGAGGTACCCCACTGGACACAGGCTTCCAGTCACAAAACCAACCTTCGACCATCACCCTCTGTCTCCTGCCACTCAGCCAGTTTAGGATCCAACGCGCCAAGGCACCCTGGATCCCATGGGCTCTTACCTTCTTGACCAGTCTCCTATGCGGGACTTTGTCAAAAGCTTTACTGAAGTCCATGTAAACCACATCCACAGCATTTCCCTCATCCACCCCCCTAGTCACCCCCTCGAAAAATTCAATCAGATTTGTCAGACATGATTTACCCTTGACAAAGCCATGCTGACTATCCCCGATTAATCCTTGCCTCTCCAAGTGGAGACTAATTTTGTCCCTCAGAATTTTTTCCAATAATTTCCCTACCACAGATGTTAGGCTCACTGGCCTGTAATTCCCTGGTTTATCCCTGCTACCCTTCTTGAATAATGGTACTACGTTAGCTGTTCTCCAGTCCTCTGGTACATCCCTTGTGGCCAGAGAGGTTCTGAAAATTTGTGTCAGAGCCCCTGCAATCTCCTCCTTTGCCTCCCACAGCAGCCTGGGATACATCTCGTCCGGGCCTGGGGATTTATCCACTTTTTGGCCTGCTAAAACCGCTAGCACCTCCTCCCTCTCGATGCTAATATGTTCAAGTATGTCACAGTCCCCTTGCCCGATTTCTATGTCTGCGTCGTCTTTCTCCATAGTGAACACAGATGCAAAAAATTCATTTAAAACCCCGCCTACATCATCTGGCTCTACACAGATTGCCACTTTGGTCCCTAATGGGCCCTACCCTTTCCCTGGTTATCCTCTTGCCCTTAATATACTTATAAAACGTCTTAGGATTTTCCTTTATTTTGCTCGCCAGTGTTATTTCATGGCCCCTCCTCGCCCTCCTAATTTCTTTTTTAAGTATGCCCCTGCATTTTTTTATACTCCTCTAGGGCTTCTTCCGTCTTTAGTCTTTTGTAACTGCCAAAAGCCCCCCTTTTATTTCTAATGCATTTTTGTATATCCCTTATCATCCAAGGTTCCCTTTGCTTGTTGGTCCCACCCTTGACCTTTACAGGAACATGTTGGCGTTGTACTCTCTCTATTTCCCTTCTGAAAGTCTCCCACTGTTTTGATGTGGATTTTCCTATAAGTAGCTGCTCCCAGTCCACTTTGGCCAGATCCTGCCTTATCATATTAAAATCGGCCCTCCCCCAATTTAGAACCCTTATTTCCGGGCCGTCTTTGTCTTTTTCCATGACCACCTTAAATCTCACCGAATTATGGTCACTGTCGCCAAAATGCTCTCCTACTGACACTTCCACCACTTGCCCGGCTACATTCCCCAGAATTAGGTCCAGTACCGCCCCCTCTCTTGTAGGACTTTCTACATGTTGGCTCAAAAAGCTCTCCTGGATGCACTTTAAGAATTCTCCTGTGTAAGCCTTGGCTCAGTGGGCCGCACCCTCTCGCCTCCGAGTAAGAAGGTTGTGGGATCGAGTCCCACTCCAGAGACTTGAGCACAGAAATCTAGGCTGACACTCCAGTGCCGTCCTGAGGGAGTGCGGCACTGTCGGAGGTGCCGTCCTGAGGGAGTGCGGCACTGTCGGAGGTGCCGTCCTGAGGGAGTGCGGCACTGTCGGAGGTGCCGTCCTGAGGGAGTGCGGCACTGTCGGAGGTGCCGTCCTGAGGGAGTGCGGCACTGTCGGAGGTGCCGTCCTGAGGGAGTGCGGCACTGTCGGAGGTGCCGTCCTGAGGGAGTGCGGCACTGTCGGAGGTGCCGTCCTGAGGGAGTGCGGCACTGTCGGAGGTGCCGTCCTGAGGGAGTGCGGCACTGTCGGAGGTGCAGTCCTGAGGGAGTGCGGCACTGTCGGAGGCGCAGTCCTGAGGGAGTGCGGCACTGTCGGAGGCGCAGTCCTGAGGGAGTGCGGCACTGTCGGAGGCGCAGTCCTGAGGGAGTGCGGCACTGTCGGAGGCGCAGTCCTGAGGGAGTGCGGCACTGTCGGAGGTGCAGCCCTGAGGGAGTGCGGCACTGTCGGAGGTGCCGTCCTGAGGGAGCGCTGCACTGTCGGAGGTGCAGCCCTGAGGGAGTGCGGCACTGTCGGAGGTGCCGTCCTTCGGGTGAGACGTTAAACCGAGGCTCATCTGTGCTCTCAGGTGGACGTAAAAAAATCCCAAGGCACTATTTTAAAGAAGAAAATGCTGGAAACAATTAGATTTGAGCTCCTGTTCTCTGGATTGCTATTCCAGTGATTTATCACTACCGGGTCTTGAATTTTAAATTCCCACTATGTAAAAGCATCCTAACACTTTTTTTCCCCTCTGGCATACAGTATGCGCTCCATCTTGCGGAATAACAGGTACCGACGAGACGCCCGCACCCTGGAGGAAGAGGAGGAGATGTGGTTCAACACGGATGAGGATGAAATGGAAGACGGAGAGCCAGTTCTACTACCAACTGACAAGTCAAAAAATGACGACGAAATCATGGACCATTTTGGCAAATTTATGGAGAGGAAAAAATGTATGGAATCTGCCAATTAAGTGTAAATTCTTTTTTTTTATTACTCGACTGCAGGAACATAAAAAGACAAGTGGCTATCAGTTTGAGCAGTACCCTCTACGTACAGAAAGTTTCCCCGATGCCAGTTCTTTCACAATCGCGAATGTCTCATTACTGTGTGTGGCAGGCAGGAATGAATTATGGCACTGAATGAACAACCTGCTCGCAAAACCATCTAACGAAGCAGCTCCACAATGGCCTGTTGGGTAAAAGGCAGCATGTGGTGCACTGAAGGGGGCATTAGACTTGGCTTTTGCATCACTGGGCTAGGGAGTTGGGGGGGGGGGGCGGCGGAGGGACCCGGGGAGTGTAAATCGGTCCAAGTCCTCACTCTGACCATTATCCGATGACTGCTGCTGGGAAGTGCTCGTACGTGGATGCCAGAGGAGGACAGGACTGGTCTTGGCTGTGGTGCCCCCACACCAAAGGGTGAGTAGGTTGCTGACGCTCACTCTCGCGAGAAGAATGGCCCTTGGGTGAAGGGGAGGGGTTGCTGCTGGCATCCATGGAACTGCACCGTAGTAACAGTCGGTATCTGCAGGAGAGGAAGGAAGAAATTGGAAAGAGAGCTCTGTGTGTATATAGTGGGTCCAAAAGCACCATTCTAGCTTGTAGAGCTAGTTATTGTATCGTTTGTAAATGTGAAATTACTCTTTACACCAAGGTTCCCTCTAATTTTCTTTTGGCCCGCGTGGCTTTCAATAAGGTCCCACATAAGAGATTAGCGTGTAAAGTTAAGGCACATGGGATTGGGGGCAAGGTATTGACTTGGATAGAGAACTGGTTGGCAGACAGAAAGCAGAGAGTTGGATTAAACTGGTCTTTTTCCGAGTAGCAGGCAGTGACTAGTGGGGTGCCGCAGGGATCGGTCCTAGGACCCCAGCTATTCACAATATATATTAATGATCTAGACAAGGGAACTAGATGTAATATCTCCAAGTTTGCAGACGACACAAAGCTGGGTGGGCGTGTGTGCTGTGAGGAGGATGCCGAGAAACTCCAGGATGATTTGGACAAGTTGGGTGATTGGGCAGAAGCATGGCAGATGCAATATAACGTGGATAAATGTGAGGTTATCCACTTTGGTGTCAAAAACAGGAAGGCAGATTATTATCTGAACGGCAATAGATTGGGAGAAGGGGAAGTGCAACGAGACCTGGGTGTCCTTGTGCACCAGTCGCTGAAGGTAAGCATGCAGGTGCAGCAGGCGGTTAAGAAGGCAAATGGTATGTTGGCATTCGTAGCGAGAGGGTTTGAGTACAGGAACAAGGATGTCTTGCTGCAGTTGTACAGGGCCTTGGTGAGACCACACCTTGAGTATTGTGTGCAGTTTTGGTCGCCTTATCTGAGGAAGGATGTTCTTGCCATGGAAGGAGTGCAGCGAAGATTCACCAGGCTGATACCTGGGATGGCAGGAATGACGTATGAGGAGAGATTGGGTCGATTGGGCTTATATTCGCTGGAGTTTAGAAGAATGAGAGGGGATCTCATTGAAACTTATAAAATTCTGACAGGACTGAACAGACTAGATGCAGGAAGAATGTTCCCGATCGCCGGGGAGTCCAGAACCAGGGGTCACAGTCTAAAGATAAGGGGTAGGCCATTTAGGACTGAGATGAGGAATTTCTTCACCCAGAGAGTGGTGAACCTGTGGAATTCTCTACCACAGAAGGCAGTGGAGGCCAATTCATTAAATATATTCAAGAAGGAGTTGGATATATTTCTTAAGGCTAAAGGGATATGGGGAGAAAGCAGGGACAGGGTACTGAATTTGGATGATCAGCCATGATCGCATTGAATGGCGGAGCAGGCTCGAGGGGCCGAATGGCCTTCTCCTGCTCCTATCTTCTGTGGCCCCTTTATTGGGCTGTGCAGGCCATTCAAAATTCACGCTTGCGCAGTTTTTCTATTTAAAAGCCGGCTGACCGGCTGCGCGGGACCTTCAGAGCGCCGCGCAGCTTAAAGGGAACATTGCATTACACATTAAATTAAACTGTCAATTAGCCGAACAAAGTTCGGGTCTAGCATACAAACTGAACTCCCCCCACAAAATTTCAGAAGAGCCAATATATTGAAAGGAAGCTAATCGATGGGGGGTTTTCTGATTTTTGCTTTGATTAGATTCTACTTCTTACCCACTTTATTCACTTTTAGAATGATAGAAATGTCAACACAGCAGAAAGCTGTTTGGTCCCTCGAGCCTGTGTCGTTGCTATTGCACCCTCTGTGGCTGACTACTCTGATTCCTGCTTTCTCCGTGACCTACAGAGCAGATCCCCATTACTTAAATTGTTTTCTACATTCTGTTCTGATTTTCACTTCTGTGCATTGTATGAAATTCACTTTATATGAAAAAATATTCACCGCCTGCATTATTTTTAGATATTTTTTATGAATTTAGTGTTTTGCAGGAGAAATTTACTGGGAATACTAATGCCAGAGAAAGGGTTATATTTGCACTTTAAGTTGAACACTTAAAGATCTTGTTCACTCAAGCCTCCTATGAATTCAGTTGTCACGGTTCTGTTTTGAAGAGCTGACTTGGATATACATTGAAACGTATTAAAATTACACTGATGATTCTCTAAGGTACCCTTTTAACTATTATTTGAAGTAAATTTTGAACTTCTGCCTTTTTAGTGAAGGACGGGGATGAGAAGGAGGTCCTGACGAAAAGCACTCTGACAGGGAGGCAAAGCCCCAGCTTCAAGCTTTCCTTCTCCAGCACCAGCAGTGGAAACAGCAAGTCCAGCCTCACCAGCCAGTCAGCCTCGAGTAACTCACCTGGGTCGCCAGGCTCCCCGGGCTCTCCAGGGTCACCCGGAACAATAGCCAAAAGCACACCTCATATGGCAGCTATTACTACCAAGGTATCGTATTGAATTTAAGTGATTCCTCAAATCTTGGGACTGTTTCGGGCATAGTTGCTGCAGTCTGTCCCCTCCCTCCATCTGAATTGAAGTTGGGGTTGACTCCCTTATTAAAGTAACGTTGACTGTTCATTTGTTCACATCGTAATCAAGTCTACCCTTTCATCCCTTTTGTGTGATTATGTTAATGAATCATTAACTCCAAAATCATTGTTCAATCTCAAACCTTGTAATCCAGGTGTTTTCTACAAAGTAAAGTATGACTTGTATAGGAATAAAAACTTGAGTGCCGGTCTCCCTCAATGCTCAGCCAGTTTAGTCGGTGCGTAGCCGATGTTCCACAACACGGACATTTGTTCCTGGACCTACAACCAGTGCATCATGGTAACTGGGGATAATATGCACTTTATTGGTGTCTCTTTTAAATTACAGGCTGATATGAGATTAAAACAATGCCACCCAAATATGCATCCACTGGGTTTAGAGACCAATTGGATGCTACAATGGCAGGACTTTAGGGGCTTTCTGGATTGGAAGAGCAAAGATCGGCTGAATGGCCTTCCCCATCCGCAATTATCTTGTGAACTGAACCATGATACAATTGCTACCTTCCTTTTATCACATACAATTGTACGTGCTGATTAACAGGCTTTTCAACTTGTGTAATAAGTGCCTAACCTCCTACATCACTCCTTTGTTTCTGTTTGACCTTCTCTCCTGAAGGCATTTGCTCGCCCTGGGTTTGGCTCCATGGGCTCCCTTTGCTATCGCAGCCAAGTGGCCATCCTCTGTTCGAGCGTTGGGGGAAAAAACCTGAGGGACAGCATTAATCGCCATTTAGAAAGGCATGGATTAATCAAGGACAGTCAGCATGGATTTGTTAAGGGAAGGTAGTGTCTGACTAACTTGATTTGAATTTTTTGAGGAGGTAACAAGAAGGGTGTTGAGGGTAGTGCGTTTTGATGTAGTCTACATGGGTTATAGCAAGGCTTTTGACAAGGTCCTGCATGGCAGACTGGTCAGAAAAGTAAAAGCCCCTGGGATCCAAGGGAAAGTGGCAAGCTGGATCCGAAATTGGCTCAGTGGCAGGAAGCAAAGGGTAATGGTCGACAAATGTTTCAGTGACTGGAAAGCTGTTTCCAGTTGGGTTCAGCAGGGCTCAGTACTAGGTCCCTTGCTTTTTGTGGTACTTATCAATGATTTAGGCTTCACTGTAGGGGGCATGATTAAGAAGTTTGCAGATGATACACAAATTGGCCATGTGGTTGATAGTGAGGAAGAAAGCTGTAGACTGCAGGAATATAACAATGGACTGGTCAGGTGGGCAGAAAAGTGGCAAATGGAATTCAATCCGGAGAAGTGTGAGGTAATGCATTTTGGGGAGGGCTAACAAGGAAAGGGAATAAAGAAAGACTTTGATTTATATAGCTACTTTCACGACCACCGGACGCCTCAAAGCGCTTTACAGCCAATGAAGTATTTTGGAGTGTAGTCACTGTTGTACTTTAGGATGCTGAGAAGTACAGAGGAACCTTGGAGTGCATGTCCACAGATCCCTGAAGGTAGCAGGCCAGGTAGATAAGGTGGTTAAAAAGGCATGCAGGATACTTGCCTTTATTAGCCGAGGCACAGAATATAAGGGCAGGGAGGTTATGCTTGAACTGTATAAAATACTAGTTAGGCCAGAGCTAGAATACTGAGTGCAGTTCTGGTCACCACATTACAGGAAGGATGTGATTGCACTAGAGAGGGTACAGAGGAGATTTACAAGGATGTTGTCAGGATTGGAGAATTTTAGCTATGAGGAACGATTGGATAGGCTGGGGCTGTTTTCTTGGAACAGAGGAGGCTGAGGGGAAATGTAATTGAGGTGTATAAAATTATGAGGGGCCTCGATAGAGTGGATAGGAAGGACCTATTTCCCTTAGCAGAGAGGTCAATAACCAGGGGGCACAGATTTAAAGTAATTGGTAGAAAAATTAGAGGGGATTTGAAGAGAAATGTTTTCACCCAGAGGGTGATGGGGGGTCTGGAACTCACTGCCTGAAAGGGTGGTAGAGGCAGAAACCCTCATCACATTTAAAAGGTACTTGGATATGCACATGAAGTGCCGTAACCTACAGGGCTACGGACCAAGAGCTGGAATGTGGGATTAGGCTGGATAGCTCTTTTTTTGGCTGGCACGGACACGATGGGTCGAATGGCCTCCTTCTGTGCCATAAATTTCTAAGATTCTATGAGTACTTTGTTGAGTGTTGACAGGCTATTTGACTGCTGAGCAACACTGCCGAGTCCAATCCCATCCCACTGCACTCTGCGTCACTGGATAACGGTCAGGAACCAGAACCATGGTTGATTTTCCACTCCCAACGTGCAGAGGTGCTGAGGCCAATTGTAGCGTCTCTGTTGCCACCTCAGCTGAAGTCGGCCAGTCCAGCACAGGCAGGATTGCTATCTGCAATCTTCTGGTGTGCACAGCTCAGATATACACTGACATTACCAACTGGACCATCGCAGGAGCTGTGTTGTCAAATTAATTAAAACTTCTTATTCCTGTCTTTAGAATTATGGTATCACACCCTTTAATAATTGACTCTTTTATGACATTTGCCATCCCTCCACTAAGGCAAGTGCTCCTCGATCTTTACTAACACTGCTTTGATCATTAGAAGGCACAGTAGCAGTTGGGTTCGTCTGGCCCTTTTTCCTTCTCCTAGAAAGAATCACGGTCAGAAATCTGCATTTTGCCATTCCTGTGTGGCGCCTTGATGCTGCAACTTCTAACTCTCCATTGTAATACCATTTAACATGCTCCATTCTAATGGCATGCTCCCCTGTCACTCCTCTAATGCAGTGGTCTAACCTAGCCCATTGTGTGGTGATTGAATAAATATCCATTGTCATCTGTTTACAGTTCAAAACATCCCTCTGATTTGACATTGTTTGCCCTGTCTTTGAGAGAGGTTAAATTTTTTGATTGTCTCCTGTTATTTCATAATCAGTCGCAAAGGGTGCTTTTCCTGAACTGTGGGAGCTATTTGTTAAATCTGATTAGTGCTAATGTCCTGATTTTAGAGCATCTCATGCTATCGGGTGTAAAAGTGTTTGGAAGGGAAGTGTAATACTTTATTCTGACATCGAGATGCCTCGTAATCTGCACAAGTGTAATTGTACTAGTTGACATCCTGTGGAGTTTCTCATGTTGAGTCATGAATAAATCCAATAACAAACTCAAGAGAAACTTCTTCACCCAGAGAGTGGTGAGAATGTGGAACTTGCTACCACAGGGAGTGGTTGAGGTGAATAGTTAGCTGTGTTTAAGGGGAAGCTACAGGAAACTCTCGATTTACCGGCACCTAAATAACCGGAAATCTCTGTTAACCGGCAAAATTCAGGAGTAGGTTCAGGTAAGTTTTACTTCATATTAGTGGCAGTTCCTGGATCTGTGGCTGTGTAACCGGGGTTCCTGCACCTGTTGCTAAGCAACAGGGAAGCCTGGATTTGTTGCTGTGTACGGAGCTCTCGTACCTTTTAACTATACCTCTCTGTAATCCGGACTTTTTGATAAACCGGCACCACGCCGGTCCCGTTGGTGCCGGATAATAACGAGTTTCCTGTAGGTAAGTGCACGAGGGAGAAAGGAATAAAAGGATATGCTGATGGGGTTAGATGAAGTAGGGTGGGAGGAGGTTCGTGTGGAGCATAGACCAGTTGGGCAGGATGGTCTCTCGCTCTGCTGTAAATTCTATGTATTATGTAAGAATGTGGTAAAGTTTGAGAGATGCAGTGAAGTAAGTGAATACTGTAAATTCTCTGGCTCCCGAGCCAGTCACGAAAGGTGATGGTGTTTTTTTTTTATTTGGCTCAAATTTCCCAGCAACAATTCAGGAAAAATGTAAGCGATTTTGTTTGTGCTGCAGTCAACATTTGAAATGTGTTGCACGCTATGCTTTTCATTATATTATAGATACCTGTTCGATAATTCTTGTTTCTTGTCCAGGGAGGTCTAATCGGCCTTGTAGATTACCCAGACGACGATGAGGAGGAGGAGGAGGAGGAGGAGGAGGAGGAAGAGGAGGAGGAAGACAGCGATGAAAAAGAACAATCGACACCTTTGACGAAGAAATCCAGGCTTGGATCCTAATGGCGATCCCCTTCGGCCTTGCCCAGTGACGCATACTGACCTGCAAAAAAATCACCAGACTCAGAAGGGTGTCTGAACCGTTGTCTCTCACAGATAAAAATGTACACGTGGAATTCTGCTGATGAAGTGCCAATCCAACGAAGCAGGAAATGATGCAACAACAACAACAACAAATAATAGGACACCAGAGCAAAGGAATTGGAACTTGTTGACAATCAAGTGCGTCCAGGCTTTGACCTCGCTCTACCCCCCCTTTCTCAGGGAAGGAAGATATAAAAGCAGCAGCCGGTGAGGGGTGGAGAGTTTTCTAGTGCTACGAAACGTAGCGCGACCAGCTGGTTCTGACCCAGTCTGTTAACGGTGTGTTGGGAAGGTCAGCGGGAGCCCAGGAGAGCACGGTGTTGTCCAGCAGTAATTCCTCCCCGGAGTGCCAGCAGTTTTTCTCGTTGTTCAAAGACCTCCTGCCTTTGCATTGTATATTCAGGACATCGATGGTCACGATGAAAGAAAACATTTTAAAGGAACCTCTGTGGGGAGGGCTGAGAGTACACAATTTTTCTCTTTTTAACCTGTGCCCTTTAAAACTGCATAATTTTTTGAGGAAAAAAAAAACCCATCCCCTCTGACTAAAAAGTGAATGGAATTTCTAGATGTGATCATTTTTGTTTCATATCTTGCATTTTCTTCAATTTTTTTTCTCGAGTGTACACTTAGTTGTTTAAGTATATTTGGGACCATTAAAGAAATTATTTGCTGTAATGTATTTCCCCCTGTTGTACTGGAGCCCTTCATTATGGTACTTGTGGGGGGGAAAGGTTTGTGCTATAATAGACATGGATTTAGGTGTGTGTGAAAGGTGGTTTTGTTTGTTTTTAAAAGGGCTGGTATATACTGACCATTTCATATGGTGGTGTTTGACACATTCCGGTGTGTTTGAAGTTTTTTGTCTTCATAGAATCATAGAAATTTACAGCACAGAAGGAGGCCATTCGGCCCATCTTGTCTGTGCTGTCCGACAAAGAGCTATCCACCCTAATCCCACTTTCCAGCTCTTGGTCCGTAGCCCTGTAGGTTACGGCACTTCAAGTGCATATCCAGGTACTTTTTAAATGTGATGAGGGTTTCTGCCTCTACCACCCTTTCAGGCAGTGAGTTCCAGACCCTCACCACCCTCTGGGTGAAAACAATTCTCCTCAAGTCCCCTCTAAACCTCTGACCAATTACTTTAAATCTGTGCCCCCCTGATTATTGACCCTTCTGCTAAGGGAAATAGGTCCTTCCTATCCACTCTATCTAGGCCCCTCATAATTTTATACACCTCAATTAGGTCTCCCTTCAGCCTCCTCTGTTCCAAAGAAAACAACCCCAGCCTATCCAATATTTCCTCATAGCTAAAATTCCCCAGCCCAGGCAGCATCCTCGTAAATCTCCTCTGCACCCCCTCCAGTGCAATCACATCCTCCCTGTAATGTGGTGACTAGAACTGTACGCAGTACTCTAGCTGCGGCCTAACTAGTGTTTTATACAGTTCAAGCATAACCTCCCTGCTCTTATATTCTATGCCTCGACTAATAAAGGCAAGTATCCCGTATGCCGCCTTAACCACCTTATCTACCTGTCCTGCTACCTTCAGGGATCTGTGGACGTGCGCTCCAAGATCCCTCTGATCTTCTGCACTTCCCAGTGTCGTACCATTTATTGTGTATTCCCTTGCCTTGTTAGCCCTCCCCAAATGCATTACCTCACACTTCTCCAGATTGAATTCCATTTGCGACTGTTCTGCCCACTGACCAGTTCATTGATATCTTCCTGCAGTCTGCAGCTTTCTTCTTTATTATCAAGTCTTTATGGGTACGTACCATGCAGTCTATGGGCAAGTTTTAAATCCATTTCAAACTAATTTGGGTACATCAAGCTACACATACTAACCATTAAAGAAAGACTTGCATTTATGTAGCGCCTTTCATGACCACCAGACGTCCCAAAGCGCTTTACGGCCAATGAAGTACTTTTGAAGTGTAGTCATTGTTGTAATGTAGGAAATGCAGCGGCCAATTTGCAGCTAACCCTCAGCACTACACTAGAGTATCAGCCTAGATTTTTGTGCTGAGATCTTTGGAGTGGGTACAATAGCATAGTGGTTATATCACTGGACGAATAATCCAGAGGCCTGGACTAATAATCCGGAGATATGAGTTCTAATCCCATCATGGCAGCTGGGGAATTTAAATTCAGTTAATTAAATAAATCTGGAATAAAAAACTAGTATCGGTATCCTGAAACTACCAGATTGTCATAAAAACCCATCTGATTCACTAATGCCATCCTTACCTGGTCTGGCTTATATGTGATTCCAGACCCACAGCAATGTGGTTGACTCTTAACTGCCCTCTGAAATGGCCCAGCGAGCCACTCAGTTGTATAAGGCGGTTCATGGGCAATAAATGCCGGCCTTGACGGTGACATCGGATAAATTTTAAAAAACACAACCTTCTGACTCAGGCAAGAGTGCTGACACAATAATGTTGTGATATAGGATTTCTATCGGAACCGCCCTTTCCGAACCTCCAGCCCTATGAAACTCAAACAGGGCAAACCAGTAAGTATAAAATTGATCTAAATCGATCATAATTAGAACTGAGTTGCCTTAGCTTCATACGCTAGATCACCGGGGCCCAGGAACCATAATTTGGACACTGTTATACAGCAAAGTTGCAGTCGTTTTGCCATCTTGGAAATGGTGCCAATGCTTTTTTTTTACTACAATCAGAAGTAACGGTTAACGGAACCAAATTACCCCCATCGTGCCCAGTCCCCACAACAGTGTGCTGCTGTTCAGTGTACCAGTATAAATATTGGTACGGAGGTGGGAATAACATTTTAAAAAGTATATCCCAGTCACCAATTGTACAAAATTTAGTTGTGCAGTGGCGATTCCGGTTTTAATGACTAATGACTGACTGACTGTCCCTTGAACTCAGAACTACTAAACACAAGTGGATAACAGGTATGAAGGAGCATCAGGATTGTTCTCAACGTGACAAGACCCCCCACCACCCCCCACACAGGTGCTTTAACCCAAGATCAGGAAAGTAGAATTTTTTTTTTAATGTTTACAAAATCCTTGGTCTGCTTGGCGCGATAAGGTAAGGATAGACAAAGGGGAAACGTGTAGCTCTACCAGTAGAATCCACATCATCTTCCAGCAGTACCACTTTACGATCATATTCTCTAATGTTCCTCCGTTGGCCAGAATGATCCACATGACCATCATGAGTTTATAAATAAAGACTATCCTAGGTTTTTTTTTTAAACGTTAGGAGGGGAATGCTGTTTTTTCACAGTGATTTTTGCCTCGTGTCTTGCGTTCCTTTCTTGCTTTCGTTGTATGTTGTAGCAAATGTTTCCTTAATCACTCAGGAAGTTCCTGAAACGTTAACTGGTTTTTCTCTCCACGGATGCTGCCTGACCTGCTGAGTGTTTCCAGCATTTTCTGTTGTTATTTCAGATTTTGCGATGGTGTCCCATATTTTTTGTTCTTTTGCCCTGCGGGAAATGTTGCCAGTGTTTTCGGGTAGGTCCGCCAACAAAGCCTTACTCGTTGATTTCGACTTCGTACTCAAAACGTTAGAATTTCCTGAACCCGCAAGGACTTAATGCCTTCAGGAGTGAAGCAAGGATAAGACAAAAAAAGAGAAACTGCAATTGCTGGAAGTTTGAAATAAAAACAAAGTGCTGGATGACGTAAGAAAACTACGAGGCACTTGGTCTAAGCGTTAAAGCTTTAATCAACTGTTTTACAACATTGAGGTCTAGTTGTGTCCTTCACTAGTTCCTGTTAAGAATGTCCTGCGCAAGCTGGGCCCGTGCCCGAGTATTTATACTCACCCTGGACAGCGCCACCCGCAGGCCGCTCAGTATTATTTCGTAAGCCTTTCTTTCATGAATGATTCATGTCACTGTAATTACACAAATCAGTCAGCACTTGAAAGAGAAAATATAGGTTGTGACATTTCGCCTGTGTACCTATCATCAGGGCTAAATAACGAAACCGACATCACTAAAACAATATTCATACCATTGGCGTTTTACCAGTGGCTAGTTATCCTTAGTATCTGAAGCGTGGGCTGAGTGTGAACAGGCCGACCCCTCTACCGCACCGCAGTGGCTATTATTAAAGACACCTTAAGTTTGCAGATGATGCCAATGATGATCTTTGTGCAGCAGGTTGCTGGGGAGAGCAATGACTGATGGAATTAAACATGTATGTGTAAAGTTGAGAGAGGCAGAAGCGGAGAGCATGTCCTTCTACTAACGGAGCAGGAAAGACCTAGAGGTATCGGTGGTAGGTTGTTAAAACTAGTTAATGATTGCAAGTGGTCAAGAAAGAACATTTTGGGATGTATTGCTAGGGGCTTGGTTTATTAATCAAAGAAGGTGATGAAGTTGTATCTGACCTTAGTGAGGCTCCATCAGGAGCCCTTGCCACAGTACCGAAATGGCTCTCATCAAAGTCACAAATGACACCCTTTGTGAGTGTGACAAAGGTAAACTATCCCTCCTCGTCCTGCATGACTTGTCTGCAGCCTTTGACGCGGTTGACCACTCCATCCTTTTCCAACACCTCTCCACCGTCGTCCAGCTGGGTGGGACTGCACTCGCCTAGTTCCATTCTTATCTAATCGTAGCCAGAGAATCACCTGCAATGGCTTCTCTTCCCACTCCCGCATCGTTGCCTCTGGTGTCCCCCGAGGATCTATCCTTGGCCCCCTCCTATTTCTCATCTGCAAGTTGCCGCTTGGCGACATCATCTGAAAACACAGCATCAGTTTCCACATGTACACTGACAACATCCAGCGCTACCTCTTCTCTCGACCCCTCCACGGTCTCTAAATTGTCAGACTGCTTGTCCGACATCCAGTGCGGGGTGAGTAGAAATGTTCTCCAATTAAATATTGGGGAGACCGAAGCCATTGTTTTCAATCCCTGCCACAAACTCCGTTCCCTAGCAACTGACTCCATCCCTCTCCCTAACATCTGTCTGATGCTGAACTACACTGTTCGCAACGTTGGTGTTATATTTGACCCTGAAATGAGCTTCCGACCACATATCCGTACTATTACAAAGACCGCCTACTTCCACCTCTGTAACATCGCCCGTCTCCGCCCCTGCCTCAGCTCATCCGCTGCTGAAACCCTCATCCATGCCTTTGTTACCTCTAGACTTGACTATTCCAACACACTCCTGGCTGGCCTCCCACATTCTACCCTACGTAAACTTGAGGTCATCCAAAACTCACTGCCCGTGTCCTAACTCGCACCAATTCCCGTTCACCCATCACCCCTGTGCTCGCTGACCTACATTGGCTCCCGGTTAAGCAATGCCTCGATTTCAAAATTCTAATCCTTGTTTTCAAATCCCTCCATGGCCTCACCCCTCCCTATCTCTGTAATCTCCTTCAGCCCCACAACCGCCCCCCCCCACCCCCCCGAGATATCTGCGATCCTCTAGTTCTGCCCTCTTGAGCATCCCTGATTATAATCGTTCAACCATTGGTGGCTGTGCCTCCATGCCTAGGCCCTAAGCTCTGGAATCCCCTGCCTAAACCTCTCTGCCTCTTTCGTCCTTCAAGACGCTCCTTAAAACCTACCTCTTTGACCAAGCTTTTGGTCACACTTTTTTATTCGTTTATGGGATGTGGGCGTCGCTGGCAAAGCCAGCATTAATTGCCCCATTCCTAATTGCCCTTGAGAAGGTGGTGGTGAGCCGCCGCCTTGAACTGCTGCAGCCCGTGTGGTGAAGGTACTCCCACAGTGCTGTTAGGGAGGGAGTTCCAGGATGTTGACCCTGTGATGAAGTATCGGCCATATACTTTTAAGTCAGGATGGTGTGTGGCTTGGGGGGGAACTTGGAGGTGGTGGTGTTCCCATGCGCCTGCTGCCCTTGTCCTTCTAGGTGGAAGAGGTCGCTGGTTTGGGAGGTGCTGCCGAAGAAGCCTTGGCAAGTTGGTGCAGTGCATCTTGTAGATGGTACACACTGCAGCCACAGTACGCCAGTGGGGGAGGGAGTAAATGTTTAAGGTGGTGGATGGGGTGCCAATCAAGCGGGCTGCTTTGTTCTGGATGGTGCTGAGCTTCTTGAGTGTTGTTGGAACTGCACTCATCCAGGCAAGTGGAGAGTATTCCATCACACTCCTTACTTGTGCCTTGTAGATGGTGGAAAGGCTTTGTGGAGTCGGGATGTGAGACACTCGCCACAGAATACCCAGCCTCTGACCCGCTCTTTGCCACAGTATTTATGTGGCTGGTCTAGTTAAGTTTCTGGTCAATGGTGACTCCCAGGATATTGCTGGCGGGGGATTCGACGATGGTTATGCAGTTGAATGTCAAGGGGAGGTGGTTGGACTCTCGCTTGTTGGAGTTAGTCATTGCCTGGCACTTCTGTGGCGCGAATGTTACCTGCCACTTATCAGCCCAAGCCTGAACGTTGTCCAGGTCTTGTTGCATGCGAGCATGGACTGCTTCATTATCTGCCCTAATTTCTCCTTATTTGGCTCAGTGTCATTTTTTTGTGTTATAATACTCCTGTGAGTCGCCTTGGGACATTTGACTACGTTAAAGGTGCGATATAAATGCAAGTTGTTGCTGTACTGTGTTCAGTTTTAGTCTCCATATTACAGGAGAGATGTAGAATTAATAGACAGCATCCAAAGGACTTCTGAGGCTAAATAACTAAAACTAAATAAGTTCAAAGTCATCCATGTATACAAATTACAGGATAGTGCGAGATCATAAAACAATAAAAGTAGGAAGCAATTACAACAATTAAGAACATAAAAAATAAGAGCAGGAGTAGGCCGTACGGCCCCTCGAGCCTGCTCCGCCATTCAATAAGATCATGGCTGATCTTCGCGCTCAACTCCACTTTCCCGCCCGATCTCCAAATCCCTCATTTCCCCTAGAGTCCAAAAATCTATCAATCTCAGCCTTGAATATACTCAACGATTCGACAGTCACAGACAGCCCTTTGGGGTAGAGAATTCCAAAGATTCACAACCCTCAGAGTGAAACGCATCATTGATGGAAAAAAATCAACAAAACCCAAGAGACTGGGATGGTGGACAGGAGAACATGAATAACTTCAATTCTTAAAATTGTGGTAACTCCAGCAATAATTTTACAGATCACTCTTGCAAAAAAAAAAAAAACCCCTAAAAACTTGAGGGTTGATTATGAGGAAAAATTGTTTACCGTGGGTAAAGAGGAGGAGGATGTGGGAAACTGATGTATGGTTTGGAAGGGTGGGCTAGATGACCAACGGTCTTCTGCCCAAACTTACTGTGACAGTGAATGCTGTTGGGCTATTTTGTCATGGGAGAACATCACAGCCAACCCTGTTCCTCTTCTTGCCCCACATCCACCCACTTGCACATTTAGATGGTGTCATTGGATTGTGATCAAGAGTAGGAACTGTGCACGATTTTACCACTCAATCTGGGTGCTGAGGCTAATTGTAACACCCCTCGTCCAATCCTCGGCACCGACCAGGGATCAGCAACAAATAGCACCTTTAACCTAGAAAATGTCCCACGGCGTTTCATAGGAACGTTATCAGACAAAAATTTGACACCGAGCCACATAGAGAGATATTAGGACGACAACTTGCATTTATATAGCAGGTGACCAAAAGCTTGGTTTGAAGGAGGAGAGGTTTAGGGAGGGAATCCCAGAGCTTAGGGCCCAGGCAGCTGAAGGCACGGCCGCTGATGGAGCGATGAAAAACGGGGTGCGCAAGAGGCCAGAATTGGAGGAGAGCGGAGATCTCGGAAGATTGTAGGGTAGGAGGAGGTCACAGAGGTAGGAAGGGGCGAGGCCATCAGGCCTGGCACCTTCCTGCTTTGGATTGTTCACTTGGATTGAAAAGCCTGCCAAGCCATGGGGAGAGCTAGACGTGATTCTTACTGTGGTTACTGATGTCACACTTCCCTTGGAAACTGGAAATAGATGATGTTACATCTGGGCTGACATAAAGCCCCCAAACCGCTTAGTAGACCTGCAAGTTTGTGCAACCCACACCCCTTAGATAGGGGAAGAGAAGGAGACATAGTCCAGTAATAGTCGCTACATTCTGTTCTCCAGAGGGTGGCAGCAGCCCATGCCTAATTGTAGTTACCACAGCTAGCATTTATAAACACCTTTCACGACCTCAGGACGTCCCAAAATGTTTCACAGCCAATGAAGTACTTTTGAAGTGTAGTCACTGTTCTAATGTAGGAAACGTGACAGCCAATTTGCGCACAGCAGGTTCCCACAACTAGCAATGTGATAATGACCAGATAATCTGTTTTGGTGATGTTGGTTGAGTGATAAATATTGGCCAAGACACCGGGGAGAACGCTCCTGCTCCTCTTCGAAATTGTGCTGTAGGATCTTTTACGTCCACCTGAGAGAGCAGAAGGGGCCTCGATTTAACGTCTCATCCGAAAGACGGTACCTCTGACAGTGCAGCACTCCCTCAGTACTGCCTTGGAGTGTCGGCCTAGATTTTGTGCTCATGTCTATGGCGTGGGACTTGAACCCACAATTTGCTGACTCCGAGGCGAGAGTGCTACCCACTGGGTCATGGCTAACAAAAACAGCTCCAGTCAGATGCCCAACAGCTGTCCAGAGAAGATTATTGAACAGAGTTTAATTGCAGATCATAACACAAAAGCTCCAATGTCCAGCATCCCTGTAACTTGTCCAGTCTTAGACTTCCGTGTTTAATCATAACTGAGTTGGATCATCTGACCTTAAAATGTAAGTAAAGCACTCGTGTTTATGTAATAACCTATTATGTCTTTGATGCATTTTGCAACCAATAGATTACTTTTCAAAGTGCTTTCATTGTGGTTACATGGGCAAATGACAGCCAATGTGTACACCACAAGATCCCAAAAAACATCAAATGAGATGAATGATCAATTTTCATTGAGAAAGAAAGACTTGCACTTCTTTAGCGCCTTTCACGACCTCAGGACATCCCAAAGCGCTTCACAGCCAATGAAGTACTTTTGACGTGTAGTCGCTGTTCTATTATAGGAAACGTGACATGATAATCAGATAATCTGTATTTTTAGTGATGTTGATTGAGGAATAAATATTGGCCAGGACACCGGGGAGAGCTCCCCTGTTCTTCTCTGAAATAGTGCCGCAGGATCTTTTATGTCCACCTGAAAGAGCAGACGGGGCCTCGATTTAACGTCTCATCCAAAAGACAGCTCCTCCGACAGTGCAGCACTCACTCAGCACTGCACTGGAGTGTCAGCCTAGAATTTTGTGCTCAAGTCTCTGGAGTGTGACTTGAACCCACAATCTTCTGACCCAGAGGCAGGAGTTCTACCCACGGAATGTTGTTTAGGACAGTAGGGAGAATTCCATGGAATCTTTGGCACCCCTCTGAAGAGATAGATGGGCCTCACTTTATTATTTCATCAGAAACACAGCACCTCCGACAGTGCAGCATTCCCTCAGTACTGCACCAATGCGTCGGCCTAGAAAAATATGCTCAACTCCCAGAGCGGCGCCTAAACCCGCCACCTTCTGATTCAGAATGATCCAAGCCCACAGAATGCTCATTCTTTTACAGAACCTTAAAACTGTGGAATCTAACCTAGAATCATACAGCACAGAAGGAGACCATTCGGCCCAGCGTGCCTCTGCAGGCTCTCTGAAAGAGCTATCCAATTAGTCCCACAGCCCTGATCTTTCCTCATAGCTATTATGCCCGTGTATAATTGTGACACGGACGGCAGGAGTTGATTATAACAAGTCTTTACTGAATGGAGACAACCTGGAACTGAAACTACAGAAGGCTGCTAGTGCCTTTTATACAGGGGTGGTCACTGCCGGTACTGCAGTCTGAGACCAGTTATTCCCTTAAAGGTACATACACAACAATTCCTCCCCTTTTAGATAAACAGTACATAACATTCATTTAACAACTAAATGATAACTAATTACAATTACGGTTGCTAGATACATTGGTTGAGGTTAAGCAATTATAAGTTCAGTCTTTGAGGAGGCTTCCTGATTCTGTCTGGATAACGCCTCTTTGGGGTATCAGGTTCTTCTGGTAAGGTTGAGTCAGGATCAATGTCGTTGTTTGGTTCGTCTGCTTCCAATATCACCGATTCTGTGGTAGATGCAATTGGTACTTCGGTTTCATCGCCAGGTGTATCAGATCATGGTGTGGAGTTGACGTTTTCCAGTGACTCTAGAATCTGGTCAGCATGGTGTCTTACAATGCTCTCTCCAACGTCCACGGTATACCTGAGAGGTCCTTGCCGTGTACAGATCGTTCCTGGCTGCCATTTCTCTGTGCGGTAGTCCCTGGCCAAAACTGGTTGACCTATCTTAAAACTCCTGGTCGGCCTTTCATTCATATTCTGAAACTGCCTGTTCTCCACATCTCTTCTGATGTTCGGCTTAACCAAATCCACGCGGCATCGTAGTCTTCGATTGAAGAACATCATGGCAGGAGTTTGGTTGGTAACCGCATGTGTCGCATTCCGGTAGGCAAACAAGAAGTTGTCCACCTTGTGTTGTAGGGGTATATCTTCATTATACATTGCCTTGATAGCCTTCTTGAATGTTTGAACAAACCTCTCGGCCAATCCATTAGTGGCTGGATGATATGGGGCAGATGTGTAATGCTTAACACCATTGTTCTTTAAGAACCTCCGGAACTCTCCAGACACAAACTGTGGTCCATTGTCAGAGCAAATCTGTTCAGGCAGCCCATTCCTGGCGAATATGGTTCGTAAGACTGTGATAGTTTTTTCTGTGGTGGTTGAGGACATTTTTATTACCTCTGGTCACTTTGAATGTGCATCCACCGCAATTAAAAACATCGAGTCCATGAAGGGACCAGCAAAATCAATGTGCACCCTTTGCCATGGAGATGAGGGCCACTCCCATGGATGTGGTGGGGCGTTTTGGACCTTCTGGCATCCTGTACAGCTCTTCACAGAATCACAGAAACCCCACAGTGCAGATAGAGGCCATTTCGGCCCATCGAGCCTGCACCGACACATAACCCACCCGATCCCCGTAACCCCTACACCAACACATATCCCACCCTATCCCCGTAACCCCACGTATTTAATCCCCCTAACACTAAGGGTCAATTTATTGGTCATCTCTTCGATTTCTCTATCGATTCCCAGCCACCACACAAACGCTCTGGCTAAGTTCTTCATTTTTACCCCTCCCAGATGACCCTCATGAAGCTCATTGAGCACTCTATCCTTCAATTTGGGTGGAATTGCTACTCTGGATCCACACATCAAGGCTCCTCTGCACACTGACAGCTGTTCTCTTCTCGGCGAGAATGCTGGCAGCAGTGGTTCGCCATGTGCTGGCCATCCCTTCACCGTTAAATCATAGACCCAGGATAGTGTCGGGTCATTTCGTGTTTCCTTTTCTATGTTTGCATTTGTCACAGGGAGACATTTGACTATGTCGAGTGGAATATCTCCACTGGATCCACTGCAAGTTCTTCCACCATCGGCAACGGTAGGCGCGACAATCCATCAGCATTCCCATGCTGTTTAGTTCCTTTGTACTCGATGTCATATTGGTGTGCCCCTAGGAAAAGGGACCACCTTTGTAGCCGTTGTGCTGTCATTATCGGGACGCCCTTCTGAGGGTTGAAAATGGAGACGAGAGGTTGATGATCAGTTAGTAGAGTAAATTTTTGACCGTGCAGGTAGTGATTGAACTTCTTCACCCCCCACACCAGGCTGAGGGCCTCTCTGTCAATCTGGGCGTAGTTATGCTCGGCTGAAGTTAACGAGCGTGACGCAAAAGCTATTGGCCTCTCTAACCCATCAAGGAATTTATGTGACCGTACCGCCCCAATGCCGTAGGGAGACGCATCACACGCCAGTCTTATCGGTAGTGATGGGTTGTAGTGAGCCAATACTTCTCTTGAAGTGATTAAGTCCTTACTCTTCTGAAAGGCCCGCTTACATTCATTGCTCCATTTCCATGCTACTCCCGTTCGTAGTAGGGCGTTCAGTGGGTGCAGAATTGTGGACAAATTCGGTAAAAACTTATGGTAGTAATTCACCAATCCGAGGAATGACCTCAGTTGTGACACATTTTCAGGCGCTGGGGCCTTAACTACCGCTTCAATTTTGTCAGGGGACTTATGTAACCCCTCTTCATCAATCACATGGCCACAATACGATATCTGTTTCTTAAAAAACTCGCACTTGGGGCGATTGGCTCGTAACCCATGTTCACGTAGTCTAGTGAGCACCTGTTCTAGGTTGTCAATGTCGTGTATGTGCCTTTAAGAACCCCATGTGTGCTGTAATGCCGGTAATGGCCACTCGGGCTATATAAGCCTGTATATTGTGTTATATGCGTTAGTACCCCCCCCAGACTTTGCTTAGTAAACACCTATGAACCAACTCCTGTCTCCTGTCTTCAGTGTCTCTATCAACACACGGACACTACAGTGACGACGAAGTGGAAACGGACTTACCTGCAATTCGGCAGCACCTCGAGGACATCGATTCCTCGGGCGTCCAGAAGACTCGAAAGTGAAAGAAGCTGTGGTTTCACCAGCTGGCCAAGCTGGTGGCAGGTACTGCGCTAATCCTTCCTGGGCGTCAGGCTGGGGCTCCAGCGGCTGGCTCTACAGCTGGGACAAGCAGCAAAATCGGAGGCAAGCAATAACAGACGGGGAGGGAGCACTCTGGAGACGGCCGGCGCTGCAAGCAGGCCGGCGTTCAGACCTAGAGAGAAAGTCCGGCGGGAACGAGTCTCCAAATGTAAATAAAGAAATAAAAATTAAAAAAAGAATGGAAACCGCGGGAAACAGCTTTGTCATCGGCAGCAGCGGCGGGAAAGCACGGGAAGCGCCATATTTTTTTCTGCAGACAAGAAAGAAAAGCGCGGGAAGCGCCATATCTTTTCTAAGATGCCTAAGTCTGGCAATATTGATGCTTTTGATAGCAAAATAGAGGATTGGACCACATGTGGAAAGAGTAGAGGTATATTGCACTGCAAATGGAATAGAAGATGAAAAAAAAGCTTCAGTACTGCTGAATCTAATGGGCGCAAAGGCATACGGGCTGTTACGAAACTTAATCACTCCAGCCAAACCAAAGGACAAGGATTTTAAAGAAATTGTTGATACCCTGCAGGAGCACTTAAACCCAACACCGCTGCTGATAGCGGAATGATTCAAATTCTTCAAGAGAAATCAACATAAGAATAAAAGTAACGCTGATTACCTCACTGAATTAAGAAAGCTATCAAAATACTGCCAATTCGGGGCAGGACTAGCAGATTATCTTCAAGACAAATTCGTCTGCGGTCTCCTAAGTGAAGGAACACAAAAAAGGCTGCTTTCTGAAAAAGATTTAACACTGGACAAGGCTTTCAGTATGGCTGTATCATACGAAGCAGCAGCAAGAGGAGCTGCAGAGATACAACAAAAGACACACGACTTCGGCACCCATGAAATGACACAGGGTTTCGAAAGATGTTATCGCTGCGGCAGATCCACCCATAACCAGAGGGACTGCTGGTTCAAGGACAAAGCATGCAGGCAATGCGGAAAGACTGGAGACATTGCACGGGTATGCCGATCTGGACAAAATAAATCCACAGACAGGAAAAAAAAATCAATAAAGAAAAGTACAGAAAGGTACAAATGATGACGGACAGTAGCTCCGAAGACCAGAAGAGCGATAGCGACTCCGAAAACAAGAGACTAAGCTGTCTCAAATTACATAATGTACTTGCCAAAGATGATTACCAGACCATTTGGGTTACCCTCACGATAGCAGGGTCTCCAGTTAAAATGGAGCTAGATACAGGATCAGCTCTGACCGTAATAAATCGACGGGATTACGAGAGGCTATTTCCGCATATACCTTTAAAAGACACATCCATTATCTTAAAAACATATACGGGGCAGAAAGTATACCCCAAAGGAAAAATAAGGGTGCCTGTTGTATACAACGGCAAGGAAATACAAAAGTTGTATTTATACATTCTACAAGATGGTGGCCCACCGCTGTTAGGACGTGAATGGATCAGGAAAATACATTTAGACTGGCACTCCATTCAGGCACTGACTGTGACCAGTAAGAAAAAAAACGATGATGACATCATACCTGAACGATTAAAAGACATCTTGGCCAACGCCAAAGATGTGTTTCAAGAGAAACTAGGAACCTTGAAAGGCATCACCGCCTCAATAAAAGTGGAAGATGCAGCAATTCCCAAGTTTTTTAAAGCAAGACCAGTGCCATACGCAATTCGTCCAGCAGTCGAGGCAGAGCTGGAGAATTTGGAAAATGCAGGTGTATTATCCAAAATAGATTGGAGCGAGTGGGCAACACCCATCATTCCAGTCATGAAGAAAGCATTGAATAATAATAAATCTGAAGAACAGAGAAAAATTCGCATCTGTGGAGACTTCAAGGTGACGGTAAACCCGGTCCTTCACACGGTACAGTATCCTCTTCCGAGGATAGAAGATATTTTTGCCTCACTATCCGGAGGGAAACGTTTCACCAAAATTGACTTGGCACAGGCATATCTACAGATGGAGGTTGAAGAGGCCTCTAAAAAAATATCTCACGATAAATGCACACAAAGGTCTGTACCAGTACAATCGACTAGTTTTTGGAGTAGCATCCGCTCCAGCTATCTGGCAAAGAGCTATGGAGCAAGTCCTCCAATGGATTCCGGGTACTCAATGCTCCCTGGACGACATCCTTGTAACAGGAGAAAATGACAACGAGCACCTTGCCAATTTGGAGCAGGTGCTCACTGGGCTGAGAGAACAGGGCCTACGAGCAAATCGCCCCAAGTGCGAATTTTTCCGAAATCAAATATCATATTGTGGCCACATAATAAATAAGGAAGGGTTGCATAAGTCACCTGAAAAAATTGAAGCGGTCATAAAAGCCCCAGCACCTGAAAATGTTTCACAATTAAGGTCGTTCCTGGGATTAATAAATTACTATCATAAATTTTTACCGAACTTATCAACTCTTCTACACCCTCTTAATGAACTTCTACAAACAGGAGTAATTTGGAAATGGAACGAAGACTGTAAACGTGCCTTCCATAAATGCAAAGACTTAATCACATCCAAAGAAGTTTTGGCTCATTACAACCCATCACTGCCAATCAGACTGGCGTGCGATGCATCCCCTTACGGCATAGGAGCAGTATTATCGCATAAATTCCCTGATGGCTCGGAACGGCCGATAGCTTTTGCATCACGCTCATTGAACTCAGCTGAGCGTAACTATGCCCAAATCGACAGGGAAGCACTCACCCTGGTATGGGGAGTGAAGAAATTCAACCATTACCTACACGGACAAAAATTTACCTTGTTGACTGACCATCAACCCCTCATCTCCATATTCAACCCTAAAAAGGGTGTTCCCATTATGACAGCGCAAAGGCTACAGAGGTGGTCCCTTTTTCTAGGGGCACACCAATACAACATAGAATACAAAGGATCAAAACAGCATGGGAATGCTGACGGTTTATCGCGCCTACCGTTGCCAACGGTAGAAGAGGCACCTACAGTAGACCCAGTGGAGATGTTCCACTCTACCATAGTGGAATGTTTACCAGTAACAAATTCTACCATTGAAAGGGAGACAAGAAATGACCCGACTCTCTCGCGGGTCTACGATTTAACAGTGAAGGGATGGCCAGCACATGGCGAACCACTGTTGCCAGCATTCTCGCAAAGAAGAGAACAGCTGTCAGTGTGCCGAGGAACCTTGATGTGTGGATCCAGAGTGGTGATTCCACCCAAACTCCAGGATAAAGTGCTAAAGGAGCTTCACGAGGGGCATCTGAGTGGGGTGAAAATGAAGAACCTAGCCAGGGCGTTTGTATGGTGGCCAGGGATCGATGGAGCCATCGAAGAAATGACCAAGAGCTGCCTAGGATGCCAGAAGGTCCAAAATGCTCCACCCCAAGCCCCTCTACATCCATGGGAGTGGCCCTCATCTCCCTGGCAAAGGGTACACATCGACTTTGCTGGTCCATTTATGGACTCAATGTTCTTAATCGCGGTTGATGCACACTCCAAGTGGCTGGAGGTAATAAAGATGTCCTCCACCACCACGGAAAAAACCATCACAGTATTAAGGACCATATTTGCCAGGAATGGGCTGCCGGAACAGATCTGATAATGGACCGCAATTTGTGTCCGAAGAATTCAGGAAGTTCTTAAAAAAACAATGGGGTTAAGCACTACACGTCCGCCCCGTACCATCCCGCCACCAATGGATTGGCTGAAAGGTTTGTCCAGACCTTCAAGAAGGCCATAAAGGCCATGGGTAATGAAGACATAAAACTTCAGCACAAGGTGGATAACTTCTTGTTCGCATACAGGAATGCAACACACATGGTTACCAACCAAACTCCCGCCATGATGTTCTTCAATAGAAACCTAAGATGCCGGCTGGATTTGGTCAAGCCCAACATCAGAAGGGACATGGAGAACCGGCAGTTTCAAGGCATGAATGAAAGGCCAACTAGAACCTTCCAGATAGGTCAACAAGTTTTGGCCCGGGACTACCGTACCGAGAAATGGCAGCCTGGCACTATCTCCACACGACTAGGACCACTGATGTATACCGTGGACATCGGAGAAAGCATAATAAGGCACCATGCTGACCAAATCATAAAGTCATCCGAAAAGGGACAACCTACACCACAACTCTATACATCTAACGATGAAGTAGAGATACCCATATCTACCTCCGATCCGGTGATACTGGAACCCGATGAACCCGACACTGGCATTCAAGCCGAATCAGCCTTGCCAAAAGAACCTACTACACCACCAGAAACTACTACACCACTGAGGCGTTATCCGGACCGAGTCAGGAAGCCTCCTGAGAGACTGACTTATAATTAATTAACTGCAGCAATGTGTATATTATTTTTCTTATAACATGTAATTAATAATTACTTAAAATATGATGTACTGGTTAGCTAAAAGGGGAGGAATTGTAGTGTATGTGCCTTTAAGAACCCATGTGTGCTGTAATGCCGGTAATGGCCACTCGGGCTATATAAGCCTGTATATTGTGTTATATCCGTTAGTACCCCCCCAGACTTTGCTTAGTAAACACCTATGAACCAACTCCTGTCTTCAGTGTCTCTATCAACACACGGACACTACAGTCAAGGGTGTTCACTGTCATCTTCACTTGTCACTAGGATGTCGTCCAAGTAACACTGAGTCCCCGGAATCCCTTGCAGGACTTGTTCCATCGCTCTTTGCCATATCGCCGGAGCTGATGCTACTCCGAATACCAGTCGATTATACTGGTAAAGACCTTTGTGAGTGTTTATCGTGAGATACTTCCTAGAGGATTCTTCAACCTCCATCTGCAAATATGCTTGTGCTAGGTCAATTTTTGTAAAACGCTTCCCTCCAGATAGTGAGGCGAAGATATCTTCTATCTTTGGAAGAGGATATTGTACTATGTGAAGGACTGGGTTCACCGTCACCTTGAAGTCCCCACAGATGCGAACCTTCCTTGGCTCCTCAGACTTATTGCTTAACGTTTTCTTCATGACAGGAACGATGGGTGTCGCCCACTCGCTCCAGTCTACCTTAGATAACACGCCTGCATTCTCCAAATTCTCCAGCTCTGCCTCGACGGCTGGGCGAATTGCATATTTGCTTTGAAAAACTTGGGAATTGCATTCTCTTCTATTTTTATTGAGGCGGTTACGCCTTTAAGCGTGCCCAGTTCTTGTTGAAATACCTCTTTGGCGTTAGCTAAGCCTGAATGGAGTGCCAGTCTAAGCTTATCTTTCTGATCCATTCACGTCCCAATAACGGTGGTCCACCATCTTGCAGTATGTAGAGATACAATTTCCGTATTTTCTTGCCGTTGTATTCGACAGACACCCTTATTTTTCCTCTGGGGTATACTTTTTGCCCCGTATACATCCTCAAGACTTTGGATGTCTCTCTCAAGGGTATGTGTGAGAATAGCCACTCGTAGTCTCATCGATTCATGACGGTCAGAGCTGATCCTGTATCCAATTCCATTTTGACTTGGGACCCTGCTATCGTGAGGGTGACCCAAATGGTTCTGTGATCCTCTTTTGCGATTACATTGTGAAGTTTGAGACAGCTTAGTCTCTTGTTCCCGGATTCACTATCGCGCATCTGGTCTTCGGAACTACTGTCCGTCATCTTTTGTACTTTCTTGTACGGTTCCTTAGTAGCCTTTTTGTTGTCGTTGGTCTTCTTCCCAGACCTGCAAACTCGTGCAATGTGTCCCATCTTTCCGCATTGCCTGCATATTTTGTCCTTGGACCAGCAGTCCTTCTGGTCATGGGTTGTTCTGCCGCAGCGATAACATTTTGCAAATCCCCGTGTCATTTCATGGGTGCCGTATTCCTGTGGCTTTTGTTGTATTTCCGCAGCTCCCCTGGCTGCTGCTTCGTACGATACTGCCACGCTGAAAGCCTTTTCTAGCGTCAGCTCTTTCTCCAAGAGTAACTTCTTCTGGGTTCCTTCACTCAGGAGTCCACAGACAAATTTGTCCCGTAGGGTATCTGTCAGTCCTGCTCTGAACTGGCAGTGCTTTGATAGCTTGCGTAGTTCCGTAAGGTAATCAGCATTGCTCTCACCTTTGTGCTAAGTTCTCCTGTGGAATTTAAATCTTTCTGCTATCAGCAGCGGTGCAGGGTTTAGGTGTTCCTGTAGGATAGCAACAATTTCGTTAAAACTCTTCGCCTTCGGTTTGGCTGGAGTAATCAGGTCCCGCAATAGGCCGTACGTTCTTGCGCCCATTAAGTTTAGCAGTACCGATGCCTTTTTCTCATCGGCTATTTCGTTTGCCTCGCAATATACCTCAACTCTTTCCACATACGTGGTCCAGTCTTCTATTGCATTATCAAAGGCAGTGATATAGCCAGTCTTCAGCATCTTGGAAATCTAAAATGGCGCCTCCCGCGCTTTGCCTTCTTGCCCGCTGTTGCTAGCGCTGCTTTCCACGGTTTCCGTTGTAAACTGCAGCTCCTCGCGGCTTTCTGCGCGTTTAATTTAATTTTATTTTATTATTTTCCCGTCGTCGGAACAACCCTGCGGGACTCTTGCCTCCCTCTTCTCGGGTCTGTACGCTGCCCGGCTTCGTAGCACCGGCCACGCCCTGTGTGCTCCACCCTCTCTCTCTCTCTCCTCTTCCCGACAACGCTGCTTGGCCCCGTTGCAAGCCACCCGCTCGAGTTCTAGACCACCGCAGCCCAGGAAGGATCAGTGTACTACCTGCCACCAGCCCGATTAGCTGAAGCACCGTCGACAGGAACCAAGCCCCACTCTCAACAGCCTCTCCTGCAAATCTTCAACTCCGCTGACTCAGAGGCGGATGCCCACGGTCGACGTCCGTTTCTACTGTTTGTTTCTTCTTTCTGGCCTCAACCTCTGCTCACTTCGCTTCAGGGATGGATCCCATGAGGTGGTGCAGACTGTAGGTAAGTTCGTATCTGCTCGTCGCCAATATTATGTCCGTGTATAATTGAGACACGGACGGCAGGAGTTGATTATAACAAGTCTTTACTGAATGGAGACAACCTGGAACTGAAACTACAGAAGGCTGCTAGTGCCTTTTATACAGGGATGGTCACTGCCGGTACTGCAGTCTGAGACCAGTTATTCCCTTAAAGGTACATACACAACAATAGCCTTGCAAATGTCTTTCCTTTTTAAAATATATATCCAATTCCCTTTTGAAAGTTACTATTGAATCTGCTTCCACCACCCTTTGACAATCCATTCCAGATCATAACAAACTGCTGCATTAAAAAAATTCTCTTCATCTCTCCCGCCCCCCCCCCCACCCCCTGAAGATCCCTTTCAGCTTTTCCTTCCATCTACAGCTTTTTCAAAGATAAACGTGGTGTCACCGAATCACGACCTGATTTATGTAAGTCTTGATTGTGTGGGTCTTCGGTCAGATTATGGCTGATCTTCTACCTCAACTCCACCATACAGTCACTAAATGTGTGAACGTTCCTCCCTGATTGTCCCAGTAATGCCACTGCTTTACAGATTTATCCTGCAACTGTCTACATTGATGCTCTTGAACCACATGCTCCAGTATGGAGCTAAATGCTGTCAGTTTGTTGCCCTTGGTTGCCATGGACCTGCAGTTAAGTAGCGTCTTTGTTTAAAGTCAACAGCCAGGAACAGTCAGGGGCACAAAAACAATCTTGACTTACTGTTTCTTATGTCTACTGTAATATATCTAGTAGCTGGTTGCCCCCTCCTCCTCCTCCTCCATGTCACTTCTTTACAGTGTCTCTTTAATAGTTGCAGTTCTGAGCTAATGAGTTGGTGGCTGGACTGGCACGATGCTTTTTGTGTGTTTGTGCTGATTCCTGACGAATGCTCGGATGCACAGTGCCCGACTGCTGGAGATTGCTTGTTGCAAGTGGCTTCTGCAGATCGCTTGCCGGATACACAATAGATTTCAGCCACAGTTGATTTTAACCGTGTGTTGCAGGATCCTGTTGTCTCACAGTTGAAGTTTTGCATCTAGTGTATCCCCATGACAGATATCCCACGTTTGTCACAAAGCAAAATGATCTTATAATATAAAAGAGAGAGAAAATTACTGAGCTGGAGCCTGAAATTTACTGACTTTTTAATTAACCTGAGCAAATTACAACCAGCTACAGTGGTCGAGAATCTCGGAGTGTCTGAGTTGTGACCTTAAAGGGAAAGGTCAGGTTAGCAGCTATTAACCCTGCCCTATACTAACCTTAACTAATGCTCTAGGACGCCTTTTGAAAACAGTTAGTTTTGTTAAAAGAACAGACTCTAGGGGTACTGGGTGATGCGATGGGTTAGATACTGGTTGGTTACCCCTGCCTCAGCCCATTTGCTGCTGAAACCCTCATCAATACCTTTGTTTACACTAGACTTGATTATTCCAATGCTCTCCTGGCCAACCAACCCATCTTCCACCCTCTAAACTTGAGTCATCCAAAACTCTGCTGCCCATATCCTAACTCGCACCAAGTCCCGTTCACCCATCACCCCTGTGCTCACTGAACTACATTGGCTCCCGGTTTGGCAACACCTTGATTTTAAAATTCTCATCCTTGTTTTCAGATCTCTCCATGGCCTTGCCCCTTCCTATCTCTATAATCTCCAGCCCCACAACCCTCCGAGATATCTGCGCCACTCCAATTTTGACCTCTTCCACATTCCCGATTTCCATCACTCCACCATTGGCGGCCGTGCCTTCAGCTGCTGAGGCCCTAAGCCCTGGAATTCCCTCCCGAAACCTCTCCGTCTCTCTCTTCCTTTAAGACGCTCCTTAAAACCTACCTCTTTGACGCTGCCCTAATATCTCGTTATGTGGCTCGGTGTCAAATTTTGTCTGATAACGCTCCTGTGAAGCACCTTGGGACATTTTGCTACGTTAAAGACGCTATATAAATACTTGTTGTTGTTGAAAGTTCCTCGGTCTGCTGATTGTAATGTTCCTATGTGAATGTTTTTAGGTAGTCCCAATTCAGTTTCTAGTGGGTATGGGCCCAGAGCATAAACAGCCCTCAATTTGACACCACTTGGCACCACCCTCTGAAGTGTACCAAACTGCTTTGGTTCAAGAAGCAGGCTCACCACCACCACCATCTCGGGTTCTATGAATTTTAATGCCGTTATTTATTGGCGGGGTCTGGGTCCAAATTTAACTGGGGACTTGGGTCATGCAGTGGGTTAGGGCACTCACTGGGCATTAGTATTGGTGAGTGCGCTGTCTATGGCACCTATGGGTTATAAAGAGGACAGAGAGGAGCCAGGATCTTCCTGGATATTCTTCAAGTGTGAGTCTCTTCGCTTCTGTTGGATATTGGAGCTAAACTTAATGCTGTCTTCACCTGATGTTCTCACACACACACGCACATTTTCCATCAGGAAACATTGACTAACAGCCCATTGCCCTTACTCGTGGGCACTGCCACTGAGGCCAAATTGTAATGCTCCGATTGCCACAGGTCAGCTCGTTGAGCACAAATGGGGAAATCCAGCCCAGAACAGGTTCCCGTTCTACATACAATAAGATATACCAAACACTTCTTAAAGTTGAAGTGGTCTGTTAAAACTCCTCAATCGCGCTGGAAAAGAGCCTCAATTGCATCAATTAACAGGGAATGGGAATGGTTCAATGCTTGACATCTCTACTGCCAGGCTGCCTCTCACCAGGGAAAACAGAGAATACTTGTCTGGGTGCTCTTGGACTCTGAGAGCCGCCAGTAAGTCTAACCCGTCGTCAGCCCTCTTCCTGGTTTGAAAGGTAGGAATAGGAACAGCTCAAAGATTGATTTACTTCTATCTATGCTGCAGCAGTTCAACAGTGACTACACTTCAAAAGTATTTCATTGGCTGTAAAGAGCTTTAGAACGTCCTGAGGTCATGTAAGGTGCTACAGAAATGCAAGTCTTTTATTTTTTCCTCTCTTTCAAAGTCTAGGCTTTAACTGGATGAAAAACTGGCCTTTAAAGCTACTTTTCAGCCAATCAGAATGCAGTTTTCTAAACCTGCTCCTATCTCCAAAATGAATTAAAAAAGTCAGGGAATGTGGGGATAAATATTTTTTTAAGGAAGACTACAACAACAACTTGTGTTTATAAAGCACCTTTAATGTAGTAAACATCCCAGGGCACTTCACAGAAGCGAATGTGGCATCATACTGAAAGAATTTGGGGGGACGGCAAAAAGCTTCGATGGAAAGATAAGTTTTGAGGAGCCTTTTAATGTTGGAGAGAGAAGCAGCAAGAGGACGGGGTTTGAGAGAGTAGGATCGAGCAGGCTCTGCAGGAGGACAGAGGGAGGCATAAGAGGCCAGAGTCCGAGCACCGAAAGATACGGGCAGGGATTTAGGGGGGAAGAGGGGCGGGCGGGGGGGGGGGGGGGAAGGGTTGTCTTCAGAGGTAGAGTGGGGCAAAGTCAAGAAGGACATGGAGCGATAACATTTCACAGTCACTGTCACAAAGGAAGTATTGGTGACTGGCTAAAGCAATCTTGCAGCTGCGGACAGGTGATAACCAAACTCAAGGGAGTTATTCGAGACATGACACCTGGTAAGAGAAGTCTCTGTTTGGACCTGAAGCCTTTGTTCATTTGTTAAATGCCAGTACAGTCAATGACAAAGCAGAAGGAACAGTTCAGGGTCTAATGGGCTGAGGCAAAATGCCCACATCTCCTAGAGACGATGCTTTCTGTGCAGTTGTACTCAGCCCTGGCCCCTGCAATTCAAGGGGGGGATTACAGCAGACAGGGGGGTTTGGAAATCTCTCCATCCATCGCTCTCTCAGTGAACAGAGTTGTTAATAAACGACATGGGGGGGGAAAGTGAGATTTGTACTTGAGATTTTTCAGATGAGCAGAAAAAGGCTGAGCAAAAATCAAAAGACAAAGGGAGAGATTAAAATATGTATAGGCTTTGAAATTAAGGTGTGGAATAATAGTAATTTCCTACATTACAACAGTGACTACAGCAGTTGAAGAAGAGGGCTCACCGTCATCTTCTCAATGGTCGGCCTTGCCAGCGACACCCACATCCGCAGAATTCGGGCGCTTGTCTCGGAACTGGGAAATAAAGGATAAAACAGGGGTCTTAGGATACATGACGTTCCCAAAACAGTCTCTGAAATATAGACAATACGTGACCAAAGCTTGGTCAAAGAGGTAGGTTTTAAGGAGCGTCTTAAAGGAGGAGAGAGAGGCGGAGAGGTTTAGGGAGGGAATTCCAGAGCTCGGCTGAATGCACGGCTGCCAGTGGTGGAGCGATTAAAATCGGTGATGCGCAAGGGGCCAGAATCGGTGTATCACAGAGATCTCGGGGGGTGGGGGGGTGCTGGAGGAGATTAGAGATAGGGAGGGGCGAGGCCATTGAGGGATTTAGAAACAAGGATGAGAATTTTTAATTCTTTTTAAAATAACACTGAGGTTCAGACCCCAGTCTGGACTGACTTTGCTAAGCTCAACGTGGGGAGGGGGCTCACCAACTGACCTCAGTGTCTCTTCTAGGCAATGGAGGTAGAAACCTCCCGCTCCTGATAGACATCCAGTGGGCAGCCCACTGCAAAGTGCGTGTGGTGGGGGCAGGTGCAGAAGAGAGGCAGGCGGCCAGAGTGACTACCCCCATGGGCTGCGTCTAACCTGGACCTGTGCATGACCACCTAGGGCCAGGAGCAGACCCACGTGGAGGTCCCCCAACTTGCCCCCACCCTCACCCCCACCCATCCCCCTCCGCACTGGGTGGCCAAAAATCAGGAGCGTGGAATTAAAGTGGAGTCTCTGATATTGGGGGTGCAGCCCCTTGGAATAATGGCGAGTGTGCAATGTTGGCAGCAGTGCTTGTTGCGATTTTCCAACGTGCGCGGCTGGCGAACGAGACTCTCCGCCAGCAGCCCGCACTCCGGATCCCCTCCCTGGAATGTAATGTCCTAGATATAAACTATCTATTGTGTTACCATCTCCCCTGTTACACGAAAGGGCACAGGGAACAGAGAAAAGAATGAGCGTTTATCCAGCTCAGTTAGAATGTGCAGTGATCGCACTCAAATCTGAATCTAAGTGTGGGTCATCTGAACAGTAGTCAAAAGGATGCAACCAATTTCCTCTTTGTACAATCGTGCTCCCTCCAGGCACCTTGTGTCAACACCAGCCCAGGTGTATAGAGAGTGCCGACGCACAGGAGGGCTAATGAATTGAGTCACTCGCTGAGTCTGACTCTCAGCCCTGTTAATGGCATTCATTTTACAAACTGACTGCTTGAGACAATTGCAGGCTGTTAATATAATAGAACTTCTAGAATAAGGGAAAGCCCATTGGGCTCAAACAAGCCCATCCCGTTTTTCATAGATTTGTCGCTCCTACCCGCCTTTTGACCATATCCCTCAATCCCATCTTTCTTCAGACACGGATCTAATTGTCTTTTGAACCCATTTCTTCTCTGGCAACTTATTCGGCAACTGAATTATTCTTCAGGTGGGCAAGTAGCACCTGACTTCCGTCGTTCCAAGATGTCAGCCGTGGCTCAGTGGGTCGCGCTCTCTCTCGCCTCTGAGTCAGAAGGTTGTGGGTTCCTGTCTCACTCCAGGGACTTCAGCACAAAAAACTCGACCGGCAGTGCTGAGGGAGTGCTGCACTGTTGGAGGTGCCGTCTTTCAGATGAGATGTTAAACCGAGACACCGTCTGCCCTCTCGGGTGGATGTAACAGATCCCATGGCACTATTGGAAGAACAGCAGTGGAGTTCTACCTGATGTCAATATTCATCCCTTGTCCGACATCACTAAAAAGCTAATCTCTTTGCTGTTTGTGGGACTACATTACAGCAGACTATACTTCACAGGTACTTCATTCACTGTAAAACAATCTGGGACATCCTGAGGTCGTGAAAGGTGCTATAGAAATGCAAGTTCTTTTTACTTAATTTATCGCTGTTCTGCTACACAATTTCATAGTTAGGGCAATTTCTGAACCTTTATGATTAGTTCCTATTTACTGATATACTGGGATAAGCTTTGATTTTCAGGGATCTGGTTGATGGCTTTATCAGTTCGTTATTACAAGCTTCAGATTAGATTTTTTTTTTAGGTGTTAATAAACCCCACACTTAACAGAAAAATACTGCAGAAAATGATGTTCAATATGTTAAATATATTTTACATGCAAGTACCTGCTTCTCTCCCACTATTACCGAAGTCTATTGGCAAGAAACCTTGTTATACGTTGTGAGTCTCTCTGCTATTCTATCAGTATTCTTGTGCTTGACATGCTCAATCCAATTAGCAAAAACTTAAACCGTTAAATAAATAGACTATTATACGGGAATGATCAGGGATAATTCAGTAAAGCCAATGATTAATAGCTGGCAGTGTAATCAGTTTCCGATCGCAGATTAGTGCTCATTAAAAGTAGTGTGGCACTGAGCCATGCAAACAGGAAGACACCAGGTTTAATCATTCATCCGTGCTGAGGTAGATGATCTCATTTGGGGTTAGTGGCTGCGGTGCCCCTGGGTTTGGGGTGGGGAAATAATTAGAGGGGTGCCCCCTTTTGATTGGCGTCCAGTGACCCCCATTGGACTAGAATGTATGTGTGCGAGAGTGTGTGAGAGTCTGTGTGTGTGAGAGTGAGTATATGAGTGTGCGCGTGTGTGAGAACGAGTGTGTTTGAGAGCGCGAGTGTGTGTGTGTGTGTGTGTGTGTGTGTGTGTGTGTGTGTGAGATATTGGAATACAGAGTAGAATTTCTAGATTTGCCGATGACACCAAACTTGGGGGTGTGGCAAACAGTGAGGATGATACCAATTGACTGCAACAGGACATAGAAAGGCTAGCAGAATGGGCAGACAAGTGGCAGATAGAATTTAATACAGAGAAGTGTGAGATGATGCATTTTGGCAGAAGGAACAGGAAGAGGCAATATACACTTAATGGCACAGTTTTAAAGAGTGTGCAGGGACAGAAGGACCTGGGAGTTAATGTGCATAGGTCCCTGAAGGTAGCAGGACATATTGAGAGAGTAGTTAGCAAAGCATATGGGATCTTGGGTTTCATAAATAGAGGTATTGAGTACAAAAGTAGAGAAGTTATGCTGAACCTTTATAAAGTGCTGGTTAGGCCACAACTGATGTATTGCATCCAGTTCTGGTCACCGTACATTAGGAAGGATGTGAAGGCCCTTGAGAGGGTGCAGAAGAGATTTACCAGAATGGTTCCGGGGATGGGGGATCTTAGCTACAAGGACAGGTTGGAGAAGCTGGATTTGTTTTCATTAGAGCAAAGGAGGTTGAGGGGTGATTTGATAGAGGTGTACAAGATTATGACGGGTTTGGACAGGCTAGACGGGGAAAGGCTGTTCCCACTAGTTGATGGTACAAGGACTAGGGGACACAGATTTAAGGTTCTGGGCAAGAGATACAGGGGGAATGTGAGGAAAAACTTTTTTTACACAGCGAGTGGTGAAGACCTGGAACTCGCTGCCAACGGAAGTGGTGGAAGCGGAGACACTCGGGCCTAGAAATTCAGTAAGGCCCCGCCAGCTCGCTTGCGCCCAAAAGTTAGCGCTGCGCGCGGAGCCAGTTGCGACCGTCAGAAATTCAGTTTTTGCGCCCCAAGTCGGAACCGGGCGCTATTCCAGGGTGTGCCTGCCCCCGCTTGGGGCGCTGAAACTGAATTTCAGCGCTGTAGGTGCCGCTGCGCCACCCGCTGCGGAGCAGCAGGCTGCGGTACTGCAGGCCTCCTCCTTCTCTTAAGGGGGAGGTGCCTGCAACGGGGAGATCGCCGCTTGATAGTGCCGGCAAATGAGCCCGGCACCACGGAGAAGTGCCGGGCTCGCGGAAAGCAGCCGGCAATGCCGCGGGGGGGGGGGGCGGGGTGGAGGAGGCCGGGGAAGGAGGTGCGGGCAGGCAGCCGCCGAAAAAGCGGCCGGCCGCACCTCCGCCTTAACTAGCGCCACTAAGGCTGCAGGACGGCCACGGTTGCAGAACGTTGTTTGCAGCCGCTGCGGAAGAGGCGGCCGCAACTAAATATGGGGGTCGGGGCGGAACCGGGGCACTGCGCACACCGATGACGTCATCGGTGCCGGCACAGCGCTACCGGCTACCGCCGCCATTACCGCTGCACTGAATATCAGTGCAAACTCCTCTATTGGCGCAGAAGCCCTCTTTGGGCGGTAACTGGGCGCAAAGCTGGCGGGGTCTTACTGAATTTCTAGCCCTCAATGTTTTCAAGGGGAGACTGGATAGGCACTTGAGGGAAATAAACTTGCAGGGCTACGGGGATAGAGCGGGGGAATGGGACTGACTGGATTGCTCTGCAGAGAGCCGGCACGGACTTGATGGGCCGAATGGCCGCCTCCTGTGCCGTTACGACTCTATGACTCTGTGTATGTGTGTGTGAGTGAGAGTATGTGCGTGTGTGTGAGTGAGAGTATATGCATGTGTGAGCATGAGAGTGAGTGAGTCTGTGTGTGTGTGAGTGTGAGAGTGAGTATGTGAATGCGTGTGTGAGGGTGAGTCTGTGTGAGAGAGTGAGGGCATGTGTGTGAGAGTGAGTGTGTGAGGGTGAGTCCGTGTGTGAGAGTGCATGTGTGAGTGTGTCCGCGTGTGTGTAGTGAGGATAGGATTGGCCTGAGTTCTGACGAAGGGTCATCGATCTGAAATGTTAACTCTGTTTCTTTCTTCACAGATGCTGCCTGACCCACTGAGTGTTTCCAGCATTTTTCTGTTTTTATTTCAGATTTCCAGCATCCGCAGTATTTAGATTTTTGTTTTATCATGGGATAGGAATTAAACTTCTGCAGGACTCTGTCCTGCTTCCTGACTTGGTCGAAGGCAGCACCCTTATTAAGGAGATAAAACTGGAACAACACCGCTTCCTGTGAATCATGGGGCAATATCATTGTGTGCTGGTGATTTCAAATTTCAGATCTCTCATAGACTTCAATCAGTGTCACTTCACTTCCACATTTATTTGTCGTTAAAACTGCATTCATTCAATTGATCCATAAAATGATATACAGTATTATGAAAATAGTACATGGTCTGAGGGGAGTGAGGACAGGCTCTAATTAAAGCCAGTCGGACCGCACTGTGATGCTGCATGGCATCATCTCAACCTCATCATCAAATTATAGCACTATTGCTCAACCTCCCTCAACCAATTTTCTATGTGGAATTTTTGTTTGCTTCTTAAAATGGTTTTTGAAGATGCTTCGTCAGTTCCTGCCTTGAATATGATGGGAAGATTAAAGTCCAGGGTTTTTGAAGACAAGTGACGAAAGTTACTCCAGGCAAATCGCTCACTGTGATGACCGGTTCAAATCCAAAGGGGACACAGTGCTGTTATGAGTGAGAAGTGGATCAGGCTGAACCTTTTTGTCCAAAAGGGTGATGGAGTTGTGGAATAGCGAGATGGGCAGTTAGGCAGACAGTATAAATGGCTCCAAATGCAATTGTGCGATTTGGGAGAGAAAAGGGATTTAGAGATACGAAGAAAGGAAATAATTTTAATTTCTTCAGTGCTTTTCACGACCTCCGGACGTCCCAAAATGCTTTTACAGTCAATGAAGTACTTTTTTGAAGTGTAGTCACTGTTGTAAGATAGGAAAACGTGCCAGTCAATTTGCGCACAGCAAGCTCCCACAAACAGCAATGTGATGATGCCCAGATCATCTGTTTTTAGTGATGTTGGTTGAGGGATAAATATTGGCCCCAGAACACTGGGGAGAACTCCCCTGCTCTTCTTCGAAATAGTCCCATGGGATCTTTTACGTCCCACCTGATCGAGCAGACGGGGCCTCGGTTCAGCATCTCATCTGAAAGACTGCACCTCCGACAGTGCAGCACTCTCGCAGTACCGCACTGGGAGTGTCAGCCTGGATTATGTTCTCGAGTGTCTGCAGTGGGACTTGGACCCACGACAAGGTGAAGGAGCAGGCTTGTTGGGGTTAATAGCCTTTTTCTATTCCTAAAATGTCTTACAATCCTATGTGTGAGCTGACAGCTTGGCTCAGTTAGTATCACTCTCAACATGTCAGCCATGGCTCAGTTGGTAGCACTCGCTCGCCTCTGGGTCAGAAGGTTGTGGGTTCAAGTCCCACTCCATTGACTTGAGCACAAAACTCTAGGCTGACGCTCCAGTGCAGTGCTGAGGGAGTCTGCTCTCTCAGGTGGATGTAAAAGATCCCATGGCACTATTTTGAAGAAGAGCAGGGGAGTTATCAATATTTATCCCTCAATCAACATAACAAAAAAACAGATGATCTGGTCATTATCACATTACTGTTTGTGGGAGCTTGCTGTGTGTAAATTGGCTGCCGCGTTTCCTACATTACGACAGTGACTACACTTCAAAAAGTACTTCATTGGCTGTAAAGTGCTTTGGGATGCCCTGAGGTCGTGTAAGGCGTGATAGAAATACAAGTCTTTCTTTCCGATACCTGAGCTGGAAGGTTGTGCATTCAAGTGCTGCTATGGATTTTATTGCTTAATCCAGACTGAGGGAGTGCTTCATTGTCAGAAGTGTTGTCTTTTGGATGAGATGTTAAGTTGGCTACCCACTCAGATGGATGTTGCAAGAAGAGCAGGGAGTTCTCCCAGCGTACTGACCAGCATCCATCCCTCAATCAACACCAAAATAGATTAACTAGTCACTTCTCTCATTTGCTGTTTGTGGGATCTTGCTGTGTGCAAACTGGCTGTTGCTGATACAGCAATGGTGAATATACTGCCAAAGCAATCAATTGATTCTTTGGCAGCACCTCCCAAACCTGCGAACTCCACCACCTAGAAGGACAAGGGCAGCAGGCGCATGGGAACACCACCACCTCCAAGTTCCCCTCCAAGTCGCACACCATCCTGACTTGGGAGTTTATCGCTGATCCTTCATCGTCGCTGCGTCAAAATCTTGGAACTCCCTCCCTAACAGCACTGTGGGAGTACCTTCACCACACGGACTGCAGCGGTTCAAGAAGGTGGCTCCCCACCACCTTCTCGGGGGCAATTAGGGATGGGCAATAAATGCTGACCTTGATGGTGATGCCCACATCCCATGAGCAGAGGAGGCAGCGGACCTGGGCGAGACCAGAGCGGGAGCAGAGCGAGAGAGGCAGCAACTCAACAGAGGCAGAATTCGAAAGAGTGACGTCAGAGTAGAAAAAGTGACATTGGCACATGGGAAGGGGCTGATTGGTGAGTACCTGGTGAGTGTTCTTTTTTTAATTTTAAGTTTATTTCATAGTATATTATATAAGAGGCCTTGCAGGGCAGCTCAGTCCCATGGAGTGGACATCCTGTGCCATGTGGAAAGTCCTGGACGTTTCGCGTAGCCTGGACGACCACATGCAGGAAGTGTCACCAGCTACGGCAGCTCGAGCTCCGCGGCAGCTGGAGTCACTGCGGTGCATCCGCGAGGCTGAGAGTTATGTGGATAGCACGTTTCTAGAGGTGGTCACCCGCAGCTTAAGAGCGTGCAGGCAGAGAGGGAATGGGTGACCGCCAGACACAAGAGGAGGACCAGGCAGGTCGTGCAGGAGTCCCCGGAGTGCATCTTGCTCTCCAACCAGTATTCTATTCTGAGTACTGGTGGGGGCAATGGCTCCTCTGGGGAGTGCAGCCAGAGACGAGTCCATGGCACCACGGGTGGCTCAGCTGCACGGTAGGGGGAGGAAAAAGAGTGGAAGAGCAATAGTGGTGGGGGATTTGATAGTTAGGGGAGCAGACAGGCGTTTCTGCGGCTGCAGACGTGACTCCGGGATGGTATGTTGCCTCCCTGGTGCCAGGGTCAAGGATGTCACTGAGTGGCTGCAGGACACTCTGAGGGGGAGGGTGAACAGCCAGAGGTCGTGGCCCATATTGGTACCAACGACATAGACAGAAAAAGGGATGAGGCCCCGCAGGCAGAGTTTAGAGAGCTAGGAGAGAGATTAAAAAGCAGGACCTCAAAAGTAGTAATCTCTGGATTACTCCCGGTGCCACGTGCTAGTGAGTACAGAAATAGGAGGATAGAACAGATGAATGCGTGGCTGGAGAGATGGTGCAGGAGGGAGGGCTTTAGATTCCTGAGGCATTGGGACCGTTTCTGGGAAAGGTGGGACCTGTACAAGCTGGACGAGTTACACCTCAACAGAGCCGGGACCAATATTCTCGCGGGGAGGTTTGCTACTGCTGTTGGGGAGGGTTTAAACTAGCTTGGCAGGGGGATGGGCACCAGCATGTAGGAGTAGAAAAGAGGAATAAGGTGCATAAAAGAGTGAGTGTGTTGGATAGTACTAGAGAAGAAAGTAGTACTAGAGGCGGAAGTAGTACCACATTAGACAGGAGCAGACTAAGAAAGACTATGAAAAATTCAAAAATGTGTTTAGAATGTATGTACGTAAACACACAAAGTGTGGTGAATAAGGTTGGTGAGCTACGAGCACAATTAGCCATGTGGCAATAACGGAAACATGGCTTAATATTCAAGGGTACAAGGTGTTCAGAAAAGATAGGGAAGGAAAAAAGGGAGGTGGGGTGGCAGTGCTGATTAAGGAAGACATTGTAGTGTTGGAAAGGGAGGATGTTCTTGAGGGAACAAGGACAGAATCCATTTGGTTAGAGTTGAGGAGCAAAAAGGATATGATCACACTATTGGGGGTAATCTATAAGTCTCCAAATAGTGAGAGGGAGCTAGAGGAGCAAATCTGCAGGGAAATCGCAGAGATATGCAAGAGCTATAGACTGTAATAAGATTGGCAAAAAGAGAATATGAGAGTAGAATGGCGGTTAACATAAAAGGGAACCCAAAAATCACCTTCTGGCATGTAAACAGTAAGCAGGTAGTAAGAGGTGGGGTGGGGCCTATTGGGGACAAAGAAGGTGACATATGCTTAGAGGTGCAGGGCAAGGCTAGAATACTTAATGAGTACTTTGTATCGGTGTTTACTAAGGAGGTGGTTGCTGACAAAATATCGGGAGAAGTGGAAAAGGTAGAAGCAATGGAAGGGGTGAAAATTGATAGACAGGATGTACTGAAAAGGCTGGGTATGCTTAGAGTGGATAAGTCACCTGGTCCAGATGGCTAGCAACCTGGGATGCAAGCCAAGGGAATTAGGGGAGGAGATAGCAGAAGGGCTTGCCATAATTTTCCAATCTTCCCTAGATGTGGGGGAGGTGCTTGAGGATTGGAAAGTGGCAAATGTGACACCATTGTTCAAGAAAGGGTGCAAGGACAATCCTAGGAACTACAGGCCAGCCAGTTTAACATCAGTGGTGGGTAAAGCTTAAGAAACAATAATCAAGGAAAAAATTTACGGGCACTTGGAGAGGTTTAAGCTAATTAAGGAGAGCCAATGCAGATTTGTAAAAGGCAGATCATTTTTGACTAATCTAATTGAATTTTTTGATGAAGTAAATGGGAGGATTGATGAAGGGAATGCAATGGATGTTGTCCACGTGGATTTAGGAAGGCGTTTGACAAAGTACCACATAGAAGGCGGGTTAACAAAATTGAGGCTCATGGAATAGGTGGGTCAGTGGCAGCTTGGATAAGGAATTGGCTTAAGGACAGAAAACAGCGAGTTGTGGTAAATGGCTGTTTTTCAGACTGGAGGATGGTGGACAGTGGTGTTCCACAAGGGTCAGTGCTGGGGCCACTGCTTTTTTTGATAGGACCTGGGAGTTAATGTGCATAGGTCCCTGAAGGTGGCGGGACATATTGAGAGGGTGGTTAGCAAAGCATATGGGATCTTGGGCTTCATAAATAGAGGTATTGAGTACAAAAGTAGTGAAGTTATGCTGAATCTTTATAAAGCGCTGGTTAGGCCACAACTGGAGTATTACGTCCAGTTCTGGTCATTACACTTTAGGAAGGATGTGAAGGCCCTTGAGAGGGTGCAGAGATGTACCAGAATGGTTCTGGGGATGGGGGATCTTAGCTACAAGGACAGGTTGGAGAAGCTGGATTTGTTTTCATTAGAGCAAAGGAGGTTGAGGGGTGATTTGATAGAGGTGTACAAGATTATGACGGGTTTGGATAGGCTAGACGGGGAAAGGCTATTTCCACTAGTTGATGGTACAAGGACTAGGGGACACAGATTTAAGGTTTTGAGCAAGAGATATTGGGGGGAATGTGAAGAAAAACTTTTTACGCAGCGAGTGGTGAGAACCTGTTAACTCGCTGCTGACGGAAGTGGTGGAAGCGGAGACACTCAATGTTTCCAAGGGGAGACTGGATAGGCACTTGAGGGAAATAAACTTGCAGGGCTACGGGGATAGAGCGGGGGAATGGGACTGACTGGATTGTTCTACAGAGAGCCAGCATGGACTCGATGGGCCAAATGGCCTCCTGCTGTGCCGTTATGACTCTATGAATCAAAAAATAATTACAACACACTTTGAGATGTCATGAGGATGTGACAAGCGCTGTATAAATGCAAGTTCCTACTATTCTAAAGTGAGGCAGTTCAATTTACAGCAGAATAATAGCCTCTTTTTCCTTACGCATAGCTAATGGATTTTTGTAATTTTCAATGTGCAGTGTTTAATTCTATCATTCCAATAATTACTGCTCTCCACAGATAATAAGTTGCTTTTATTTTTGTTAAAAAAACATAGCATTAAATATGCATGGGAATTCCTGTTTTTTTGATATATCAAAACCTAGTTCTCTCCCATCATTTATCTGTCTGCAGCAGATGCACTGCTGCAATTATCGTCTCCAGTGGGCGGTCTCATATCCTGCAGGGGGTGCTCTGATATCATCTCCCTGTAGTTGCAGTGTGCCCTTGTCTCCTGCAGGGGGTGCTCTGATATCATCTCCCTGTAGTTGCAGTGTGCCCTTGTCTCCTGCAGGGGGTGCTCTGATATCATCTCCCTGTAGTTGCAGTGTGCCCTTGTCTCCTGCAGGGGGTGCTCTGATATCATCTCCCTGTAGTTGCAGTGTGCCCTTGTTTCCTGCAGGGGGTTCTCTGATATCATCTCCCTGTAGTTGCAGTGTGCCCTTGTCTCCTGCAGGGGGTTCTCTGATATCATCTCCCTGTAGTTGCAGTGTGCCCTTGTCTCCTGCAGGGGGTGCTCTGCATCTCCCTGTAGTTGCAGTGTGCCCTTGTTTCCTGCAGGGGGTGCTCTGATATCATCTCCCTGTAGTTGCAGTGTGCCCTTGTCTCCTGCAGGGGGTGGTCCAATATCATCTCCCTGTAGTTGCAGTGTGCCCTTGTCTCCTGTAGGGGGTGCTCTGATATAATCTCCCTGTAGTTGCAGTGTGCCCTTGTCTCCTGCAGGGGGTGCTCTGATATCATCTCCCTGTAGTTGCAGTGTGCCCTTGTTTCCTGCAGGGGGTTCTCTGATATCATCTCCCTGTAGTTGCAGTGTGCCCTTGTCTCCTGCAGGGGGTGCTCTGATATCATCTCCCTGTAGTTGCAGTGTGCCCTTGTTTCCTGCAGGGGGTGCTCTGATATCATCTCCCTGTAGTTGCAGTGTGCCCTTGTCTCCTGCAGGGGGTGGTCCGATATCATCTCCCCAGCGGGTGCCTTTGTTACCTCTAGACTTGACTATTCCAACGCTCTGCTGGCCCGCCTCCCACCCTCTACCCTCCATAAATTGAGGTCATCCAAAACTCGGCTGCCTGTGTCCTAACTCGCACCAAGTCCCGTTCGCCCATCTCCCCCTGTGCTCGCTGACCTACATTGGCTCGCAGTTAAGCAACGTCTCTCGATTTTAAAATTCTCATCCTTGTTTTCAACTCCCTCCATGGCCTTGCTCGCCCTTCACTATCTCTGTAATCTCCTCCAGCCCTACAACCCTCCGGATATCTGCTCTCCTGTAAATCTGGCCACTTGCGCATCCCTGATTTTAATCGCTCCACCATTGGTTGCCATACCTTCAGCTGCCAAGGACATAAGCTCTGGAATTCTCTCCCTAAACCTCTCCATTCCTCTACGTCTCTCCAATCAATTCAATTCAAATCGCTTTATTGGCATGACAAGCTACATCTTATGTTGCCAAAGCATCGAAAAACATTCATGGTTGTACACAAAAATACAGATCTATCCATATAGTGTATAAACAGATATATCCCTGAGTGTATAAATATACATTCATATAATTTGTATATACTCTTTTCTTATATTTAGTGGTTGTCCCTCTGTTTATGGCAAGCTGTAACATAGTATGCCGCTAAGGTTACACAATTTCTCTCTTCCCCTAGTAGGTATGGGAGTTTTTGGTCGTCATTCAAATTTCTGAATTCTGGGCATATTTTTGTGAATTTTAGGTAGAAATTCTCCCTTATGCCCTGATATTTTCTACAAGCTGTGAGGAAGTGCATCTCTGTCTCCACCACTCCCTGACTGCAGTGAGAGCATATCCTATGTCTCTCCTTTAAGACGCTCCATAAAACCTACCTTTTTGACTAAACTTTTGGTCATCTGCCTTAATATCTGCTTATGTGGCCCTGTGTCAAATTTTGTTTGTTTACGTTTCTGTGAAGTGCCTTTGGATGTTTTACTACATTAAAGGCACTATATAAATACAAGTTGTTGTGGTTGTTGTTAAGTGCTCCGAGATAATCTCCCCGGCAGAAAGGTCTGAGAATTTGGGCGCTAAGTTTAAGTGAAGAGCCAGTGCTCAGTGAGTCCTCCAGTCCAGATCCAAGGTTGTCCCATCCTCTGTCGTCGAATTACAGTATGCAGACGATGCTTGTGTCTGTGCTCACTCGGAGGTCGAACTCCAAACCATCGTCAACACCTTCACCGAAGCGTACGAGAGCATGGGCCTTACAGTAAACATCCGTAAGACAAAGGTCCTCTACCAACTTGCCCCTGCCACACAGTACTGCCCCCCGATTATCAAAATCCACGATAAGGCCTTGGACAACGTGGACCACTTTCCATACCTCGAGAGCTTACTGTCAACAAGGGCAGATGTCGATGACGAAGTCCAACACCACCTTCAGTGTGCCAGTGCAGCCTTCGGTTGCCTGAGGAAGAGAGTGTTTGAAGACCAGGACCTCAAACCCGGCACTTCGCTCATGCTCTACAGAGCAGCAATGATACCCGCCCTGCTGTATGCCTCAGAGACATGGACCATGTACAGCAGGCATCTCAAAGCACTGGAGAGGTACCACCAATGCTGCGTCCGCAAGATCCTGCAAATCCATTGGCAGGATAGGCGCACCAACGTCCGTGTTCTTGCTCAGGCCAACATCCCCAGCATCGAAGCTTTGACCATGCTCAATCAGCTCTGATGGACGGGTCACATTGTTCGATACAAGACTCCCAAAACAAGTGCTCTACTTGGAGCTCTGACACATCAAGAGAGCCCCAGGTGGGCAGAGGAAACGCTTCAAGGACACCCTCAAAGCCTCCTTGAAAAAGTGTAACATCCCCACCAACACCTGGGAATCCCTGGCCCAAGACCGCACAAAGTGGAGGAGAAGCATCTGGGAAGGCGCCGAACACCTCGAGTCTCTTCGCCGGGAGCAAGCGGAAGCCAAGCGCAAGGAGCGCACGTCAACCCAAACTCCCCACCCACCCGCCCCTTCAACCACCGTCTGCCCCACCTGTGACAGAGACTGTAGGTCCCGCATTGGACTCATCAGTCACCTGAGAACTCATTTTTAATGTGGAAGCAAATCATCCTCGGTTCCGAGGGACTGCCTAAGAGAAGAGAGAGAGAGATAAGCTCCCTGTGGTTTTATAGATATTGTGAAGAGAAAACGATTGGTGAAGTCAAGTGTAGGTCCCTTGCAGTCAGAATCAGGGGAATTTATAATGGGGAACAAAGAAATGGCAGACCAATTAAATAAATATTTTGCTTCTGTCTTCACAAAGGAGGACACAAATAACCTCCCAGAGATGTCGGGGAACATAGGGTCTGATGAAATGGAGGAACTGAAAGAAATCAGTATTTGTAGGGAAAAGGTGTTAGGGAAATTGGTGGGATTGAAGGCCGATAAATCCCCAGGGCCTGATAATCTACATCCTAGGGTACTTAAGGAAGTGGCCCTAGAAATAGTAGATGCATTGCTGATCATCTTCCAACATTCGATGGAATCTGGAACAGTACCCATGGATTGGAGGGTAGCTAATGTTACCCCACTATTCAAAAAAGGTGGTAGAGAAAACAGGGAATTACAGACCGGTAAGCCTGACATCGGTAGTGGGGAAAATGCTAGAGTCCATTATAAAAGATGTAATAGCAGAGCACTTGGAAAACAGTGACAGGATCGGACAAAGTCAACATGGATTTACAAAAGGTAAATCGTGCTTGATTAATCTACTGGAATTTTTTGAGGATGTAACTGGTAAAATAGATAAGGGAGAACCAGTGGATGTGGTGTATTTGGACTTTCAGAAGTCTTTCGATAAGGTCCCGCATAAGAGATTAGCGTGTAAAGTTAAGGCACATGGGATTGGGGGCAAGGTATTGACTTGGATAGAGAACTGGTTGGCAGACAGAAAGCAAAGCAAAGAGTTGGAATAAACGGGTCTTTTTCCGAGTGGCAGGCAGTGACTAGTGGGGTACCGCAGGGGTTGGTCCTTGGACTCCAGCTATTCACACTATATATTAATCTAGACAAGGGAACTCGATGTAATATCTCCAAATTTGCAGACGACACAAAGCTGGGTGGGCGTGTGTGCTGTGAGGAGGATGCCGAGAAACTCCAGGATGATTTGGACAGGTTGGGTGATTGGGCAGAAGCATGGCAGATGCAATATAACGTGGATAAATGTGAGGTTATCCACTTTGGTGGCAAAAACAGGAAGGCAGATTATTATCTGAATGGCAATAGATTGGGAGAAGGGGAAGTGCAACGAGACCTGGGTGTCCTTGTGCACCAGTCGCTGAAGGTAAGCATGCAGGTGCAGCAGGCGGTTAAGAAGGCAAATGATATGTCGGCCTTCGTAGCGAGAGGGTTCGAGTACAGGAACAAGGATGTCTTGCTGCAGTTGTACAGGGCCTTGGTGAGACCACATCTTGAGTATTGTGTGCAGTCCTGGTCACCTTATCTGAGGAAGGACGTTCTTGCCATGGAAGGAGTTCAGCGAAGATTCACCAGGCTGATACCTGGGATGGCAGGAATGACGTATGAGGAGAGATTGGGTCGATTGGGCTTATACTCGCTGGAGTTTAAAAGAATGAGAGGGGAATCTCATTGAAACGTATAAAATTCTGACAGGACTGGGCAGACTAGATGCAGGAAGGATGTTCCCGATGGTCGGGGAGTCCAGAACCAGGGGTCACAGTCTAAGGATAAGGGGTAAGCCATTTAGGACAGAAATGAGGAGGAATTTCTTCCCCCAGAGAGTGGACTCGTAAAAAATCAACATTTCATTGTGCAGTACACACGTCTGCTGCATATATGGCAAATAAAATTGAATTGAATTGAATTGAAGCTGTGGAATTCTCTACCACAGAGGGCGGTGGAGGCCAATTCATTAAATATATTCAAGAAGGAGTTAGAGATATTTCTTAAGGCTAAAGGGATCAAGGGGTATGGGGAGAAAGCAGGGACAGGGTACTGAATTTGGATGAGCAGCCATGATCTCATTGAATGGCCAGGCTCGAGGGGCCGAATGGCCTACTCCTATCTTCTATGGTTACAGCGCGCCCTGTGTCCGACAGGAGGCGCTCCTGTATAATGTCCCCATGGTTACGGTGCGCCTTGTGTCCTCCAGGAGGCGCCGGTCACCCTGTTCCCTCCTCATTGTCCGGTCGGCGCGGTTTAAATCCCACCTCCACCGAGCATTGATTGGCTGCCTGTAGCACAGCCCGCCAATGGAAGGCGGGCTGGCGGCGTTCGGCGCGGCGATTGGCGGAGCGGCCTGTCAGTCAGGCGGCTGGCGCCGCTGGTTACAATGTTGCGGGCGGGCGGCGCGCCGCTTTGTATCTGTAGTGAAAAGTATCCAGTTTGTACTGTATCTGTTTAAAAAAAGTATCGGGATTCCATCCAAAGGACATCGCAACCAGAAGTTGTGGAGTGACTGACTCTCCCGGGCTGCTTGCGGCGGGAGCGCTGGGTTGCTATGGTGCCTCGTGAGGCTCGGTGAAATTTTGTTCCTCTGTGGACTCGGCAAACTGAGGAACCGGAGAGAGGGGGGAACCGGAGAGAGAGTGAGTGAGAGAGAGAGAGGGAGGGGGGAACCGGAGAGAGAGTGAGAGAGAGAGAGGGGGGAACCGGAGAGAGAGAGTGTGAGGAATCGGAGAGAGAGAGAGGAACCGGGGAGAGAGAGAGAGGGGGGAACCGGAGCGAGAGAGAGAGAGGGGGGAACCGGAGCGAGAGAGAGAGTGAGAGAGAGAGAGAGAGGGGGGAACCGGAGAGAGAGAGAGGAACCGGGGAGAGTGAGAGAGAGAGAGGAACCGGGGAGAGAGAGAGAGAGTGAGGAACCGGAGAGAGAGTGAGGAACCGGGGAGAGGGGGGAACCGGAGAGAGAGAGAGGGGAACAGGAGAGAGCACCTCCACCCCCGGGACTGTGAGCAACTCCACCCCCCGGGGCAGAGAGAGAGGGCCCGGCCCGGCCCGGGACACCTGCTGCAGGAGAGCAATCCCCCGGGGCCAGTCTGTGGCAGCCTGAACACCGTCAGCTCGCTTAGCGGAGGATGTGAGCGACTCTCAGCCCCGGGACCCCCCGCTCAGTGAGCGGCCCTCAGCCCCGGGACCCCCCGCTCAGTGAGCGGCCCTCAGCCCCGGGGCCCCCCGCTCAGTGAGCGGCCCTCAGCCCCGGCCCGGGCCGCCTCCTCTCCCGATGCTGACGATGGATGTGACCATTTCTGAGCTGATGGAGCAGTTTCTGCAGAGCCCGCTGGTGACCTGGGTAAGTGAGCGCCGGCTCCAGGGTGACCCCCGCATGGCCAAGCTCAATACATTTAGACTGGAGTCTGTGACTGAGTCTGTCTGTCTCTATCTCTGAGTGAATGTGTCTGTCTCTCTGGGTCTGTGACTGTGAATCTCTGAGAGTCTGTGTGTGTTTCTGTGTCTGTCTATCTGTGAGTTTGTGTGTCTGAGTGTGAATCTGTGTCAGTACTTTTTATAAACAACTACAAATGTTACTTTTCTTCTGGGTTGTTTACGCAGGCTGCTGGGGTGGATGTTTTGCAACCTGTTCAGATGCTGGAGATGGGAATTGTAGCATTTTTCTTTTTCACCTGCTCACAAATTTTAACCAGGGATTAAAAATCCTGTTTCAGGTTAAAACCTTTGGCCCACTGGGAGGGACGAGCGATGAGAAAGTGCCCATGTTCATGGATCTAGTGGACGGAGTCTTTCTGCATAAAATCATGTTACAAATGTGAGTTTTTCTTTCTCATTTCGCTATTACTATTTTAACGGATTCTTAGTGTGATAATTGAAAACCACATCCTCAACAGCACTGAACTCATATATCCTGCAGCGAGCAGATGATGAGAGGATCCTCTCCCTCCCTCCCTCCCTCCCCGGGTTAGAATGTAGCCTTTAACAAGTCGCACCACCTTGGATCATTCCTGATTATAACTGGGAATCCCCCTCGATCGTGCTGGGATCCCGAATTCCTGCTGGTTTGAATCGCCAACAGAAAGTGCTGAGACACATTCAGCAAGCAGGTCAGGCGGAGAGAGAGAGAGAGAAACAGAGTTCACGTTTCAGGTGTGGGGACTTTACCAGGGGTCCCACTGCTTTGAAATGGTTCTCGGGCAGCAGGGGGATGTAGGGAGAGATTTTGGAGGATGGATTAAAGCTGTTCGGTGGAAAGCCAGTGTGTGGATACCGAGAGGTTGGCAAAGGTTGTTCTAAAGGCACTGGGTTCTGTTGTGTGTATGTGACAGATTGATCCAAAAAAAAACACACGTCATCAGTGAGACTGGTGATTTAAAACCTCGACCAACCCATAGTGCATATTTAAAAAGTTCAAAGAACATCTTCAAACTGTACAGCAGCTCAAATGGCGTTAACTATTTGCAGACTGTAAGCACTGATACCAAACCCCGCCATGGCCTCGCCCTCCCCTATCTCTAACCTCCTCCAGCCCTGCAACTGACAACAACAACAACTTGCATTTATATGGTGCCTTTAACATGGTAAAACATCCCAAGGCGCTTCACAGCAGTGTTCACAGGCAAAATTTCACATCGAGCCACGTATTAGGACAGGTGACGAGGTCGGTTTTAAGGAGCATCTTAAAGGAGGAGAGAGAGGCGGAGCGGTTTAGGGAGGGAATTCCAGAGCTCAGGGCCCAGATAACTGAGAGCACGGCCACCAACGGTGGAGCGATGAAAATCGGGGATGTGCAAGAGGCCAGAATTGGAGGAGTGCAGATATCCCGGAGTTAACTACTTCAGGCAGCAGTCCAATTCTGGCCTCTTGCATATCCCCAATTTCCCTTCACTCCACCATTGGTGGCCATGCCTTCCACCATCTAGGACTTAAGCTCTGAATGACCTCCCCAAACCCCTCCCTTTTAAGATGCTCAGTGCTAAAACTGACCACAGTAACTGAGGTTACATAACGTTTCTTTCAGTTTGATTGGACCTTGGGTCAGATTATTTTATTCATGATGATTTATTGTGGTACCGAGTTCTGCCTGGTGACACCAGAGGGCTCCCAGTGCCACCTCTACTGGTACGATTTAACATCGGCATAACCGATGTAGTTGAATTCCGAGGAAGTGGTGATCAAACTGTACAATTGTCTTGTGAGGTGGCAGCTTGAGCTCTCTGTCCAGTTCTGGTCACAGAGACACGAGCTAGAGGCAGTATCGAGAGGAGTCATTGAGGCTGTTCTCCTGTTAAAGGTCGGGGTTATGGGGACAGACTGGACAACCTAGGGTTCCTCAGCCTAGAAAGACGGTTCTTAGAGGTGAGCCCCCCGCCGCGCCGCGCCCTCCCAACCAATGTAGTAGGGCTGCTGTGTGAGGCAAGGGAGGAGATTGCAGGGGCTCTGACACACATTTTCAGAACCTCTCTGGCCACAGGGGAGGTGCCAGAGGACTGGAGGACGGCTAACGTAGTACCATTATTCAAGATGGGTAGTAGGGATAAACCAGGGAATTACAGGCCAGTAAGCCTAACATCAGTGGTAGGGAGATTATTGGAAAAAAATTCTGAGGGACAGAATTAGTCTCCACTTGGAGAGGCAAGGATTAATCAAGGATAGTCAGCATAGCTTTGTCGGGGGGAGATCATGTCTAACCAATTTGATTGAATTTTTCGAGGGGGTGACTAGGTGTGTGTGTGGATGAGGGTAGTGCAGTTGATGTAGTCTACATGGACTTCAGTAAGGCTTTTGACAAAGTCCCACATGGGAGACTGGTCAAGAAGGTAAGAGCCCATGGGATCCAGGGCAATTTGGCACATTGGATCCAAAATTGGCTTAGTGGCAGGAGGCAGAGGGTGATGGTCGAAGGTTGTTTTTGTGACTGGAAGCCTGTGTCCAGTGGTGTACCGCAGGGATCGGTGCTGGGTCCCTTGCTGGTTGTAGTGTACATTAATGATTTAGATATGAATGTCGAAGGTATGATCAGTAAGTTCGCAGATGACATGAAAATTGGTGGAGTGGTAAATAGCGAGGAGGGAAGCCTCAGGCTATAGGACGATATAGACGGGTTGGTTAGATGGGCAGAACAGTGGCAAATGGAATTTAACCCTGAAAAGTGTGAGGTGATGCATTTTGGGAGGACTAACAAGGCAAGGGAATACACAATGAATGGTAGGACCCTAGGAAGGACAGAGGATCAGAGGGACCTTGGTGTGCATGTGCATAGATCCCTGAAGGCAGCAGGACAGGTAGATAAGGTAGTTAAAAGGGCATATGGGATACTTGCCTTCATTAGCCGAGCCATAGAATATAAGAGCAGGGAGGTTATGATGGAGCTGTACAAAACGCTAGTTAGGCCACAGCTGGAATACTGTGTGCAGTTCTGGTCACCACACTATAGGAAGGATGTGATTGCCTTGGAGAGGGTGCAGAGGAGATTCACCAGGATGTTACCTGGGCTGGAGCGCTTCAGCTATGAAGAAAGACTGGACAGGTTGGGGTTGTTTTCCTTAGAGCAGAGAAGGCTGAGGGGGGACCTGATTGAGGTGTACAAAATTATGAGGGGCATAGATAGGGTAGATAGGAACTTTTCCCCTTAGTAGAGGGGTCAATAACAAGGGGGCATAGATTCAAGGTAAGGGGCAGGAGGTTTAGAGGGGATTTGAGGAAAAACCTTTTCACCCAGAGGGTGGTTGGAATCTGGAACTCACTGCCTGAAAGGGTGGTAGAGGCAGGAACCCTCACAACATTCAAGAAGCATTTGGATGAGCACTTGAAACGCCATAGCATACAAGGCTATGGACCAAGTGCTGGAAAATGGGATTAGAATAGATGGGGCTTGATGGCCGGCGCGGACACGATGGGCCGAAGGGCCTCTTTCTGTGCTGTATAACTCTGACACTTTTCGAAGAAGAGCAGGGGAGTTGGCTAATATTTATCCTGCAACCAACAATGAAAAAAATGATCACATTGCTGTTTGTGGGAGCTTGCTGTGCACAAATTGGCTGCCACGTTTCCTACATTACAATAGTGGCTACTCTTTAAAATTACTTCATTGATTGTAAAGCGCTTTGGGACGTCCTGAGGTCATGAAAGGTGCTGTAGAAATGGAAGTCTCTCTCTCCTCTGCTTTTTAAAATAAAAGCGGTGGTTATTTCAAACCCATTTCAGACTGAAATTGATCAATGATTCCCATGTGGACAGGGACTGTCAGTAGAGTTTCGGAAAGGAATTAAAGTCCTAGTTGGCTGCTGATATTCCGAGGGTGACACGGGGGAGGGGTATGTGTGTGATGCAGTGTCACGCGTGCGGATCGACCTTATCCCCTGGCTAGGATTTAAAGTGGCTCCTAGAAGCTTAGAGTATTGGGGCCAATTCTGGGCTCTACACTTTAGGAAGGATGTCAAGGCCTTTGAGTCGGTGCAGAGGAGATTTGCGAGAATGGTACCAGGGATGCGGGACTTCAGTTGTGTGGAGAAGCTGGTGTTCTCCTTAGAGCAGAGAAGGTTAAGAGGAAATTTGATCGAGGCGTTCAAAATCCTGAGGGTTTTTGATGGAGTAAATCAGGAGAAACTGTTTGCAGTGGTAGATGGGTCGGTAACCAGTGGACACAGATTGAAGGTAATTGGCAAAAGAACCAGAGACAAGTTGAGGAGAATTATTTTTATGGGGAAAGCAGGAGGAGTGGGACTAATTCGATAGCTTTACCAAAGAGCGGGCACAGGCACGATGGGCCGAATGGCCTCCTTCTGTGCTGTATCATTCTATGAATACACCGGCCAGTGCAGACTATCGAGTGACGATTCTCACTCGTGTAACCTATTTGTTTAAATGTTCGCTGGTGTGAAATGGCGTCTGTGACTAGAACAATGGCCCGGCAGCAATCTTTCTGGTAATTAAATACAGTGCTTGTATAACTGAGAGGCTGTACTAATGTTCACTGGTTCAGTGCGTGTGTTAGAGTCTGGGATATTGTGTAGAAGCTGTCTGGGATCCTGCGAGTAGCACTGGAAGTGATTGAGGTTAAGGCTCTGTCTGGCTCCAACTGATAAAAAGTATTTTAGGTTCACTTGTAAACCACAAGAAAAGCAATATCCTTGTTCTGCAATGTTAATTAGGAACTGAGAAGTGCACAAGGCCAGCACGCTGGGAGGACCGGTTACTTCAGTTTTTGTTGGGAGTTGGTGTCTGGTACAGTGGGGCTGTTCCCAGGACGCGCTCTCTTTTCGCTGGGGTACTGGGTAAAGCAATGTGTTGGACTTGGAGCTCTGGCATATTGAGTTTGAATCTAGCCCGTACTGATGGGATGGAAATCACTCCGTGGCCTCGCCCCCTCCCTATCGCTGTAACCTCCTCCAGCCCTACAACCCTCCGAGATCTCTTGAGTTCCATCAACTCTGGCCATCCCCACGCATCCCCCACTTCCTTCGGCCCGCCATTGGCTGCTGTGCCTTCAATTCAATTCAATTCAATTCAAATCGCTTTATTGGCATGACAAGTTACATCTTATGTTGCCAAAGCATCGAAAAACATTCATGTTTGTACATAAAAATACAGATCTATCCATACAGTGTATAAACAGATATATCCCTGAGTGTATAAATATACATTCATATATTTTATATATACTCTTATATTTAGTGGTTGTCCCTCTGTTTATGGCAGGCTGTAACACAGTGTGCCGCTAGTGTTACACAATTTCTCTCTTCCCCTAGTAGGTATGGGAGTTTTTGGTCGTCATTCAAATTTCTGAATTCCAGGCATATTTTTGTGAATTTTGGGTAGAAATTCTCCCTTATACCCTGATATTTTCTACAAGCTGTGAGGAAGTGCATCTCTGTCTCCACCACTCCCTGACTGCAGTGAGAGCATATCCTGTCCTCTCTTGGTAGCCGGGTCTGCCTGTGTCTACCTTTTTCGATCGCCAGGCTATGTTCACTAAGTCTGTACATTGTCAAGGTTTTTCTCAGTTTGCTATCCTTTACCATGGTCAGGTAATCAGCCATGTTGTATTGTCTGTTTAGGGCCAAGTAGCAATTGAGTTTGCTTTGGGTTTTTGTTGTTTCTGCCCAATATGACAGATATTTTTCCTTTTGCTTAGCGACAATTGTGTTGGGTCGAATTCTTTGTGTTACGCTGTCACTGTCCTGGGGCTGGGTATTGTCAGCCGTCCAGGCCCTAAGCTCTGGAATTCCCACCCTAAACCTTCGGCCTCTGCACCCCACACTCTCCTCTTTTTAAAACCCACCTCTTTGACACAGCTTTGGGTCACCTGCCCTTGTATTTCTACGTGCCTCGGTGTCGAATTTTGTTTGATAATCGCTCCTGTGAAGTGCCTTGGAACGTTTTACTACATTAAAGATGCTATATAAATGCAAGTTGCTCGCTCTCCTTGCCTGTAAGAGTTCTATATGAAATGAGTATTGACTCTCTTGGCCCAGTTCCCAGTGGGTGTTGGCCTAGTTCATACCTAACTAACCATCTCACACAAAGGACAGGAGGCACAGTGCGGGAGATTGGCAAAAGAACCAGAGGGGACTTGAGGAAACATTTTTTTCCGCAGCGAGTTGTGATCTGGAATGTGCTGCCTGAAAGGGCAGTGGAAGCAGATTCAATAGTAACTTTCAAAAGGGAATTGGATAAATACTGGAAGGGGAAAAGCTTTAGGGCTATGGGGAGTGGGATTAATTGCATAGCTCTACCAAAGAGCCAGGACAGGCACGATGGGCCGAATTGGCCCTTTCTGTGCTGCATCATTCTACAGAGCCAAGCTAAAGCTAACCTAGTAAATGGAACCCAGACAGCAGGTTTGATGGGGAGGTTACCTGAAGGTCAGGTGTGAGAAAGTGAGGAGAGAATCATTAAACAACGTAAAGAAAATAACTGAATAAATCCTTTATGAAAGAAAAACTTAGATTTCTATATCACCTTTCACATCTACCGGACGTCCCAAAGTGCTTTACAGCCAATGAAGTACGTTTTGAAGTGTAGTCACTGTTGTAATGTAGGAAACGCGACAGCCAATTTGCGCACAGCAAGATCCCCCAAACAGCAATGTGATAATGACCAGATAATCTGTTTGTGATGTTGATTGAGGGATAAATATTGGCCCCAGGACACCGGGGAGAACTCCCCTGCTCCTCTTCGAAATAGTGCCATGGGATCTTTTACATCCACCTGAGAGAGCAGACGGGGCCTCGCTTTAACGTCTCATCCGAAAGACGGCACCTCCGACAGCGCAGCGCTCCCTCAGCACTGCACTGGGAGTGTCAGCCTAGATTTTTGTGCTCAAATCTCTGGAGTGGGACTTGAACCCACGACCTTCTGACTCCGAGGCGAGGGTGCTGCCCACTGACCACAGTGACTGGGTGACCAGTGATGTTCTGTTCCCCTGCCTTTAAGTGGTTGAAGCAGAGAGCATTGATGCATTTAAGGGGAGGCTTGATGCATACATGAGGGCGAAGGGGACAGTGGGATACCGGGGGGGATGGAGGGGATACGGGGGGGAGATGGGGGGGAGGGTGTGAAGAGGCGGTTAAAGTGGGAGGAGGCTCGTGTGGAGTATAAACACCACTGTTAAGTTCCTGTGCTGTAGGTTGTGTGTAAAAACTATTTCGAATTCTTGTGGCATCTTTTTGTATGCAGCTGTCCTGAAACCCAGTTGCATCTATGAAGATATAAATCTTGAACATTACATTGACTCGTTGTGCATGAGCTCGCTGTAAGCCCTGTGGGGATGCCACTGCGAGCTGACTAATACAGGCGCCATGTGCTGACGTTGGAAACCGGCACTCTGGTGATCGGGGTAATAGAATACACAAAACTCTCTGTTCTCTTTTTGAAAGGAAGGAATAGTGAAAATTGGACTAGCACAAGGCTAGTGAAACCGAAATTCATCACTTGCTCGAAAGCCAAGTGGAGAGGCAACTTGACAACTTCTAGCTTTTGCAGTGATGCCGTTTCAAAAGAAATCCTGAACGCTGTGGTTTTGAAGCCTATTGGGGCGGTGCCCGAGAGTAGGGAGCCATTGGCGATGGGGGGGAGGTGGGGGGTCGGGAGGGGGAGGTTGGGGGGGGTCGGGAGGGGGAGGGTCGGGAGGGGGAGGTGGGAGGGGGAGGTGGGGGGGGTCGGGAGGGGGAGGGTCGGGAGGGGGAGGTGGGAGGGGGAGGAGGGGGAAGTCGGGGGTCAGGAGAGGGAAGTGGGGGGGAGCGGGAGGGGGGGTCTGGAGGGGGCGGTGGGGGGGGTCGGGAGGGGGAGGTGGGGGGGGCGGGAGGGGGAGGTGGGGGGGGCGGGAGGGGGAGGTGGGGGGCGGGAGGGGGAAGTCGGGGGGGGGCGGGAGGGGGAAGTCGGGGGGGGGCGGGAGGGGGAAGTCGGGAGGGGGAAGTCGGGAGGGGGAAGTCGTGGGGGGGGTCGGGAGGGGGAAGTGGGGGGGGGTCAGGAGGGGGAAGTGGGGGGGGGTCGGGAGGGGGAAGTGGGGGGGGGGTCGGGAGGGGGAAGTGGGGGGGGGTCGGGAGGGGGAAGTGGGGGGGGGGTCGGGAGGGGGAAGTGGGGGGGGTCGGGAGGAGGAAGTGGGGGGGGGGTCGGGAGGGGGAACGGGGGGGGGTCGGGAGGAGGAAGTCGGGGGGGGGTCGGGAGGGGGAAGCGGGGGGGGGTCGGGAGGGGGAAGTCGGGGGGGGGTCGGGAGGGGGAAGCGGGGGGGGGTCGGGAGGGGGAAGCGGGGGGGGGTCGGGAGGGGGAAGCGGGGGGGGTCGGGAGGGGGAAGTCGGGGGGGGGTCGGGAGGGGGAAGTGGGGGGGGGGGTCGGGAGGGGGAAGTGGGGGGGGGTCGGGAGGGGGAAGCGGGGGGGGGGTCGGGAGGGGGAAGCGGGGGGGGGTCGGGAGGGGGAAGCGGGGGGGGGTCGGGAGGGGGAAGCGGGGTGGGGTGGTGGGGGGGGTCGGGAGGGGGAAGCGGGGTGGGGTGGTGGGGGGGGTCGGGAGGGGGGAGTGGGGTGGGGTTGGGGGGGGCGGAGTGTGGGGGGGTCGGGGGGCGGGGTGGGAGGGGGAGGGGGTGTCGGGAGGGGAGGGTGGGGTGGGGGTGGTCGGTAGGGATGAGTGGGGGTGGGGGGGGTCTCGGGAGGGGGGAGTGGGGGGGGTTTCGGGAGGGGGGAGTGGGGGGGGGTTTCGGGAGGGGGGAGTGGGGGGGGGTTTCGGGAGGGGGGAGTGGGGGGTGGTTTCGGGAGGGGGGAGTGGGGGGGGTTTCGGGAGGGGGGAGTGGGGGGGGGTTTCGGGAGGGGGGAGTGGGGGGGGTTTCGGGAGGGGGGAGCGGGAGGGGGGAGTGGCGGGGTTTCGGGAGGGGGGAGGGGGGGGTTTCGGGAGGGGGGAGCGGGGGGGGTTTCGGGAGGGGGGACCAAGAGAAGACAGGATATGCTCTCACTGCAGTCAGGGAGTAGTTGAGACAGAGATGCACTTCCTCACAGCCTGTGGAAAATATCAGGGCATCAGAGAGAATTTCTATCAAAAATTCTCACAAATATGCCCTGAATTCAGAAATCTGACTGACAACCAAAAACTCCCATTCCTACTGGGGGAGGAGAGAAGCTGTGTAACACTGGCGGCACACTATGTTACAGCTTGCCATGAACAGAGGGACAACCAGTAAACTAAGACAAGAGTATATATAAACAAGGCGAAAATATATTTATAAACTCAGGGATATACCTGTTTATACACTGTATGAATGGAACCGCGTTTATGTGTTCAACCATAAATGTATTTTGATGCTTTGGCAACATAAGATGTACCTTATCATGCCAATAAAGCGATTTGTATTGTATTGAGTGGGGGGGGGTTTCGGGAGGGGGGAGTGGGGGGGGTTTCGGGAGGGGGGAGTGGGGGGGGGGTTTCGGGAGGGGGGAGTGGGGGGGGGTTTCGGGAGGGGGGTGTGGGGGGGGTTGTGTGGGGGGGGTTTCGGGAGGGGGGAGTGGGGGGGTTTCGGGAGGGGGGAGTGGGGGGGGTGTCGGGAGGGGGATGTGGGGGGGGTCGGGAGGGGGAGGTGGGGGGGGTGGTCGGGAGGGGGGAGTGGGGGGGGTGTCGGGAGGGGGATGTGGGGGGGGTCGGGAGGTGGGGGGGAAGTGGGGGGGGTCGGGAGGTGGGGGGGTGGTCGGGTGGGGAAAGTGTGGGGGGGGTGTCAGGAGGGGGAAGTGGGGGGGGGGTCGGGAGGGGGAAGTGGGGGGGGGTCGGGAGGGGGAAGTGGGGTGGGGGGGGTCGGGAGGGGGAAGTGGGGTGGGGGGGGTCGGGAGGGGGAAGTGGGGTGGGGGGGGTCGGGAGGGGGAAGTGGGGTGGGGGGGGTCGGGAGGGGGAAGTGGGGTGGGGGGGGTCGGGAGGGGGAAGTGGGGTGGGGGGGGTCGGGAGGGGGAAGTGGGGTGGGGGGGTCGGGAGGGGGAAGTGGGGTGGGGGGGTCGGGAGGGGGAAGTGGGGTGGGGGGGGTCGGGAGGGGGAAGTGGGGTGGGGGGGTCGGGGAGGGGGAAGTGGGGTCGGGGGGGTCGGGGTGTGGGGGGGTCGGGGGGGGCGGAGTGTGGGGGGGTCGGGGGGCGGAGGGGGGGGTCGGGAGGGAGGGGGAGTGGGAGTGGGGGGGGGTCGGGAGGGAGGGGGTGGGGGAGGTCGGGAGGGGGGAGTGGGGGGCGTTTCGGGAGGGGGGAGTGGGGGGGGTCGGGAGGGGGAGTGGGGGGGGCGTCGGGAGGGGGAGTGCGCCGGGAGTGGGAGTGCGCGAGGGGGAGTGGGGGGGTCGGGAGTGGGGGCGGTCGAGAGGGTGAGGGAGGGGGAGTGGGGGGGGGTCGGGAGGGGGAGTGGGGGGGGGTCGGGAGGGGGAGTGGGGGGGGTCAGGAAGTGGAGGGGGGTCGGGAGGGGGAGTGGGGGGGGTCAGGAGGTGGAGGGGAGTCGGGAGGGGGAGTGGGAGTGCGCGAGGGGGAGTGGGGGGGGGTCGGGAGGGGGAGTGGGGGGGGTCGGGCGGGAGAGTGTGGGGGTGTCTTGGGCCCTGACAAATCCCCAAAAAACCAAAGTCCTTGTGTTCCAGCAAAGATCCAAACAACATGGACCCACAATAAATTTCACAGTAGGAACAACCAAAATTGAACAAACCACTCACTACACATACTTGGGCTTAAAAATCAGTTCTACGGGAAACTTCAAACTGGCTGTGAATGAACTGAAAGAGAAAGCAAGAAGGGCTTTCTATGCCATCAAAAAATCAATCCAAATAGAAATCCCAATTAGCATTTGGCTCAAAATTTTCAAATCAGTAATTGAACCAATTGCACTCTATGGCAGTGAGGTCTGGGGACCACTAACACAACAAGATTTTGCAAAATGGGACAAACACCCAATTGAGATCCTACATGCGGAATTCTGTAAAAGTATCCTCCGGACTCAAAGGAAAACAGTAAACAACGCATGCAGGGCGGAACTAGGCCAATACCCATTAATAATCACTATCCAAAAAAGAGCCACCAAATTTTGGAATCACCTACAAATGAGCAACCCCCAATGCTATCACTACGACGCCCTGAAATGCCAAGAGCTGACCATAAAGAAGAATACCCTCAGTCAACTAGTCCTGGGACTCAATAAAGTAACTAATAACAATACTAACAATAACCAGCCCCAGGACAGTGACAGGGTAACACAAAGAATTCGACCCAACACAATCGTCACTAAGCAAAAGGAAAAATATCTGTCATATTGGGCAGAAACAACAAAAACCCAAAGCAAACTCAATTGCTACTTGGCCCTAAACAGACAATACAACATAGCTGATTACCTGACCATGGTAAAGGATAACAAACTGAGAAGAACCTTGACAAGGTACAGACTTAGCGAACATAGCCTAGCGATCGAAAAAGGCAGACACAGGCAGACCAGGCTGCCAAGAGAAGACAGGATATGCTCTCACTGCAGTCAGGGAGTAGTTGAGACAGAGATGCACTTCCTCACAGCCTGTGGAAAATATCAGGGCATCAGAGAGAATTTCTATCAAAAATTCTCACAAATATGCCCTGAATTCAGAAATCTGACTGACAACCAAAAACTCCCATTCCTACTGGGGGAGGAGAGAAGCTGTGTAACACTGGCGGCACACTATGTTACAGCTTGCCATGAACAGAGGGACAACCAGTAAACTAAGACAAGAGTATATATAAACAAGGCGAAAATATATTTATAAACTCAGGGATATACCTGTTTATACACTGTATGAATGGAACCGCGTTTATGTGTTCAACCATAAATGTATTTTGATGCTTTGGCAACATAAGATGTACCTTATCATGCCAATAAAGCGATTTGTATTGTATTATTGTATTGTGTCGGGAGGGGGAGTGGGTGTGCGCAAGGGGGAGTGGGGGGAGGGTCGGGAGTGGGGGGGGTCGGGAGGGGGAGTGGGGGGGTTGTCGGGAGGGGGAGTGGGGGGGGTCGGGAGGGGGAGTGGGGGGGTTGTCGGGAAGGGGAGTGGTGGGGGAGTCACCTCTTGGCTGTAGCACCGTAGACTATATGATTACGGATTTGGACCCATCCTCTTTCAGAGCATTCACAGTCAAACCACAAACAACACTGTCAGACCACAGTCAAATTACTATGTATCTTAAAAAGACAGAAACAACCAACACCGAAACACAACCCAGTAAGCTGTACAACACCAAAAAATCGTACAGATGGGCCAAAAACAGCACGGAAAAATACCAGCAAGCAATTAGCAATCAATCAACTCAAGCTCTCTTGGCCACCTTTCTGGATAACATATACACTCACAATAAAGAAGGCGTAAACCGGGCAGTGAATAACCGAAATAATATTTTTGATAATTTGGCAACAAGGTCTAACTTGAAAGCTCGCAAGAACAAACCCAAAACAAAAAACTATGAAAAATGGTTTGACCCAGATTGCCATAACATGAGGAAAAAACTTAGAAAAATATCAAACCAAAAACACAGACAGCCAGAAAACGAGGAATTACGCCTTACTTACTGTCAGACACTAACACAATACAGAAACACACTCAGAACCAAAAAAGAGCAGTATATTAAGAATACACTCAGCTCCATTGAGGAATCCATTGATTCCAATTGTTTCTGGGACAACTGGAACACATTACACAAAAAACAACACGACGAATTGGCCATTCAAAATGGAGACACATGGGAAAACCACTTTGAAAAATTATACCAGAAAAACACACTAAGGCCAGAGCAACACCAAATATGCAAAAAACTGGAAAAGCTCGAAATGGCCATAAAAGATAACCAAAACCCGCTAGACTCCATAATAACAGAAAAAGAACTATTTGAAAAACTCAAGGACCTGCGACCAGGAAAAGCTTGCGGTGCAGACGGCATACTAAGCGAGATGATTAAACACGCAGACGATAAAATGAAACTGGCTATCCTAAAACTCTTCAACTTGGTTCTGAGTGTCGGTTACTTCCCTGATATCTGGAACAAAGGACTCATAACGCCCATATACAAAAGTGGGGACAAAGTCGACCCAAATAACTATCAAGGCATCTGTGTAAACAGTAACCTGGGGAAGGTATTCTGTAGTATCATAAACAAAAGACTTATAAACTTCCTTGAGGAGCACAATGTCTTGAGTAAAAGCCAAATTGGATTCCTACCAAACTATAGAACATCAGATCATATCTTCACCCTACAGACCCTAATTGACAAACACGTTCATCAAAACAAAAGCAAAATCTACGCATGCTTTATAGATTTCCAGAAGGCTTTCGATTCCATCTGGCACGATGGTCTATTCCTGAAACTTATCGAAAGCGGGGTAGGGGGAAAAACATATGATGTAATTAAATCAATGTATACAAACAATAAATGTGCAGTTAAAATTGGAGACAAACAAACAAAATACTTCCCACAGGGGCGGGGGGTGACGCAGGGCTCGCCCATCTCACCGACACTCTTTAATATTTACATAAATGAATTGGCAAAACTACTTGAACAATCTACAGCACCCGGCCTCACCCTATATGAATCCAAGGTTAAATTCCTCCTCTATGCAGATGACCTGGTTCTGCTGTCACCAACTAAGGAGGGTCTACAGCAGAACCTGGATCTGCTGGAGTCGTTCTGCCAGACCTGGGCCCTGACAATAAATCCCCAAAAAACCAAAGTCCTTGTGTTCCAGCAAAGATCCAGACATCAGGGACCCAAAATAAATTTCACACTAGGAACAACCAAAATTGAACAAACCACTAACTACACATACTTGGGCTTAAAAATCAGTTCTACGGGAAATTTTCATCTGGCTGTGAATGAACTGAAAGAGAAAGCAAGAAGGGCTTTCTATGCCATTAAAAAATCAATCCAAATAGAAATCCCAATTAGCATTTGGCTCAAAATTTTTAAATCAGTAATTGAACCAATTGCACTCTATGGCAGTGAGGTGTGGGGACCGCTAACACAACAAGAATTTGCAAAATGGGACAAACACCCAATTGAGATCCTACATGCAGAATTCTGTAAAAGTATCCTCTGGACTCAAAGGAAAACCGTAAACAATGCATGCAGGGCAGAACTAGGCCAATATCCATTAATAATCACTATCCAAAAAAGAGCCACCAAATTTTGGAAACACCTAAAAATGAGCAACCCCCACTGCTATCATTACGAAGCCCTGAAATGCCAAGAGAGGACCATAAAGAAGAATACCCTCAGTCAACTAGTCCTGGGACTCAGTGAAGTAACTACTAACACTGCTAACAATAACCAGCCCCAGGACAGTGACAGCGTAACACAAAGAATTCGACCCAACACAATCGTCACTAAGCAAAAGGAAAAATATCTGTCATATTGGGCAGAAACAACAAAACCCCAAAACAAACTCAATTGCTACTTGGCCCTAAACAGACAATACAACATGGCTGATTACCTGACCATGGTAAAGGATAGCAAACTGAGAAAAACCTTGACAATGTACAGACTTAGTGAACATAGCCTGGCGATCGAAAAAGGTAGACACAGGCAGACCCGGCTACCAAGAGAGGACAGGATATGCTCTCACTGCAGTCAGGGAGTGGTAGAGACAGAGATGCACTTCCTCACAGCTTGTAGAAAATATCAGGGCATAAGGGAGAATTTCTACCCAAAATTCACAAAAATATGCCCGGAATTCAGAAATTTGAATGACGACCAAAAACTCCCATACCTACTAGGGGAAGAGAGAAATTGTGTAACCTTAGCGGCACACTATGTTACAGCTTGCCATAAACAGAGGGACAACCACTAAATATAAGAAAAGAGTATATACAAATTATATGAATGTATATTTATACACTCAGGGATATATCTGTTTATACACTGTATGGATAGATCTGTATTTATGTGTTCAACCATGAATGTTTTTCGATGCTTTGGCAACATAAGATGTACCTTGTCATCATGCCAATAAAGCGATTTGAATTGAATTGAGTGGGGGGGGTGGTCAGGAGGGGGAGTGGGGGGGGGTCAGGAGGGGGAGTGGGGGGGGTTCAGGAGGGGGAGTGGGGGGGTCAGGAGGGGGAGTGGGGGGGTCAGGAGGGGGGGGTCAGGAGGGGGAGTGGGGGGTGTCAGGAGGGGGAGTGGGTGGGGGTCGGGAGGTGGAGGGGGGTCAGGAGGGGGAGTGGGGGGGCAGGAGTGAGTGAGGAGGGGGATTGGGGGTCAGGAGGGAGTGCGGAGGGGGCAGGAGGTTGAGGGGGTTAGGAGGAAGTGTGGAGGGGGGTCGAGGAGAGAGCGGGGGGAGTGGGCAAGAGCAGGAGGCGGGTGGGGAGGATGGCAGGAGGCGGGGGGGGCGTGGGGGGCAGGAGAACGCACTGCTTGTATCTGAATTCAGGAATGTATTTCCGCGGTTCGCTAGTTGCTGCTGGGAGTGAATAAAATAAAATGCTTGGGAGATTTCAAGAAATGGGAGCTGTTAGAAGATAGAGTTCTTGGGCTTCTCAAAGTCTGCTCGAACTATCTAACTCCTTTTTAAACTTGAATGTGTACAAACTTGCAGGATGTAGGAGAATGTCAGTTACTTGGAGGAGTGAATTAACCTTTAATGAGTGCTGAGAGCTTTTGCAACGACCTTCTTACCAAATACTGCCCAAAGGAAATAGTTTGAGGCGGTGTTGTGCAGTGTTTCAATCTGTCTACAGCAGAACCAGAGTCTGTCGACTTGTGTAGTTTCATAAGAATTATGAGCAGCAGTCGGCCATTTGGCCCTCGAGTCTGCTCCACCATTCAATAAGATCTTGGCTGATCTTCGACCTCATCTCCTCTTTCCTGCACTATCCCCATATCCCTTGATTCCCTTAATATTCAAAAATCTATCGATCTCTGTCTTGAATATACTCAACGACTGAGCCTCCACAGCCCTCTGGGGTAGAGAATGCCAAAGATTCACCACCCTCTGAATGAAGAAATTCCTCCTCATCTCAGTCCTAAATGGCCGACCCCTTATTCTGAGACTGTGACCCCTGGTTCTAGACTCTCCAGCCAGGGGAAACATCCTCCCTGCATCTACCCTGTCAAGCCCTGTAAGAATTTTGTGTGTCAATGAGATCACCTCTCATTCTTCTAAACTCTAGAGAATATAGACCTAGTCTACTCAATCTCTCCTCATAGGACAATCCCCCCACCCGAAGAATCAGTCTCGTGAACCTTCATTGCACTCCCTCTGTGACAAGTATATCCTTCCTTAGGTAAGGAGACCAAAACTGTACACAGTACTCCAGGTGTGGTCTCACCAGGGCCCTATATAATTGCAGTAAGACATCTTTACTCTTGTACTTAAGTCCTCTTGTAATAAAGGCCAAAATACCATTTGCTTTCCTAATTGCTTGCTGTACCTGCAGGTTAACTTTCAGTGATTCGTGTACAAGGACACCCAGGTCCCTCTGAACACCAACATTTCCCAATCTCTCACCATTTAAAAAATACTCTGCCTTTCTGTTTTTCCTACCAAAGGGGATAACTTCACATTTCTCCACATTATATTCCATTTGCCATGTTCTTGCCCACTCACTTAGCTTGTCTATATCCCCTTGAAACCTCTTGCATCCTCCTCACAACTTGCGTTCCCACCCAGCTTTGTATCATCAGCAAACTTGGATATATTACATTTGGTCCCCTTATCAAAATCATTGATATAGATTGTGAATAGCTGAGGCCCAAGCACTGATCCTTGCGGTACCCCACTAGTTACAGCCTGCCAACCTGAAAATGGCCCATTTATTCCGACTCTCTGTTTTCTGTCCGTTAACCAATCCTCAATCCATGCTAGTATATTACCCCCAATCCCATGAGCCCTAATTTTGTTTAATAACCTCTCGTGTGGCACCTTATCGAATGCCTTCTTAAAACCCAAATACACCACATCCACTGGTTCCCCCTTATCTATTCTGCTAGTTACAACCTCAAAAAACTCGAACAGATTCGTCAAACACGATTTCTCTTTCATAAATCCGTGTTGACTCTGCCCAATCCTATTATTATTTTCCAAGTGCCCTGTTACCACGTCCTTAATAATGGTATCTAGCATTTTCCCTACTACTGATGTCAGGCTAACTGGTCTGTAGTTCCCCATTTTCTCTACCCCTCCTTTCTTAAATAGTGGGGTTACATTTGCTACCTTCCAATCTGTTTTTTGTTTCGTTTTGAGGCTGAACCGCACTGTTCAAAACCTTGGTGTTATATTTTATCCAAAATTAGCTTCCTACCACATATGCACGCCATAACTAAGACCGCCTATTTCCACCTCGTAACATTGCCTGTCTCAGCTTATCTGCTGAAACCCTCATCCATGCTTTTGTTACCTCTAGACTTGACTATTCCAACGCACTCCTGGCTGGCCTCCCACATTCTACACTCCGTAAATTGAGGTCATCCAAAACTCGGCTGCCCGTGTCCTAACTCACACCAAGTCCTGTTCACCCATCACCCCTGTGCTCGCTGACCTACATTGGCTCCTGGTTAAGCAAGGCCTCCATTTCAAAATTCTCATCCTTGTTTTCAAATCTCTCCATGGCCTTGCCCCTTCCCTATCTCTCTAATCTCCTCCAGCCCCACAACCCCTGCGCTCCTCTAATTCTGCCCTCTTGAGCATCCCTGATTATAATCGCTCAACCTTTGGTGGCCGTGCCTTCTGTTGCCGAGGCCCTAAGCTCTGGAATTCCCTGCCTAAACCTCTCCGCCTCGCTACCTCTCTCTCCTCCTTTAAGACGCTCCCTAAAACCTACCTCTGACCAAGCTTTTAGTCACCTGCCCTAATTTCTCCTTATGTGGCTCGGTGTCAAATTTTGTCTGATAATCGCTCCTGTGAAGTGCCTCGGGACGTTTTACTATGTTAAAGGCGCTCTATAAATACAAGTTGTTGTTGACTGTACTGCTGGTCCCAGTGTCTCCAGCCGTTTCTGCTTTGAATATATAATAGCTAATTCTCACACAGCAGTGCAGCACTGAGGGGGGAAGTGCTGCATTGTCAGAGGTGCTGTCTTTCAAGTAGGACATTAAACGGAGGTGGCGATCCCACAACACGTTTTGAGCTGGCATTTGTTTCCTCCCTCAAACAAACGCTGCCTAAAAACCAGCTGATCGCCACCGCCTTGGTGCCCGAGCTGCCATGTTTGCCGACGCAAGTCGCCGTACACCAATCGTAATTCATTTTGTGACGAACGAACTTGCATTTCTATAGCGTCTTTCACAACCTCGGGACATGCGCCCCACAGCGCTTCACAGCCGATGAGGTACTTTGGAACTATAGTCACTGTTGTGATGTCGGAAGAGATGCACTTGGATACGATAGCAAAATACTGCGGATGCTGGAAATCCGAAATAACAACAGAAAACGCTGGAAAAAACTCAGCAGGCCAGGCAACATCCGTGGAGAGAGAAACAGAGTTAACGTTTCCGGTCTGGGACCCTTCATCAGAACTGAGAAAAAAACTCAGGAAATGAAACAGATTAAAAGGCCAGTTTGGGGGGAGGGGATGAAAGAACAAAAGGGAAGGTCTGAGAGGTGAAGAGACATTAAGAGATATTCAAGACGAGACGAGATGGTAATAGGACAGGTAAAGAGACAAAAGACGGCTCTAGATTAGGTGTGAAATGCGCTGGCAGAGTGAGAGACAGCTGCCATGTATTCAAGAAAGAGTTTCTTAAGGCTAAAGGGATCAAGGGCTATGGGGAGAAGGCAGGGACCGGCTACTGAGTTTGGATGATCAGCCATGATCTAATTGAATGGTGGAACAAGCTCGAGGGGCCGAATGGCCTACTCCTGCTCCTATCTTCTATGTTTCTGAGAGAGGAAAAAAAGGGGGAAGAGCACAAACCAAAGGTGTGGATAAAAAATATATAAAAATGTAATAGGGGCCGAGGTTATGATCTGAAATAGTTGAACTCGATATCGAGTGTGGAAGGCTGTGAAGTGCCTCATCGGAAGATGAGGTGCTGTTCCTCGAGCTTACGCTGAGTTTCCATGGAACAAAAACTTGGAAATGTTTTGCGTTTGTGAGTACAAATATTTCAGGTTTTCTTTTCATCTGATTGATTTCAATAGAGGTGAAATTTCAAACGCGGGGGTTGGGGGGGGGCGGTGGGTGGCTGTACGACACTCCGTTGTGTTTGTTGGGTAAATGGTGGGTTTAATCTGTCGAGAGCAGCTCTGTAAATAATGCTGGTGATGAGTACAGAAGGCTTATTGTCTGCTGTTTTGGTGTTGTGGACCTGTTCCTCGGAGACTGGCTAGCAATTCATGAGCTGTTCAGAGAATTAATGGCAGTTGTCTGGTGCATTGAACTCGGGGCCATGTCCATTGCTGTCTGTCTGTCTGAAAGATTCGTTTTCAGGAGTCCTGCACCTTGGGGACCCAAGAAAGACAAAATGGAGTATTTTCTAAGTGGTGTGAAACTGGGAGATTTGGTGGGCGCCCGTGCACAAAAATCACAAAGCTAGTGCACAGGTACAAAAAGTAATCAAAAAGGCTACTGGAATGTTGGCCTTTATCTCAAAGGGGGCTGGAATACAAAGGAGAGAGGAAGTGATGCTTCCAGTTGTACAGAGCCCTGGTCAGATCCCATCTGGAGCACTGGGTTCAGTTCTGGGCCCCGCACCTCAGGAAGGCCACATTGGTCTCTGAGGGGGAACAGCGCAGATTCACCAGAATTATATCGGGGCTCAGAGGGTTAAATTATCAGGACAGGTTGTGTAAACCTGGCTTGTAATCTCTGGAATGCAGAAGATTTAAGAGGTGATCCAATTGAGGTGCTTAACATGATTAAAAAGGGTTTGATTAGGGTAGATACGGAGGAACTATTTCCACTGGCGAGAGACTCTCGAACTGGGGTGGGGTGGGGAGCAATCTTAAAATTAGAGTTCGGCCGTTCAGGAGTGAAATCAGGAAGCACTTTTTCACTCGGTGTTGAATTTGGTTGTTGCCTAAGAAATGTTATGCCAAGTTGCCATGTTTTCCTTTCTCCGATAAAGAATCAATATCTTGATTGTGTTTTGGACTTTGAACCAGAAGGTTGAGTTCAGATCCCAGCCTGCGCTATGTGTACAATCTAGTAGCCTCTTGACTAGGCTGAATGCAGTACCTTTGAACTCTACGTGTGTGTGTTGGTGTTGGGCATGGCTGCCGTATTTTGGTGTTGGGCATGGCTGCAGTGGGCTGGTGTTGGTTGGGCATGGCTGGTGTTGGGCATGGCTGGTGTTGGGCATGGCTGCCATACTCTGGCATTGGGCATGGCTGCAGTGTTCTGGCGTTGGGCATGGCTGCAGTGTTCTGGCGTTGGGCATGGCTGCAGTGTTCTGGCGTTGGGCATGGCTGCAGTGTTCTGGCGTTGGGCATGGCTGCAGTGTTCTGGCGTTGGGCATGGCTGCAGTGTTCTGGCGTTGGGCATGGCTGCAGTGTTCTGGCGTTGGGCATGGCTGCAGTGTTCTGGCGTTGGGCATGGCTGCAGTGTTCTGGCGTTGGGCATGGCTGCAGTGTTCTGGCGTTGGGCATTGTGGTGTATGTGCCTTTAAGAGCAATTGTGGTGTATGTGCCTTTAAGAGCCCCAGGTGTGCGTAATGCCGGTAATTGCCACTTGGGCTATATAAGCCTGTGTATTGTGTATATCCTTTAGAACCCCCCCCCCCCCAGACTTGCTTAGTAAATACCTATGAACCAACTCCTGTCTTCAGTGTCTTTATCTACACACGGACACTACAGTGGCGACGAAGTGGAAACGGACTTACCTGCAATTCGGCAGCACCTCAAGGACATCGATTCCTCCAGCGTCCAGAAGACTGAAGGAAGTTATAGAAACTGTGGTTTCACCAGCTGGCCAAGCTGGTGGCAGGTACTGCGCTAATCCTTCCTGGGCGTCAGGCTGGGGCTCCAGCGTCGGGCTCTACAGCTGAGACAGGCAGCGAAATCGGAGGCAAGCAATAACGGACTGGGAGGGTGCACTCGGGAGACGGCCGGCGCGGCAAGCAGGTCAGCGTTTAGACCTCCGTCGGGAACGAGTCTCCAACAGTGAATAAACGGAAACCACAGTAAAACAGCGTTGTTATCGGTAACAGCGGTGGGAAAGCGCAGGAAGCGCCATATCGTTGCTACAGAGGAAAAAAAAGCGCGGGAAGCGCCATATTTTTTTTTTTGAAATGCCTAAGTCTGGCAATATTGATGCTTTTGATAACGAAACAGAGCCTAACTTTGGCAATATTGATGTTTTTGATAACAAGATAGAGAATTGGACCACATATGTAGAAAGAGTGGAGGTGTTTTGCACCGCAAATGGAATAGAAGATGAAAAAAAAGCTTCAGTGCTTCTGGATCTAATGGGCGCAGAAACATACAAGCTGTTACGCAACTTAATCACTCCAGCCGAACCGATGGACAAGAATTTTGAGGAGATTGTTGACACCCTACACTGCCAATTCGAGGCAGGACTGGCAGATTCTCTGCAAGACAAATTCATCTGCGATCCCCTAAGTGTAGAAACACAAAAAAAGGTATCTTCTGGAAAAGATTTAACACTGGACAAGGCTTTCAGTGCAATAGGAGCGGCAAAGATACAGCAAAGGCCACAGGACTTCGGCACCCATGAAATGACACGGGGTTTCAAGAGATGTTATCGCTGCGGCAGATCCAACCATGACCAGAGGGATTGCTGGTTCAAAGAAAAAGTATGCAGACGATGCGGAAAGATGGGACACATTCCACGTGTATGCCGATCTGAAAATAAAAAATCCACTAACGGGAAAAGAATCAATAAGGAAAAGCACAGAAAGGTACAAATGATGATGGACAGTAGCTCCAAAGACCAGAAGAGCGATAGCGACTCCGGGAACAAGAGACTAAGCTCTCTCAAATTACATAATGTAATTGCCAATGAAGATTACCAGACCATTTGGGTTACCCTCATAATAGCAGGGTCCCCAGTTAAAATGGAGCTAGATACAGGATCAGCTCTAACCGTAATAAATCGACGAGATTACGAGAGGCTATTTTCGCATATACCTCTAAAAGACACATCCATTATCTTAAAAACATATACGGGGCAGAAAGTATACCCCAAAGGAAAAATAAAGGTGCCTGTGGTATACAACGGCAAAGAAATACAAAAGTTGTATTTATACATTCTACAAGATGGTGGTCCACCATTGTTGGGACGTGAATGGATAAGGAAGATACGTTTAGACTGGCACTCCATTCAGGCACTGACGGTGACCAGTAAGGAAAAAAACAAGGATGACATCATACCTGAACGATTAAAAGACATCTTGGCCAACGCCAAAGAAGTGTTTCAAGAGAAACTAGGAACCTTGAAAGGCATCACCGCCTCAATAAAAGTGGAAGATGCAGCAATTCCAAAAATTTTTAAGGCAAGACCGGTGCCATACGCAATACGTCCGGCAGTCGAGGCAGAGCTGGAGAATTTGGAAAAGGCAGGCGTATTATCCAAAATAGATTGGAGCGAATGGGCAACACCCATCGTTCCAGTCATGAAAAAAGCATTGAAAAATAACTCTGAAGAACAGAGAAAAATTCGCATCTGTGGGGACTTTAAGGTGACTGTAAACCCGGTCCTTCACACGGTACAGTATCCTCTTCCGAGGATAGAAGATATTTTTGCCTCACTATCCGGAGGGAAACGTTTCACAAAAATTGACTTGGCACAGGCATATCTACAGATGGAGGTTGAGGAGACCTCTAAAAAGTATCTCACAATAAACACACACAAAGGCCTGTACCAGTACAATCGACTGGTTTTTGGAGTAGCATCAGCTCCAGCCATCTGGCAAAGAGCTATGGAGCAAGTCCTGCAAGGGATTCCGGGGACTCAATGCTACCTAGACGACATCCTTATAACAGGAGAAAACGACAACGAGCACCTTGCCAATTTGGAGCAGGTGCTCACTAGGCTGAAAGAACGGGGCCTACGAGCAAATCGCCCCAAGTGCGAATTTTTCCAAAATCAGATATCATATTGTGGCCACATAATTAATAAGGAAGGGTTGCATAAGTCACCTGAGAAAATTGAAGCAGTTATAAAAGCCCCAGCACCTGAAAATGTTTCACAATTGAGGTCATTCCTGGGATTAATAAATTACTATCATAAATTCTTACCGAACTTATCAACTATTCTACACCCTCTTAATGATCTTCTACACACAGGAGTGATTTGGAAATGGAACGAAGACTGTAAACGTGCCTTCCATAAATGTAAAGACTTAATCACATCCGAGAAAGTTTTGGCTCATTACAACCCATCACTACCAATCAGACTGGCGTGCGATGCATCCCCTTACGGCATAGGAGCGGTATTGTCCCATAGATTCCCTGATGGCTCGGAACGGCCGATAGCTTTTGCGTCACGCTCATTGAACTCAGCTGAGCGTAACTATTCCCAGATAGACAGGGAAGCACTCAGCCTGGTATGGGGAGTGAAGAAATTCAACCATTACCTACACGGACAAAAATTTACCTTGCTGACTGACCATCAACCCCTCATCTCCATATTCAACCCTAAGAAAGGTGTCCCCATTATGACAGCACAAAGACTACAGAGGTGGTCCCTTTTCCTAGGGGCACACCAATACAACATTGAATGCAAAGGGTCAAAACAGCATGGGAATGCTGACGGTTTATCGCGCCTGCCGTTGCCAACAATAGAAGAGGCACCTACAGTAGACCCAGTAGAGATATTCCACTCTACCATAGTGGAATGTCTACCGGTGACAAATTCTGCCATTGAAAGGGAGACCAGAAATGACCCTACTCTCTCACGGGTCTACGATTTAACAATGAAGGGATGGCCAGCACATGGCGAACCACTGTTGCCAGCATTCTCGCAAAGAAGAGAACAGCTGTCAGTGTGCCGAGGAACCTTGATGTGTGGATCCAGAGTGGTGATTCCACCCAAACTCCAGGATAAAGTGCTAAAGGAGCTTCACGATGGGCATCTGGGTGGAGTGAAAATGAAGAACCTAGCTAGGGCGTTTGTATGGTGGCCAGGTATCGATGGAGACATCGAAGACATGACCAAGAGCTGCCTAGGATGCCAGAAGGTCCAAAATGCTCCGCCACAGGCCCCTCTACATCCATGGGAGTGGCCCTCATCTCCCTGGCAAAGGGTGCACATCGACTTTGCTGGTCCATTTATGGACTCAATGTTCTTAATCGCGGTTGATGCACACTCCAAGTGGCCGGAGGTAATAAAGATGTCCTCCACCACCACGGAAAAAACCATCCCAGTATTAAGGACCATATTTGCCAGGAATGGGCTGCCGGAACAGATATGTTCTGATAATGGACCGCAATTTGTGTCCGAAGAATTCAGAAAGTTCTTAAAGAACAATGGGGTAAAGCACTACACGTCCGCCCCATACCATCCCGCCACCAATGGATTGGCTGAAAGGTTTGTCCAGACCTTTAAGAAGGCCATAAAGGCCATGGGTAATGAAGACATAAAACTTCAGCACAAGGTGGATAACTTCTTATTTGCATATAGGAATGCAACACATATGGTTACAAACCAAACTCCCGCCATGATGTTCTACAATAGAAACCTAAGATGCCGGCTGGATTTGGTCAAGCCCAACATCCGAAGGGACGTGGAGAACCGGCAGTTTCAGGGCATGAATGAAAGGCCAACTAGGGCCTTCCAGATAGGCCAACCGGTTTTGGCCCGGGACTACCGTACCGAGAAATGGCAGCCTGGAACTATCTGCACACGACTAGGACCACTGATGTATACCGTGGACATCGGAGAAAGCATAATAAGGCGCCATGCTGACCAAATCATCAAGTCATCCGAAAAGGGACAACCTACACCACCACGCTATACATCTAACGATGAAGTAGAGATACCCATATCTACCTCCGATCCGGTGATACTGGAACCCGATGAACCCGACACTGGCCTTCAAGCCGAATCAGCCTTGCCAGAAGAACCTACTACACCACCAGAAACTACTACACCCCCGAGGCGTTATCCGGACCGAGTCAGGAAGCCTCCTGAGAGACTAACTTATAATTAATTAATACAGCAATGTATATTATTTTGCATATAACATGTAATTAATAATTACTTAAAATATGATGTACTAGTTAGCTAGAAGGGGAGGAATTGTGGTGTATGTGCCTTTAAGAGCCCCAGGTGTGCGTAATGCCGGTAATTGCCACTTGGGCTATATAAGCCTGTGTATTGTGTATATCCTTTAGAACCCCCCCCCCCAGACTTGCTTAGTAAATACCTATGAACCAACTCCTGTCTTCAGTGTCTTTATCTACACATGGACACTACAGGCATGGCTGCAGTGTTCTGGCGTTGGGCACGGCTGCCGTGTTCTGGCGTTGGGCACGGCTGCCGTGTTCTGGCGTTGGGCACGGCTGCCGTGTTCTGGCGTTGGGCACGGCTGCCGTGTTCTGGCGTTGGGCACGGCTGCCGTGTTCTGGCGTTGGGCACGGCTGCCGTGTTCTGGCGTTGGGCACGGCTGCCGTGTTCTGGCGTTGGGCACGGCTGCCGTGTTCTGGCGTTGGGCACGGCTGCCGTGTTCTGGCGTTGGGCACGGCTGCCGTGTTCTGGCGTTGGGCACGGCTGCAGTGTTCTGGCGTTGGGCACGGCTGCGGTGGTCTGGCGTTGGGCACGGCTGCGGTGGTCTGGCGTTGGGCACGGCTGCGGTGGTCTGGCGTTGGGCACGGCTGCAGTGGTCTGGCGTTGGGCACGGCTGCAGTGGTCTGCCGTTGGGCACGGCTGCAGTGGTCTGGCGTTGGGCACGGCTGCAGTGGTCTGGCGTTGGGCACGGCTGCAGTGGTCTGGCGCTGGGCACAATCATGTTGGTTTGGACAAGGCCCAGAAGCTGCAACTGAAAGCTGCAATCGCGACTCTCATTTATGCATCCACTGTGGATTCTGCCCGCCAATATTAATGGGCCGAGTTCCACAGCACAGGCAGCCAAGACTTGCAAAAACTGCTCCGATTTAATATACATTCGCCTTTGCCCAGACTATGATTAGGGAGTGTTGGCAGAATTGGGGGGTGGTGAAGGAACTGTGGTTAATCAGGTTCTTCAATTGGGTGAGGTGGAATCAGCAAAGTGACCACAACAGAAGTGTGATTCCAGTCTCTCCCAGCACCCGTTAGTCTTCCTGTCTACAGTGCTGTTCCTCAGCAGGCACTGACAGCTGATGACAGGCTAGGTTCCCATCAGTTTAACGTTATATTTATGTGCTGCTGCCCAACTGTGTCAACAGTGTTCAGTAACTAAGGTCTGTAGGGGCAACAGCACAGAGAACATTGCCTGCTGTTCAAAAGCACAAAGCAAGGAGTGCCTGGGAAGGATTGACTTTTTAACCCTTTAGATAACTCCAGGGCTGTTTAATTGTTTCAGAACAGCACTGTACCAGGGCATGGAGGGTTAAATTATTCGGACAGATTGCATAAACTTGGCTTGTATTCCCTTGAGTTTAGAAGATTGAGGGGTGATCTGATTGGTGTGTTTAAAATGTTAAAAGGATTCAATTAGGGTAGATACAGAGAAACAATTTCCTCTGATGGGTGAATCCAGAACGAGGGGACATAATCTTGCAATTAGAGCCAGGCCGCTCAGGAGTGAAATCAGGAAGCACTTCCTCACACAAAGGATAGTGGAAATCTGGAATTCTTCTTTCCCCCCCCCCCCCCCCCACCCCCCCACCCCCCCAAATGGCTGTGGGTGATGCGTCAATTGGTGCTTTCAAGACTGAGATGGATAGTTTTGTAAGGTTAGAGTATCGAGTGATATGCGGCTAAAGGTGGGTAAATGGAGTTGAGATGCAGATCAGCCATGATCTGATTCAGTGGCAGAGCAGGGCCGAGGGGCTGAATGGCCTCCTTCTGTTCATATGTTCCTAGCCATTCTTCCTCCACTAGGAAAACGCAGCTTAGGAAACACGGTTTAGGTTTGTGAGAGAGCCCACTGAAAATGTAACATTCTGAGCATTTTTTTTGGACACTGAAAATTGGTCCTATTCTCAAATGGTTAACGTGTTAGCTCAGTGATGTAAGAACAAGGAGCAGGATTCGGCCACACGGCCCCTCGAGCCTGCTCCGCCATTCAATAAGATCACGGCTGATCTTCGACCTCAACTCCACTTTCCCGCCCGATCCCCATATCCCTTGATTCCCCTCGAGTCCAAAACTCAATCTATCTCTCAGCCTTGAATATACTCAACGACATCCACAGCCCTCGGGGGTAGAAAATGCCAAAGATTCACAACCCTCTTAAAAATAAATATTGATGTTGCAGTTTCTGGCTTCAGACATCAACACACCGTCGGTCACTTAAGTAACAGACGGGCCAGTGGGTAGCGTTGAGTCTGATTGTCCTGGATTGTGCTTGGCTTGCACAGGTTTAAATTTTTTTTTTTAAAGTTTATTCGTTTTTTATGGGATGTGGGCATCGCTGGCAAGGCCAGCATTTATTGCCCATCCCTAATTGCCCTTGAGAAGGTGGTGGTGAGCCGCCACCTTTAACCACTACAGTCGGTGTGGTGAAGGTGCTCCCACAGTGCTGTTAGGTAAGGACTTCCAGGATTTTGACCCAGCGACGATGAAGGATCGGCGATATACTTCCAAGTCAGGATGGTGTGTGACTTGGAGGGGAACTTGGAGGTGGGTGGTGTTCCCCTGCACCTGCTGCCCTTGTCCTTCTAGGTGGAAGAGGTCGTGGGTTTGGGAGGTGCTGCCGAAGAAGCCTTGGCGAATTGCTGCAGTGCATCTTGTAGATGGCACACACTGCAGCCACGGTACGCCGGTGGTAGAGGAAGTGAATGTTTAAGGTGGTGGATGGGGTGCCAATCAAGCTGCCTGCTTTGTCCTGGATGGTGTCGAGCTTCTTGAGTGTTGTTGGAGCTGCACTCATCCAGGCAAGTGGAGAGTATTCCATCACACTCCTGACTTGTGCCTTGTAGATGGTGGAAAGGCTTTGGGGAGTCAGGAGGTGAGACACTCGCTGCAGAATACCTAGCCTCTGACCACCTCTTGTTGCCACAGTATTTATGTGGCTGGTCCAGTTAAGTTTCTGGTCAATGGTGACCCCCCCCCCCCCCCCCAGGATGTTGATGGTGGGAGATTCGGCGATGGTAATGCCTTTGAGTATCAAGGGGCGGTGGTTAGACTCTCGCTTGTTGGAGATAGTCATTGCCCGGCATTTCTGTGGCGCAAATGTTACTTGCCACTTATCAACCCAAGCCGGAATGTCGTCCAGGTCTTGTCGCATGCGGACTGCTTCATTATCTGAGGAGTTGTGAATGGCGCTGAACACTGCAGTCACCAGTGAACATCTCCATTTCTGACCTTATGTTGGATGGAAGGTCATTGATGAAGCAGCTGAAGATGGTTGGGCCTAGGACACTGCCCTGAGGAACTCCTGCAGCGATGTCCTGGGGCTGAGATGATTGGCCTCCAACAACCTTTGAGCTAGGTCTTCTTCTAGCCAGAGGAGAGTTTTCCACGATTCCCATTGACTTCAGTTTTACTAGGGCTCCTTGATGCCACACTCAGTCAAATGCTGCCTTGATGGCAAGGGCAGTCACTCTCACCTCACCTCTGGAATTCAGCTCCTTTGTCCATGTTTGGACCAAGGCTGTAATGAGGTCGGGAACCGAGTGGTCTTGGCGGAACCCAAACTGGGCATCACTGAGCAGGTTATTGGTGAGTAAGTGCCGCTTGGTAGCACTGTCGATGACACCTTCCATCACTTTGCTGATGATTGAGAGTAGACTGATGGGGCTGGGTTGGATTTGTCCTGCTTTTTGTGGACAGGACATACTTGGGCAGTTTTCCACATTGTCGGATAGATGCCAGTATTGTAGCTGTACTGGAAAAGCTTGGCTAGAGGCGCGACTAGTTGTGGAGCACAAGTCTTCACGATAGCCGGGATGTTGTCGGGGCCCATAGCCTTTGCTGTATCCAGTGCCATTTCTTGGATTTCACGTGGAGTGAATTGAATTGGCTTCTGTGATGGTGGGGACCTCTGGAGTAGGCTGATATGGATCATCCACTCGGCACTTCTGGCTGAAGATGGTTGCAAACGATTTAGCCTTGTCTTTTGCGCTCACGTGCTGGGCTCCACCATCATTGAGGATGGGGATATTCTTGGAGCCTCCTCCTCCCATTAGTTGTTTAATAGTCCACCACCATTCACGACTAGATGTGGCAGGACTGCAGAGCTTTGATCTGATCCGTTGATTGTGGTATCTCTTAGCCCTGTCTATAGCATGCTGCTTCCGCTTTTTAGCATGCATGTAGTCCTGTGTTGCAGCTTCCCCAGGTTGGCACCTCATTTTTAGGTACACCTGTTGCTGCTCCTGGCATGCTCGTCGACACTCCTTATTGAACCAGGGTTGGTCCCCTGGCTGGATGGTAGAGTGAGGGATATGCCGGGCCATGAGGTTAGAGATTGTGGTGGAATACAATACTGCTGCTGCTGATGGCCCACAGCGACTCATGGATGACCAGAGTTGATTGTATTCCACCATTTAAGACAATCGTCGACAGTCGTGTGTGGAAACCCATTGCCACCTGCTGAGAGAGGGTCGCACATTTCAGGAAAGATGTAAAGGCCTTAGAAAGGGGACAGAGGAGGTTTACCAGGATGTTACCAGGAATGAGGGACTTCAGTTATGAGGAGAGGTTGGAAAAGTTCGGACTGTTCTCTTTGGACCAGAGAAGGTGAGCTGATAGAGTTTTTCAAGATGATGAGAGGTTTTGAGAGAGAGAAAAACTATTCCCTCTGGCGAGTGGGTCAATAACCAGGGGTCATAGAATCAAAATCATTGGAAAAAGATCTCGAGGGGAGAGGAGAAATTTTTTCATTCGGAGAGTTGTGGGGATCTGGAACGTTCTTCCTGAAAAGGTGGTGGAAGCTGATTCCATCAATAATTCTAAAAGGGAGTTGGACAGGGACTGGAGGATGATGAACTGACAGGGTCACGGACACAAAGCGGGGGTGTGGGACTAAGCACGATCGCTCTTTCACAGAGCCAGCACAGGCGCGACGGGCCGAATGGCCTCCTTCTGTGCTGTAAGTTTCTATGATTCTATGAGTGGCTTTCCATCGAAGCGGAGTTGGAGGAATCCCATTATCCCTCCACCTCCACCTCCCAGTGACTGATCTACCTCCAGGTCACGCCAGTGAGCCGGGCTGACCATCAGCCGGCCTCTGGAGCAGCGCAGAAGTACGTGTCGATTACTGAGTTGGCCTCGGAGGGCTGACTGGCCCAATCTGCTATGTGATGGTGAATATACAGGGAGAAACCGCCTACCTGATCCTCCGTTAACGCTCGCTCTCCACCTGGGGTAGTGTAACCCTGTGGTTCAAGTTCCTCGGGAGACCCAATAATTAAAGTTATTGTTTAGAATTGGTCTGATTGGAGGTATTTATAATAATTCCTCGTAGTGGCTTGCCATAGAAAGTGGACTAAAAGCGGAATTACTGCTTGTGTTTTTAATGAAGTTGGGGAACCACTCTCTCTCTCTCTCTCTCTCTCTCCCCTCTAATAGTTCTGATCCAGAACGATGGCCTGTATCTTAGAATTTGAGCTCAACCACTGGAGTCAATCCAGGAGAAACCTCTTCACACAAAGGGCTGTGAGAATGTGGAACACATTGCCCAAAAGGCCATCGGTGCAAAATGAATAAGGTGTTTCTGACATGAATCAGTCATTCATGAAATAATACTGAGCAGCCTGTGGGTGGCGCTGTCCAGGGAGAGTATAAATACTCGGGCACGGGCCCAGCTTGCGCAGGACATTCTTAACAGGAACTAGTGAAGGACACAACTAGACCTCCATGTTGTAAAACAGTTGATTAAAGCTTTGTTTAACGCTTAGACCGAGTGCCTAGTAGTTTTCTTACGTCAGTTTCTATCATCGACAATGCCTCAGGAAATGAGGCTTTAGGGATATGGAGAAAAGCCAAGGAACTGGTTTAAAAAACAAAAAACAAATTGGAACTGCCCTGGCGAACAACAATGGCGGAGCTGGCTGGATGGGCTGAATTGCCTCTTCCTGTTCCCAGGAGTTATTTAGGAAACGAGTGGGCGGAGGGAGCTGGGTTAACAGGATTAGTGCGAAGAAACTTGGTGGTCGTTGTGTCGGACTCCAGCTGGGAAAAGCCTCGCGCACATTTTCCTGAGACGGGTTGCTATTCAGCTTGTGTGTTTAGTCTGTCAAAGAAGGCCAGGGTCCGCTAGCGGGGTGGCTGCTGTTGTGGTTGAAATAAAGACACTTAACTGTTTGGTCTCCTCGTAGTGGCTCGCCATAGAAAGTGGACTAAAAGCGGAATTACTGCTTGTGTTTTTAAACAGACCTGCTTTCCAGTGAACGGGTTCACCTGCTGTGTTGCTTTTCACCCAAATTAAATCATTCACATTTGGTGAATTTGAGGCAGAATGCGTGTGGCCAATGGGGTGCACGGTGATGGAAACGTGATGCACACCACTTGTTGGTCTGTTCCCGCGTTATTCAGTTCTTTTAGATCCAAGCTGCCTGCTGCTGCCTTTGGATAACAGGGCCTTATCGCAAATCGTACACGTGACGTGTCTCTAGTGTAGGTTCAGAGGCAAAAGAAAGGACTTGCATTTCTACAGCACCTTTCGCGATCTCTGGACGTCCCAGAGCCCTTTACAGTCAATGAAGCATTTTTTTGAAGTGTGGTCACTGTTGTAATGTAGGAAACGCGGCAGCCAATTTGCGCACAGCAAGCTCCCACAAACAGCAATGTGATAATGACCAGATAATCTGTTTATAGTGAGGGATAAATATTGGTCAGGAGCTCTCCTACTCTTCTTCGAAATAGTGGCATGTGATCTTTGATGTCCACCCGATCAGGTCTTAAAATCTGCAGGGCGAAGGGTGGTGGGGGACGAGGTTCGAGGGGCGGTGGGGGGTCCAGGGGGGGGCGGGGGGGTCCAGGGGGGGGCGGGGGTCGTCGAGGGGGGGTGGGAGCAAGGTTCAAGGGGCGGTGGCGGGCGAGGTGTGGGGGGCGAGGGTCGAGGGGCGGTGGGGGTGTCGAGGGGAGTAGTTTCACATTTTGAGTTCTCGAGTAACAGCAGGTTTACTCTGAAACCCAAAGTTTTTAATTGGCAGGTTGCTGGCGCGGTTCCGATGAGCGATTCGGTTGAAGGCAGCGTTGGAATACGGCTCCATTAAAACCAGAGCTGAAATGGAGATTAGCTTCTGAATTTACCGCTCCGATGTACAGTGGCCTTGAGCTGTGGCACAGTACAGTCATTGCTGGTACCAGGAAAGTTAATGAGTAGCACGGGAGCAAACAGTGGCAGTGTAGGAAAACAGGCCTGTGCTTTAACGTAGAGTGGAAGGACCACTAGGTGAATTAAAACAAGCAAATTCCTCTCTGCCGTGGCTCAGTGGGCAGCGCTCTCGCCTCTACGTCAGAAGGTCGTGGGTTCAAGTCCCGCTCCAGAGACTGGAGCACAGTAATCCAGGCTGACACGTGCAGTGCTGAGGGAGTGCCGCACTGTCGGAGGTGTCGTCTTTCGGATGAGACGTTAAACCGAGGCCCCGCCTGCTCTCTCGGGTGGGAAGTAAAAGATCCCATGGCCACTATTTCCAAGAAGAGCAGGGAGTTATCCCCGGAGTCCTGGCCACTATTTATCCCTCAGACAGCAGCACTAAAACAGATGATCTGGTCATTATCACATTGCTGTTTGTGGGAGCTTGCTGTGCGCAAATTGGCTGCCATGTTTCCCACATTACAACAGTGACTACACTTCAAAAAATACTTCATTGGCTGTAAAGGGCTTTGGGACGTCCTGAGGTTGTGAAAGGCGCTATAGAAATGCAAGTCTTGCTTTTCTTTTTTCCCTGGTCTCCATAGATGTTCTGGAAGCACTTTTACATTACCTACCTGCCTATCTAGGGAAAGTGATCTGCTCACATCACTCTCCCGCCCGGTGTCACATTAGGACTCCGCTGTGGAGAGTGTAAAGAGGAGCATCAAGTTTAGTGAATCTCCATTGCTGAACAGAGAGACACTTGTGCTCACGAAGGGAATTCTCCCCCTCCCCCATCTGCCATTGACCCCACTCCTGTAATGTCATAAATACCTTTCTACTGGTCATTGAAAAACATTAGCCGGGTGAGGGAGAATCTCCTTGTTGCTTCTTTCAGTGGGTAAATATTCAGGCTACTGAGGCTATATCCATGCCAACATTTAACAGAAAGATGATGGGGGTCAGAAGGTAACATTCTCTCGCCTCCCTACAAGTTTTTGTACTTTATTTATATATACATAAAAGGCAGTCCCTCCGGAATCATTTGTGCTTTGCGCACTGTTCCAATTTGCCTTGGATTGATTAGAGCTAAAGATTCTGTCCAGACCAGAACCCCACACGTTTTTTTTTTTAAGTGCTTTTGAAAGAGCAGGAGAGCGGGACTGAGTGGATCGCTCTTTCAAAGAGCCGGCACAGGCATGATGGGCCGAATGGCCTCTTTCTGCGCTGCAAGATTCTACATTGACATTTCACGTTTTCTTTTTTTAAGGTTGGCCAGCAACCCTTAAACTTTACTGTTCCTGTCATAACACTGCCTGGGACCTCAAATTGACAAATTGGTTAAAAACTTCTGATGTTCCCGGTGCTGCCTGATTTGATTTTCAGCCAAAATATCGACTAGAAATTGGTTGAGATGAGCCAATCTCACCTGGTAATAGGGTGTGAAATAACCCCAGTGAGTGAAGGGCAAAATAGAGGTGTCAAAGCACTGTTGGGCGACTTGGAGCCTCTCCTTTTAGGCCGCAAATGGTGTAGGGGGATTCCAGAAAGGAGACAATAACCAAGAGGTTCGCCCTCAAAATTAAAAAAAAAGTACTCTATTTCGGGGGAAGGATGGGCAGAAATGAAGAATTAGGAGCAGGAGTAGGCCACGCGTCCCTTTGAACCTGCTCCGCCGTTTAATAAGATCATGGCTGGTCCTCTACCTCGACTCCGCTTTCGTAGAGTTGAGGTAGAGGACCTCATATCAATGGATTCCATTAATATCCATAAATTTATCAACCTCTGTCTTGAATATACTCAACGACTGAACATTCACAGCCCTTTGTGCATGCTCTTTGATTTATTCACATTTCCAATTTTTTTTTTTTCAATTTAGGGACCCAAGGCCGACGAACCAAAGAGTCAACAAGCACGTCAACAATGATGTCAACTTGCGTGTTCAGAACCTGACCATATTAGTCAGGCACATAAAGAACTACTACCAGGTACGTACCTCCGGGACTGCACCCAGCTTCCGGCCTCTTGTGGTTTTGTCTTTTTGTGAAGGACGCGTTGCCAGATGTAAGCGATATTTCTGTTCTCTTTCACACACCTCCTCCCCCCACTTCCTGTTGTACTGAGCGAACTCTCTCAGATTCAGACTCTGAAAATGTCTGTTCACTCTGCTTATTTTTTTAATGAGCATTAAACAAGGTGATGGCATTTAAAACAAACTCCCAAATTCATCATCCAAACTGTATACATGCATGCCTACTGAATTGGGGCTGTAAAGTTAGTTAGCATTTGAGAAACTTTTATCTATGTCTCCTTTCCTCCTATCCCGAGTCCTCCCAGGGTACAGCTCCACAAGCCGCAGGTGCCCTTCAGCACCTCGCCATTCTTTCAGTGCGAGCCTAAACGGGCGTGTCACGATACAATTTGACCACTGTGAAAACGCTATCAACCATCATTTCCCAATGTTCATGCATACCATTTCCATCGGGGGAGGGATTGTGTCACTGGGATTGTGATCAGGCCCAGGAATGCTGACTTCCCCCAATCCCAGGAGTGCTGGTGAATTGTTACACCAGTACCCCAGTACTAACACAACAGCCAATCCCAGGAGTGCTGGCGAATTGTTACACCAGTACTAACACAACAGCCAATCCCAGGAGTGCTGGCGAATTGTTACACCAGTACCCCAGCATTAACACAACAGCCAATCCCAGGAGTGCTGGCGAATTGTTACCCCAGTACTAACACAACAGCCAATCCCAGGAGTGCTGGCGAATTGTTACACCAGTACTAACACAACAGCCAATCCCAGGAGTGCTGGCGAATTGCTACACCAGTACTAACACAACAGCCAATCCCAGGAGTGCTGGCGAATTGCTACACCAGTACTAACACAACAGCCAATCCCAGGAGTGCTGGCGAATTGTTACACCAGTACCAACACAACAGCCAATCCCAGGAGTGCTGGCGAATTGCTACACCAGCATTAACACAACAGCCAATCCCAGGAGTGCTGGCGAATTGCTACACCAGTACTAACACAACAGCCAATCCCAGGAGTGCTGGCGAATTGTTACACCAGTACTAACACAACAGCCAATCCCAGGAGTGCTGGCGAATTGTTACACCAGTACTAACACAACAGCCAATCCCAGGAGTGCTGGCGAATTGCTACACCAGCATTAACACAACAGCCAATCCCAGGAGTGCTGGCGAATTGCTACACCAGTACTAACACAACAGCCAATCCCAGGAGTGCTGGCGAATTGCTACACCAGTACTAACACAACAGCCAATCCCAGGAGTGCTGGCGAATTGCTACACCAGTACCAACACAACAGCCAATCCCAGGAGTGCTGGCGAATTGCTACACCAGTACCAACACAACAGCCATAGGCCAGGAATCAAACTGGAGACTTTCTGGTCTGCACAGTACAGGTGCATGTCACATTTAGCAACTGAACTGAACCTGTGTTTCTCTCCAGGCAAAACTTTGTTTTCTCCCCACCATCTCTCTTTTCCACCCCCCCCCCCCCCCAAATACAAGTTGCCATGAACTATTCCTTTACAGAGCAGACATGCTGCCTGCTCCCAGACCGTGCCCGTGACACCCTCCTTTGTTTCCAATCATAAGTGTGGCTCACCTGGGATCTTCCTCTTTGCTGTTCAAAACCAATTTCCAGTAGATACTTGGCGTTGGCCGGAAATGAATTCCGGTTGTCTCGGGAGCAGTATTGGGATATATACGTGACCCAGGAGCAGTGCAGAACGAGCCCTTCATTCTGTCCTCATAACCTCCCCAGCGCTTCCCCTTCATTCATTGATTCTACACATTTGGAGGAGCAGACTTGAGCCCAAGCTGGCTTTGCCCAGAGGCTCGAGTACAACATAAGCTGTTACTTCATAGATCTGCTGTCCTGGCCAAAATTTATCCCTCAACCAACATCACTTAAAAAAAACAGATGAACTGGTCATTATCACATTTCTGTTCATGGGAGCTTGCTGTGCGCAAATTGGTTGCTTCGTTTCCTACATGGGGGTGCAAGATCAGAGAGACCTGAGGGTGTTTGTGCACAAATCTGAAGCTGGCAGGACAGGTTCACAAAGCAGTTAATAAAGTATATGGGATCCTGGGCTTTATAACTAGAGGCAGAGTACAAAAGCCAGGAAGTGATGCTAAACCTGTATAAAACACTAGTTCGGCCCCAGCTGGAGTATTGCGTCCAGTTCTGGGCACCGCACTTTAGGAAGAACATGAAGGCTTTGGAAAGGGTGCAGAAGAGATTTACTAGAATGGTTCCAGTGATGAGGGATTACAGTTACATGGATAGACTGGCAAAGCTGGGGTTGTTCTCCTTGGAGCAGAGAAGGCCAAGAGGAGATTTGATGGAGGCGTTTAAAATCATGAAGGGTTTAGATAGAGTAAATAAGGAGAAACTGTTTCCAATGGCTGAAGGGTCGATAACCAGAGGACACAGATTTAAGGTGATTGACAAAAGAACCAGAGGCGACATGAGGAAAAACCTTTTTACGCAGTGAATTATCTGGAATGCACTTCCTCTATCAAAACACTTCAATCAAATCTCCTCTTGGCCTTCTCTGCTCCAAGGAGAACAACCCCAGCTTCTCCAGTCTATCCATGTAACTGTAATCCCTCAACCCTGGAACCATTCTAGTAAATCTCTTCGGCACCCTCTCCAAAGCCTTCATGTTGTTCCAAAAGTGCGATGCCCAGAATTGGACACAATACTCCAGTTGGGGGTCAAACTAGTGTTTTGATAGTGTGGTGGATACAGATTCAATAGCCGCTTTCAGCAAGGAATTGGCTAAATACTTGAAAGAGAAAAAATTGCGAGGATATGGGGAAAGAGCAGGGGAGTGGGATTAATTAGAACACTCTTCCAAAGAGCTGGCGCAGACTCGATGAGCCAAATGGCCTCCTTCTGTGCTGTACTATGATTACAACAGTGACTACACTTCAAAAAAAGTACTTCATTGGCTGTAAAGCGCTTTGCGACGTCCAGTGGTCGTGAAAGGTGCGGTATAAATGCAAAGTCTTTCTTTTCTAAACGACGCACTTGCTGTGAGTGCACAGCGTGTTAAAGTGAATGCGTGATGACTTTCTCGGGAGAAATCCTGCCACATGCGCGGTATGGAGTTGGGCACGAGTAATAGAATGATCAGTTGGACTCAACAAAGCCTCAGTGTTTGCCATGACTGTATGTGGCAGGCAGCTTCAATAGCTCATTTGCATCCTGGAAGTCTATTATGGGACTGTTACTTTTATTACAAGGCTGTTGTGTGGAGGAAGTTTCAGCTTCTGATTTCTTAGCCACAGTGTTGATGGCTTGGCACAGTTCCTCCTTGGTACTGCCAACTGTACACATACAAATGGGGGAATGTAGCGGCCTTGGCCCATGCACGGTAGTTCAGTTTGTAGACGAGGTACAAACGGGACAAGGAGCCTCGAGGTTGCTTGTACCCTATGTGAATACCATCGACTGCAGGAGCACAGTTAGAATGAAAGACTTGAATTTATAAAGCGTGTAATGTAGTCACTTGTTGTAATGTAGGAACTGAGGCAGCCAATTTGTGCACAGCAAGCTCCCACAAACAGCAATGTTGCAATGACCAGATCATCTGTTTTTGTTATGTTGATTGAGGTATTTGACAGCACTTTTTTGTGGGTTTCACAGTCTCAGGAGACGAGCACCACCTCCAGCCACCAAAAGGGCAGATTAGAGTCTGTTTTCTAACTCCATTCTACGCATTCTTGCAGATGCTGCCCTTTTATTTTTTGTAAATCTCTCGTGTATTTAAAAAAAAAAAAAAAAATGTTTCCCCCTCCATTCTGCAACTTTGCCGAGCCACTAATTACCATCTCGGTAAGTTGTGTGCGCCAGCATGGAGGGGAGTTTGGGCAGAGGCTGCAAAGTAGCTTTGCTGTATATTTGGGTGTAATGTTTTTATCGGGGAGAGCAGGGACACGAGGAACTCTCCTCTGGGAAACTGCAGCAACGCTGCCACCGACGCATTGAAATTGAGGGACAAATGGAGGAGCTCGTTCTGTGCTTTTAATGTGGTCTGACATTTACTTACGCTGCACATGGACCACATCGATGGCGTGTGAATCAATTGCCAGTTCCATTTTCAGTTTGTCATCGAGTGATGCCAAGGGTCTTGCAAGGGAAGTTGGTTAATATAGAGGGTGTCACCCACTCAAAATGGAGTGTGTAGCAAGCCCCGTGGGTGTTTTCTTTCACCACCTGTGTAAAGCATTGTTGGTTTCCCTTTCCGTTTTATGCCGCAGTGTTGTTGTGAATATGGGATTTAGATCAATGTAACGTCTCCCTGGGGCAAAGTCAGCTGTCTAGACTAGAATTCCATCCCTAAACCGCTCCGCCTCCCTCTCCTCCTTTTAAGACCCTCCTTAAAACCTAACTCCTTGACCAAGCTTTTGATCACCTGTCCTAATATCTCCTTATGTGGCTCGGTGTCGAGTTTTGTCTGATTTACACTCCTGTGAAACGCCTTGAGACATTTTACTATGTTAAAGGCGCCATATAAATGCAAGTTGTTGCTGTTGGGGATCCAGTTACGTCCTACTTATTGCTCTGTGTCTTTGGAGCATCTGCTTAAGATGTTGCTGGAGTTGGGACCGAGGCCCTTGACCAAGGGTAGCCCTAGTTTAATTGTGATTCAGTAACTGGCCTTGTTTAAACAATAAACTGATGCAAATGAGGGATCGCTGTTGTCACAAGAGGTGGCGTGGGGAAGCGGAGAGACAGAGAATGTTGTGTAACTGGCTCACCTTTGCATGTGAAACAGTTCCATAAATAATGCTTCAGCTATGACATTATAATACAACTACGCACATGGATGTCACACTTGAGAGTGTAGGGAGACTGAAGATTGGTTGTATAATTGGAAATGGTTGTATAATTGGAAATGCACACCAGACCTATCGGCATCTGATAACCATCTCCACTCCGCCTCGGCAATCCTCTTCAGCCACCACATCCCAGCCTCTGTTATGCATGTCTCCCCAAAATTCCCGCAACCCCATCAGTGGCAGAGACTTCAGCGACCGTGGGCTTTGCTCTAGGATCCCCCTGGACCCCTCTGCCTTGCAGCCTCTCACCTCCCCGTCTAACAGCTCCTCAGCAGTCCCCTCTTTCAGCACGTTCTCTGTCAGCTCCTGTCACTCGTATGTCATTTACTGTTTGCTCTCCTCCAATCTCTTTTCACAACACTTTGTTGGACAAAAGATGTTTGACAAGTGTTCCTGATGTCTCGGGTGTCGAACCTTATTGGAGTGCCTGAGTCACTCATTCATGTAACTCTTCCTGTGTCATTACTCTTGTGAATTGAATTTTACAAGATCTGAATTTGCCAGATTTCTACAAATGTTTGTGTTTAGACTCATTGGGGAAACCCCACCTTAATTCGATAGTACTGGGTAACTGCACTGTTGAGGGTCACACTGAACCATCAAGCGGGCACTAGATTTGGTCCCTGGCCTTTGGTGCATTAGCTAATCTCCGCTGGGGTGGTGGTAGGGGTGCTATAATTGGCTAGAATTAGCGATAAGGTAGTGTAGTAGTTGTTACTGGACTGGTAATCTAGAGACCTGGACCAATAACAGAGAATGAGTTCTAATCTTACCATGGTAGTTTGATAATTTGAATTTCAGTTTAAAAACAAAAACATCTTGGTAATAAAAAGTCACCATGAAACTGTCGGAGTGTCGTTAAAACCCAACTGGTTCACTCATGTCCTTCAGGGAAGGAACCCGGTCTGGGCCTATATGTGACTCCTGTCCCACACCAATGTGGTCGATACTTAACTGCTCTCAGTAGCCACTCAGTTGTAGCAAACCGCTATTGGGCAACTAGGAATGGGCAATAAATGCTAGCCTTGCCAGCGACGTCCACATCCCGAGAATGATTCAGAATTAAAATTTGCCTCAGTGCCCTGGCTCGAGGTGAGGAAAATTGTTCAGGTTTCCGGATCATGATCGCTATCCAGTGACTCCAGTGGGAGCATCTGGTGAGTGCAGGGTTGGGGGCTGCTATGAAGGTAGAGTTGTCTGCATGAATTACTGGTTACTTGAGTAAGACACCAGAAGGTAACATAGGAACAGGAGGAGTCCATTCAGTCCCTTGAGCATGTCTCGCCATTTAACATAGGAACAGGAGGAGTCCATTCAGCCCCTTGAGCATGTCTCGCCATTTAACATAGGAACAGGAGGAGTCCATTCAGCCCCTTGAGCATGTCTCGCCATTTAACATAGGAACAGGAGGAGTCCATTCAGCCCCTTGAGCATGTCTCGCCATTTAACATAGGAACAGGAGGAGTCCATTCAGCCCTTTGAGTGTGTCTCACCATTTAACATAGGAACAGGAGGCGTCCATTCAGTCCCTTGAGCATGTCTCGCCATTTAACATAGGAACAGGAGGAGTCCATTCAGCCCTTTGAGTGTGTCTCGCCATTTAACATAGGAACAGGAGGAGTCCATTCAGTCCCTTGAGCATGTCTCGCCATTTAACATAGGAACAGGAGGAGTCCATTCAGCCCCTTGAGCATGTCTCGCCATTTAACATAGGAACAGGAGGAGTCCATTCAGTCCCTTGAGCATGTCTCGCCATTTAACATAGGAACAGGAGGAGTCCATTCAGCCCCTTGAGCATGTCTCGCCATTTAACATAGGAACAGGAGGAGTCCATTCAGTCCCTTGAGCATGTCTCGCCATTTAACATAGGAACAGGAGGAGTCCATTCAGCCCCTTGAGCATGTCTCGCCATTTAACATAGGAACAGGAGGAGTCCATTCAGTCCCTTGAGCATGTTCCACCATTCAATGAAATCATGGCTCAACTGTATCCGAACCATCCTCCCGCCTTGGCTCCATATCCTTGGCTAGCAAAAATGCATCGATCTCTGAATTAAAATTATCAATTGACCGAGCGTCGACTACTTTTAGTGGGAGAGTTTTCCACCCTTTACGTGAAGAAGTGTTTCCTAACTTCTCTCCTGAATGGCCTGGCTCTGATTTTAAGGTTATGTCCCCTTGTCCTAGACTTCTCACCGCCCCCCCACCGGCGGAAGAAATTTCTATCCACCCTACCAATTCCTTTCAAAATCCTAAAAACCTCAATCAAATCTCCCCTTAGCCTTCTATATACCAGGGATTAGAAGGCTGGTTTATGTAATCGCTCCTCCTAATCTAACCCTTGGAGTGCTGGTAACATTCTGGTGAATCTGCGCTGCACTCCTCCCAAGGCCAATAAATCCTACCTCAGGTGCGGTGCCCAGAACTGTACACAGTGCTCCAGATGTGGTCTAACCAGGGCTTTGTACAGCTATAGCGAAACGTCCTCCCCTTTATATTCTAGCCCTCTATTTAGAAAGGCTAACACTCCATTGGCCTTTTCGATTATTTTTTGTACCTGGCCCACCGCATTTTAGTGATCTGAGTGCAGGGATCCCCAAATCTCTTTAGACCTTCACCGTTCCGAGCTTTTTGCCTGGGTCACATAGAATTCATTGCACACACAACTTAACCAGCCCACGCTATCTCTGTACTCTCTTAATCTTCAAAAGGTCATTCGTGCAGTTGTTTGCTGGCAAAATTGCTGCCTGACCCTTTTACTGGCACAATGTGGAACCCAGCATTGATCTCCAACTTCAGGGGAGAAAAGGGCTTCAGTCAACCAAACCCGGCTTCCTTTCTGACGGATCTCTCAAGGACGCAGAAAGAGATTGGCCCGATAATTTTTCCTTTCTCTGCATGAGGGTGAGACGGGCAAGGTGGCATTTATTGTCCAAACCCTTAACTGGGCTGAGTGGCTTGTTGGGTCACTTTTCAGAGGGCGTTGAGTCAATCACCTAGTGTAGATCAGAGTCATGCGCAGGCCAGACTGGGTAAGGACGGCAGGTTCCCTTTGCTGAAGTAGTGATGAACCAGTTGGGTTTTTATGACATTCCGGTAGCTTTCATGGTAATTTTCAGTGTCCGCTGTGGCTGAGGGAGTGCTGCACTGTCTGAGGGTACCGTCTTTCGGATGAGTCGTTGAACCGAGGCCCCGTCTACCATCTCATGGGACTATTTCGCAGAAGAGCAGGGGCATTCTCCCCGGTGTCCTGGTCAATATTTATCCCCCAATCAACACCACTAAAACAGATTATCTGGTCATTGTCACATTGCTGTTTGTGGGAGCTTGCTGTACCCAAATTGGCTGCCACGTTTCCTACATCACAACAGTGACAGCACTCCAAAAGTACTTCATTGGCTGTAAAGGGCTTTGGGGCATTCGGTGGTCGTGAATGGCGCTATAGAAATGCAAGTTTCTTTTTCTTTTCCTGGTGCCAGCCCACATTTACTAGACTTTTTGAATTCAGTTTCACAAATAGTTTGTCATGGTGGGTAATGAATTCTGGATTGATGGGTCCAGCGGCATAAACATTACACCACCGTACCCATGAGGGTAACGATAAGCCCAAACTTTCAGCTCGTATTGTCCCATGAAGGCCTGTTGTAATGTTATCTATCTATCTATCTCTCTCTCTCTCTCTCTCTCATATCTTAAATATACAATAATAGATACAGTAGGAAGTAGCAATTGTTGTAAATGATGTATGCGGATGGATTTACGCTCATTAACCACTTGTGAGATCTTCCTTTTGGGGTCAGTGAGATTACTTTGTGCAAATTTGTAGAATTGTCTTGCAGTCTCTCGGGTCAAATGGAATTAATTGCACATAAAACTTAATCAACCCACGCTATCTCTGTACTCTCCCTTTAATCTTTAAAAGACTTTTTGTGCAGTCGGCTGCCAACAAAAATTGGTGCTTGATCCCTTTTTGAATGGGCAGGATTAGCGTGAAGAATGAAGGTTTCAAGCTGCATTGACTCATACATGAGGAATACAAATTATCTGGGATGAACGAGCATTTAATGATATAGTGAAGCTCTACCTCGCTAGATAAAACTGGCATTCTGTTCATCAAAGCAGCGCTCTGATATTGGAGGAGGTGGGGAGTGCATGTCATTTTAATACAGCCTTCATTCATGCCAACTGGCTTTTGCTTCTCTCAGAGCCATTTGAAAAGCATATTCAATGTCACAAGTGGGTTCTAAGAGATTGGACTGAGGGTTACATCTGAGTTAGTAGGCCGTGAGCACACTATCTAGGCTGGCACTCCCAATGCAGTACTGAGGGTCGAGACTTTAAACAAAGGCTCCATCTCGGGTGGATGTAAAAGATTCCGCGGCCACTATTTCGAAGAAGAGCAGGGGGAGTTCTCCCCGTTGTCCTGGGGCCAATATTTATCCCTCAGCCAGCAGCACTAAAACAGATTATCTGGTCATTGTCACATTGCTGTTTGTGGGAGCTTGCTGTGCGCAAATTGGCTGCTGCATTTCCTACATTACAACAGTGACTCCACTTCAAAAGTACTTCATTGGCTGTAAAGTGCTTTTGGGATTTCCTGAGGTGGTGAAAGACGCTATATAAATGCAAGTCTTTCTTTTCTTTCAAAGACGAGGCATTTGGCCTGGGCGTTGATGAAGCCCTTTTCCAGCTTCATGATTTGACTGCCCTAGCCCTGAACTCGTACCTTTGTCCAGTTTCCCTCCTCATGCCTTCACCGAGCATATCTTGTCCATGAGACGCACCTCCTGCTCTTTTCCCACTAAACTGCTGATCACCCAGTTTCTCTTCCTGGCCTCAACACTAGCTGATATCGTAAATGGTTCCCTCTCCTCGGGTGCTGTCCCCCTCCCTTTCAAATCTGCCGTCATCACCCCCTCAAAAAAAAAAACAAACAAAAAAAAAAAAACCCCACCCTTGGCCCCTCCGTCCTTGCAAACTACCGCCCCATCTCCAACCTCCCTTTCCTCTCGGGTCCTTGAATGTGTTGTCGTCTCCCAAATCCGTGCCCATCTTTCCCGCAACTTCATGTTTGAATCCCTCCAATTGGATTTCTGCCCCTGCCACAGCACTGAAACAGCTCTTCTCAAAGTCACAAATGTCATCCTATGTGACTGTGACCGTGGTAAACTATCCCGTCTCATCTTGCTTGACCTGTCTGCAGCCTTTGACACAGTTAACCACACCACCCTCCTCCAACCCCTCTCCCCCGTCGTCCAGCTGGGTGGGAGTGCCCTCGCCTGGTTCCATTCTTTTCTGTCCAGTCGTAGCCAAAGAATCAACTGCAATGGCTTCTCTTCCCGCTCCCGCACCATTACCTCTGGCGTCCCCCAAGGATCTATCCTTGGCTTCCTCTTATTTCTCATCTACATGCTGCCCCTCCGCAACATTATCTGAAGATGAGATCAGTTTCCACTTGTACGCTGACGACACCCAGCTCTATCTCACCACCATCTCTCTCTCTCAGCCCCTCCACTGCCTCTCTGTTGTCAGACTGCTTGTCCGATATCCAGTCCTGGGTGAGACATAATTACCTCAAATTAAATATTGGGAAGAACAAAGCCTTTGTCTTCGGTCCCCACCTCCAAACTCCATTTCCCTAGCCACTGACTCTATCCCTCTCCCTGGTCACTATCTGAGGCTTAATCAGACTGCTCACAACCATGGCATCCTGTTTAACCCTGAGCTGAGCTTCTGACCACATATCCTCTCCATCAACAAGAGTGCCTGCATCCACTTCTGTACTGGCCTTGGAGGCGGTGCAACGAAGGTTCACTAGATTGATCCATGGGATGAGAGGGTTGCCCTATGAGGAGAGATTGTGTCGAATGGGCCTACACTCTCTGGAGTTTAGAAGAATGAGAGGTGATCTCATTGAAACATACACGATTCTGAGGGGGATTGACAGGGTAGATGCCGAGAGGTTGTTTCCCCTGGCTGGAGTGTCTAGAACTAGGGGGCATAGTCTCCGGATAAGGGGTCGGCCATTTAAGACCGAGATGAGAAATTTCTTCACTCAGAGGGTTGTGAATCTTTGGAATTCTCTACCCCAGAGGGCTGTGGATGCTGAGTCGTTGAGTATATTCAAGGCTGAGATCGATAGATTTTTAGACTCTTGGGGAAAACGAGGGATATGGAGGTTAGGCAGGAAAGTGGAGTTGAGGTCGATGATCAGCCATGATCTTATTGAATGGCGGAGCAGGCTCGAGGGGCCGAATGGCCGACTCCTGCTCCTAATGCTTATGTTCTCTGCTCCTCAGCTCATCTGTTGCTGAAACCCTCATCCATGCCTTGGTTACCTCCAGATTTGACTTTTCCAATTCTCTCCTGACCAGCCCCCTAGTTTCCACCCAACGAAAACTTCAACTCCTCCAAAGCCCAGCTGCCCGTATCCTACACTGAGCAGCCACCTTCTAAAGGAAACCCTTTACTCCTTGTTCTACTTGCACCTTGAAAGTAATGAATCAGCTGTGAAATCCTTTGGGATGTCGCAATGGCCTGAAAGGTGCTTTATAAAATTAAACCTCTCCTTCACCGCCCCCCCCCCCCCCCCCCCCCCCGCTTCCTATAATAGCACAAAGATTACCCGACCACCTGTCGATCCCAATTCCAAAATCTCTGGATTGGGAACTGAATCTAGGTTGATTTACGTCATACCAAATGCTGTTAAAATTGCCGTGAACATTTTCCTGATGCGGCAAGATCTTTTTTCTCTCTCTCTCTCTCTCTCTTTCTTCCCTCGCTCCCAATAATTTGATGAACAAGGAGTGAGTACTTTTAGATTCTCGAATGTGAAGGGTTTCAGTGCACGGTAATCAGTATGGTGTAGGCTCACTTCCTCAAACTGTAAGAAATGTGTGTAAATTGATAGAAGTACACGGATTATATAGTGAAAAATTAGACCAAATTATAGACAGCTCTGAAGGGTACAAGTCGGCAGCTACATTTACAGGCATAATGGGCTGTCCTATCCCCCAGGGCTGAGAGTGGATAATACTGTAATTGTAGGGGAGTAACTAAAGCTCCTGGGTTCCATATGAACTGGATGTTAAGTGAAGAGTTTACAGGTACTATTTGAAAATGAATTGTAATTGTAAATTTAAAATCTGCAGAACTCTGCTCAGTGCAGACACTGACCCGTTGAACAACCCCTTGATTGACCGAGGCTCGTGTGGAGCACAAGTGCCGGCACAGACCACTTGGGCTGAATGGCCAGTTTCTGTGCTGTAGACATAGAAACATAGAAGATAGGAGCAGGAGTAGGCCATTCAGCCCTTCGAGCCTGCTCCGCCATTCAGCGAGATCATGGCTGATCATCCAAACCCTAGCACCTGGTCCCCACACCGACAGCCATCCCACCCAAGCCCTATCCCCGTAACCCTGTAACCCCACGTATTTAATCCCCCCTAACACTAAGGGTCAATTTATCATGGCCAATCAACCTAACCCGCACATCTTTGGACTGTGGGAGGAAACTGGAGCACCCGGAGGAAACCCACGCAAACACGGGGAGAATGTGCAAACTCCACACAGACAGTCACCCGAGGCCGGATTTGAACCCGGGTCCCTGGCGCTGTGAGGCAACAGTGCTAACCACTATGCCACCGTGCTGTAACTTGATGTATTGGCCAAGGATTTCTCAGCTCCCCCCTGCTCTTAAGATTAGAGCTAGGCTATTTAGGAGGGAAATCAGGAAGCATTTTTCACAAGAGGACAGTAGCAATCTGGAATTCTCTTTCCTCCCCGCCCCCCCCTCCCCCTCCCAAAGGGCTGTGGATGTTGGCGGACAGTTGGAGCTTTCAAGACTGAGCTCGATCAATTTTTGTTGAGTGAGAAATATGGAGCAAAGGCAGATAAATGGAGTTGAGGTACAGATTGGCCATGATCTGATTGACTGGCAGGCCAGGCTCGAGGGGCTGAGTGGCCTCCTCCTGTTCCTATGTAACAGGCTTGAGGGGCTGAATGGCCTCCTCCTGTTCTTATGTAACAGGCTCGAGGGGCTGAATGGCCTACTCCTGTTCCTATGTAACAGGCTCGAGAGGCTGAATGGTCTCCTCCTGTTCCTATGTAATGGGCTCAAGGGGCTGAGTGGCCTCCTCCTCTTCCTATGTAACAGGCTCGAGGGGCTGAATGGCCTCCTCCTGTTCCTATGCAACAGGCTCGAGGGGCTGAATGGCCTCCTCCTGTTCCTATGTAACAGGCTCGAAGGGCTGAATGGCCTCTTCCTGTTCCTATGTAACAGGCTCGAGGGACTGAATGGCCTCCTTCTGCTCCTATGTATCATGCACGAAGGGCTGAATGGCCGCCTCCTGTTCCTATGTAACAGGCTCGAGGGGCTGAATGGCCTCCTCCTGTTCCTATGTAAGAGGCTCGAGGGGCTGAGTGGCCTCCTCCTGTTCCTATGTAACCGGCTCGAGGGGCTGAATGGCCTCCTCCTGTTCCTATGTAAGAGGCTCGAGGGGCTGAGTGGCCTCCTCCTGTTCCTATGTAACCGGCTCGAGGGGCTGAATGGCCTCCTCCTGTTACATAAGAACATAAGAACATAAGAAATAGGAGCAGGAGTAGGCCAATCGGCCCCTCGAGCCTGCTCCACCATTCAATAAGATCATGGCTGATCTGATCCTAACCTCAAATCTTCTATCACTCTGCATCCACCCGAACCCATGTGATCTCCCGGGAGAGGCGAAAAACCAGATAAAGACCCAATGGCCAATTTGGGAGAAAAAAATCTGGGAAATTCCTCTCCGACCCATCTAGGCGATCGAAATTCTTCCAGGAGATCACTCTGTCCCTATATTTTCTACAGTACTTACCTTCTGTAAAGGCGATCTCCACCCCAGCCAGGAACAGGAATAAAACCATCTCCTGAAATCTAACAGAATTAGAACACAGTAGGAGCAGAACAAGGCTACACGGCCCCTGGGCCCGCTCCACTACCCACAGGGCCATGACCATTCCGAACCCAGACTCATTTCCAATTTCCTGCCCGCTCCCCGTAACCCTTTATTCCCTTTACTTCTAGGAAACTATCTATTTCTGTTTTAAATTTATTTAATGATGTAGCTTCCACAGCTTTCTGGGGCAGCAAATTCCACAAACCTACCACCCTCTGAGTGAAGAAGTTTCTCCTCATCTCAGTTTTGAATGAGCAGCCCCTTATTTTAAGATTATGCCCCCTAGTTCTAGTTTCACCCATCATTGGGAACATCCTCACCGCATCCACCCGATCAAGCCCCTTCACAATCTTATATGTTTCAATAAGATCGCCTCTCATTCTTCTGAACTCCAATGAGTAGAGTCCCAATCTACTCAACCTCTCCTCATATGACCACCCCCTCATCCCCGGGATTAACCGAGTGAACCTTCTTTGTACTGACTCGAGAGCAAGTATGTCTTTTCTTAAGTATGGACACCAAAACTGTATGCAGTATTCCAGGTGCGGCCTCACCAATACCTTGTACAACTGCAGCAATACCTCCCTGTTTTTATATTCCAACCCCCTAGCAATAAAAGCCAACATTCCATTGGCCTTCTTGATCACTTGCTGCACCTGCATACTAACTTTTTGAGTTTCGTGCACCAGGACCCCCAGATCCCTTTGTACTACAGTACTTTCCAGTTTCTTGCCATTAAGATAATAACTTGCTCTATGATTTTTCCTGCCAAAGTGCATAACTTCACACTTTCCAGTATTGTATTCCATCTGCCAAATGTAACAGGCTCGAGGGGCTGAGTGGCCTCCTCCTGTTCCTATGCTCCTACTCCCCTGACGGCAAAGGCCATTTCCTATAACTGCTCCACTAATGCCACTTTATCGCTGGCCCAACTTCTAGAAGTTGTTTGAAAGGATTGATTTGCCCTCTTATTCCCCTCCTGTCTGCTCCCTAACCGCGATCGCTGCATTACAGACACCATACATAAGGACATGAGAATTAGCAGGAGTCGACCCTTCGGCCCCTTGAGCCTGCTCCACCATTCAATAAGATCATGGCTGATCTTCTACCTCAACTCCACTTTCCCGCCCGATCTCCATATCCCTTGATTCCCCCTAGTGCCCAAAAATCTATCGATCTCCATCTTCAATATACTCACCGACTGAGCCTCCACAGCCCTCTGGGGTAGAGAATTCCAAAGATTCACAACCCTCTGAGTGAAGAAATTTCTCCTCATCTCAGTCCTAAATGGCCGACCCTTTATCTTGGGACTATGGCCTCTAGTTCTAGACTCTCCGGCATTGTGTGAAGTGGCTTAAGATGTTTTGATGACATAAGGTGCTATATACATGCAGCTCTTTTTCTCCCAGACCAGAATTTAAACATGAGGTGAAATTAACCGACTGGCTGGGATGCTGCAGTCAGTATTTCCTGTGTCCGTGAAGAGAGGAAGGATAGGGTTGACGCTTCGGATCGATGTCCCTTCGTCCGAACATGGTCCTAGGACCCTGAAACATTACCCCTACCTTGTTCGCCCCACAAATGCTGCCTGACTGTTTCCACCATTTTCTGTTTTCTCATTTCAGATTTCCAGCATCTGCAGTTCTATTGCATTTTTTAAAACTTGCGTCTGGAATTCCCTCTCTGGCTCTCTGTCTCTCTACCTCTTTCTCCTCCTTTAAGGCGCTCCTTAAAACCGGCCTCTTGGACCAGGCTTTTGGCCACCTGTCCCAATATCTCCCTGTGTGGCTCGGTGTCAGATTTTGTCTGCGATTCACTCCCGTGAAGCGCATTGGGACAGTTTACCCTGTTCAAGGTGCGGTATAACTGCAAGTTGTGATGGGTTGAGTGGTAGCTACAATATCAGTGTTCAGCAACTTTTTAAAAAATAGAACTTTTCTGTTGTTAATTTTGAACTTGGGCTTGCCTTTTCCAATTCCAACCATTGTTGCGGCCTTTCTGATCGGTAGGCAATGGTTTACGACGCGGAGTTATTGGATTGTGTATGTTTTGAACTCGCGGCATTGGGAATTGGGTTAAAACGGTTCGAATTCTTTTGGTTAACGTTGGCAGAGGCTTGTGTCCCTCTTTTTTTCACCCCCCCCCCCCCGAGGCTGGATTTGAAATGAGTCCCAGCGATGAAAGAACAGTGTTCTAGCCCACCGCACCATCGCTGTGGTAAACACTTCCAGATGCAAATGTGGTTGGATTCTCGGATCGAATGGATAGGAGTTTCCAACATCCCCAAATCTTTTGGAGCTATTGAGGGAACTTGTTCAAAATGGACATATTGGTCTTTTAAAAGGGATTCCCTTCATTCTACAGACCTATGAAAAAATCACCCCTTGTTGATGCCTTCAAACCTTAAACTGCCTTCTGGAGGTTATATGTGCTGTTTCCTCAGAATTATCTACACTGATTTCTGAATGTTTCCCTTTAGTCTCGAAGCATGTAATCCCATCAGAATTCTGATATATTGGAGAAACTGTCTGGGAGCAAGAGAAATATGATGCGACAGGAGATTAAACCTGCCATCTCGATGCTGAGGCATGAATTTGTACAACGTGTACACATGCTCTGCAAGCTGAAAGCTCTGTCAGACATGCAGGCCAGCAACCTTGATCGATTCACAGCGTTGGAATAAGGTAGTGAATCTTGAGCATTCAAATTCAGCATTACGATGCCAAGCAATAACGGCCATACTCCCAACAAGCTCGGCCAGGAACATTTATTAGTATGCTCTCTCTCATTGGCAGCAGAAAAATCTGCTGGAAGTTTTCCTTCTGTGGGACTGCAGAGAGAGAAAGAACTTGTATTTCTGTAGCGCCTTTCACCACCACGGGACATCCCAAAGGGCTTTACAGCCAATGAAGTACTTTTGCAAGTGTAGTCACTGTTGTAATCAACGTTCCCTTTAAGCTGCGTAGCGCCCCCCCCCCCAAGGATCCTGCACAGCCGGCTTGCCAGCTTTTCAGTGCAAAAACCGCACATACGCAGTACAGGAAACTTTGTGCTATCCGGCACCGACTGGACCGAGCTGTTGCCGTCCCATCAAAAGTGCCGGACAAACCAGCGCTAATGTTGAAACATACGGAGATTTTGAGCTCCGTATCTGGCAACAAACCCTGTTGCTTAGCAACAGCTTCTAAACAGTCGACCGTACCTTGCAAGCATCTCTGTAGCTTAGCAACAGCTTCAGCGAGACCTTGCAGAGCCTGACTGGTGGGGGAAAAAAAAGCAACGAAAAGGAAAAAAACCTAACGAAACGGCTCCTGATTTTTGCCGGTGGCTCGAGCATTCCGGACAGTTAACCTCCGGATAAACCAAAGTTTCCTGTATCTTGAATGGCCCGCGCAGCCCCTTAAAGTGCCAAAAAAATGAGTGGGAATATTGGTTGTAATGTAGGAAACGCGGCAGCCAATTTGTGCACAGCAAGGTCCCACAAATGGCAGTGAGATAATGACCAGATAATCTGTTTTTAGTGATGTTGGTTGAGGGATAAATATTGGCCCAGGGACACCGGGAGATCTCGAGTGGAGCACGAACACTGGCGGGGACTGGTTGGGGCGGATGGCCTGTTTCTTGCTGTCTATATATTCTATGTTCCTCCCCAGCTCTCTTTTTCAATAATGCCATGGGATCTTTTACTTCCACCCGAGTGGGCAGACGTCTCATCCGAAAGACGGCACCTCTGACAGTGCAGCATTCCCTCAGCACTGCACTGAGCTGAGATTATGGGCTTAAGTGCTGAGAGGACTCTCTCTTCTCTACATGAGAATATTGATTGGAGGTTATTGCAAGGGGGAAGAAGTATAAAAGTAGGGAAGTCTTGCTACAACTGTACAGGGCGCTGGTGAGACCACATCTGGCGTACTGCGTGCTGTTTTGGTCCCCTTGTTTAAGGAGGGATATACTTGCATTGGAGGCAGTTCAGAGAAGGTTCACAAGGTTGATTCCTGGGATGAAGGGGTTGTCATATGGAGAAAGGTTGAGCAGGTTGGCCCTATACTCATTGGAGTTTAGAAGAAAGAGAGGTGATGTTACTGAAACCTATAAGATTCTGAGAAGGCTTGACGGGGGTGGGGGTGGTGGTTGCTGAGAGGATGTTTCCCCTCGTGGGAGAATTTAAAACTAGGGGGCACAGTTTCGGAATAAGGTGTCGCCCATTTAAAACGGAGGTGAGGAGGAATTTCTTCTCGGAGGATCGTGAATCTTTGGAATTCTCTACCCCAGAGAGCTGTGGAGGCAGAGTCATTGATAGCAGAGACAGACAGATGTTTGAGCTACAGGGGAGTCCAGGGTTATGGGGAGCGGGCGGGAAAGTGGAGTTGAGGCCAAGATCAGATCAGCCATGATCTTATTGAATGGCGGTGCAGACTCGAGGGACCGAATGGCCTACTCCTGCTCCTATTTCTTATGTTCTTACATTGCAAGAAAGGAGTGGATTATAGACAGATTAATGTGCAATAGTTTATAAAGACAATTGATTAAACAGTCTACACAAAGCATAATGGAATTGCTGAGGGTTCTGTTGATTAGATTGGGAGGGAGAACGGTTACGAAGATGTCTTGTGCCTATATCTAGTAGGACAGCAACTCCTTAGTCAGCAAGACATTGATCCTGAAGACAGATTACTTCATTTTCTAAGCGTAAACCAAACAGTTTCTCGTCACTGTGAGAGCTCGAGCACCCCATCAAATCCTTGCCTCGACAGCAGTACAGCCTAATCGAAAGCTCTCCACTGATGAAAGAAAACTGTGTTGCAAACTGGTTAATGGCCCTTTGAACACGTCTTTGTCTTGTTGAGTTCATTTTAATAAAACTGCAAACTGTTAGGTGTTGCAAATAGTAGTGTCTGTTGGAATTGAAGTGGATCTAAAGCTATTTTCACAACTGGAAATTTAAACATAGAATAGAATCACAAAAACTTACAGCACAGAAGGAGGCCATTCGGCCCGTTGTGCCTGTGCCGGCTCTTTGAAAGAGCAGTCGTGCTGAGTCCCACACCCCCGCTTTGTATCCGTAACCCTGTCAGTTCCTCATCCTCAAGTGCCTGTCCAACTCCCTTTTAAAATTATTGATGGAATCAGCTTTTCAGGTCGAGCGTCCAGATCCCGACACCTCTGAGTGGAAAAAATGTCTCCTCGTCGTCCGTCTCGATCTTTTTCCAATGATTTTGAAATGATGACCTCTAGTTTTTGACCCACTCGCCAGAGGGAATATTTTCTCCCTATTTACTCTTGTCAAAACCCCTCCTCATTTTAAATAAATACCTGTAGTTGAATCCCAAGTATAGCAGATAAATGCTTTATGCTAAACCTTTGTAACTCATGGGTTAGGCCCCAGCTGAAGTATTGTATCCATTTCTGGGCACCAGACTTTAGGAAGGCTGTCAAAGCCTTGGAGATGGTGCAGAGGAGTTTTACTAGAATAGTACCAGGGATAAATCAAATCAAATCAAATCAACTTTTATTGTCATTGTTAGTGCACAAGTGCAGTACAACGAAATGTAGGCTTGCGGCTCCCGAGAGTGTACATTTGGATTAAGACATTTAAACATTCAACATACATTTGGCTTGTAGTATATTAACATATAAATATAACTGTTAAGTCTGTGTGTTATAGTGAGAATCACTACACAGACCACAAGAGTAAAATTCAACAGGCCTTTACTGGTTGGAGGTCGGACTATACTGAATACAATATTATTACACTGTGCTTATATACCGGTGTGGTCACCACCGGTATTACGTATACAGCAGCCAAAGAAAGTAGTACCTTTCTTAAGGTGGACCAGGCTTAAGTTCTCTTAAGGTGGAACAGGTTACATACACCACAATAACCATAATAAAGTGCATTGGCAGATGTGCAGGCTTTAGTGTTTATTTGTGGAGTTCAGTAGGATGACAGCCCTGGGAAAGAAGCTGTTCCTAAATCTGGTCGTACGGGTGCGAATGCACCTGTAGCGTCTCCCAGATGGCAGGAGGGCGAACAGGCTGGGGTGGGTAGGGTCTTTGATGATGGACCGTGACCTCTGTAGACAGCGTTTCTGGTATATGTGCTCTATGGTCGGTAGCCGGGGAATTCAGTTATGCGGAGAGACTAGAGAAGCTGGGATTGTTCCCCGAGCAGGGAAGGGTAAGGGGAGACTTAATAGAGCTGTTCAAAATTGAGGGGTTTTGACAGAGTAAATAAGCAGAAACTGTTTCCACTGACTGGAGGATCGGTAACCAGAGGATACAGATTTAAGATAATTGGGATAAGAACCAGTGGAGAGCTGAGGAGAATTTTTTTATTTTTATGCAGCGAGTTGTGATGATCTGGAATGCGCTGCCTGAAAGGGCGGTGGGAGCAGATTTGATAGTAACTTTCAAAAGGGAATTGGATAAATACTTGAAAATGAAACATTTGCAGGGTTATGGGGAGAAAAGAGCGAGTGATTAATTGGTTAGCTTTTTAAAAAAAAAGAGCCAGCCCAGGCACGATGGGCCAAATGGCGGCCTCCTGTGCTGTCGACTATTTTACTGCTCTCAACCACAGCAAAAATAAAGAATAGCAGCGAGACAGGATAGACTGCACACATTACCGAGCTTTATAACATCCTATTAATGACAACAACAACTTGTATTTATATAGCGCCTTTAACGTAGTAAAACGTCCCAAGGTGCTGCACAGGAGTATTTTAAGACAAAAAATTTGACACCGAGCCACATAGAGAAATTAGGGCAGGTGACCAAAAGCTTGGTCAAAGAGGTAGGTTTTAAGGAGCATCTTAAAGGAGGAGAGAGAGGTAGAGAGGCGGGGAGGTTTAGGCAGGGAATTCCAGAGCTTAGGGCCTAGGCAACAGAAGGCACGACCACCAAAGGTTGAGCGATTATAATCAGGGATGCTCAAGAGGGCAGAATTAGAGGAGCGCAGATATCTCGGGGTGGGGGGGTTATGGGGCTGAAGAAGATTACTGAGATAGGAAGGGGCGAGGCCATGGAGGGATTTGAAAACAAGGATGAGAATTTTGAAATCGAGGCGCTGCTTAACCGGGAGGCCAGCGAGCACAAGGGGCGATGGGCGAACGGGACTTGGTGCGAGTTCGGACACGGGCAGTCGATATGTTCCAATACGGTCCAATCTGGGTTTTCTTGTAAATCTCACTGTAACTCTAATTTAATCTCTCATGCTGAGAATAAGTTTTGTAATTCTAGCATATGTTAAGTTGATTTATAACCCTGTAAAGTTGATCAGGCTTTTTAAATTCTACTCTGCAAACATGGATTTTTTGGCAACCAATTTGTTGTCAAAAATTATATCACTGCGGGGAGTGCTTGGTCACAAACCTGGTCTCGCTTCAAAAAATTAATCCGTGTCTAATTGGGTGCCGCCTTGTATTCTTGCTGGCGAAGGTGTTGAATAACTAGTTACCCTGCCATTACATCAGAAGGTTAATTGGATTTTCTGTGCCTCTCCCTCTGCCTCTTCCTCTCTCTCGCCCCACAGGATATCTATCTGACAGCGAACACGCTGTTTTTGTTTCACAGTGCATCTGTAAATGGGATCATCCAGTTTAGTTATTTTTGGAATTTGGCCCGAACAGTGACTGGCGAGGAATTCAATTGGGATGGGATTAGGGTTTTTTTTTAACTGGTGTCAGCTGTAGCTCAGTGGGTAGCGCACTCTCCCCTCGAGTCAGAAGGCTGTGGGTTCAAAGTCCCAATGAGATCTCCTCGCACTATTCCGAGGAAGAGCATGGGAGTTCTCCCTGGTGTCCTGGCCAATATTTATCAGCTGTGGCTCAGTGGGTTGCACGCTCGCCTCTGAGTCAGAAGGTCGTTGTGGGTTCAAGTCCCACTCCACAGACTTGAGCACATAAAGCTAGGCTGACACTCCAGTGCAGTGCGGAGGGAGCACTGCGCTGTCGGAGGTGCCGTCTTTCGGATGAGACATTAAACCGAGGCCCCGTCTGCTCTCTCAGGTGGATGTAAAAGAGCCCATGGCACTATTTTGAAGAAGAGCAGGGGAGTTCTCCCCGGTGTCCTGGGGCCAATATTTATCCCTCAATCAACCTCACTAAAAACAGATTATCTGGTCATTATCACATTGCTGTTTGTGGGAGCTTGCTGTGCAAAAATTGGCTGCTGCGTTTCCTATATTACAACAGTGACTCCACTCCAAAAGTATTAGTTGCCTGTAAAGCGCTTTGAGATGTCCGGCGGTTGTGAAAGGTGCTATAGAAATGCTATTCTTTTATTCAGGGTGATGCACAAGCTGTGATTAACACGAAAGGCGGGCCATTTCCAATCTGATCAATTGATAGAAGTATTCTGTACTACCAGATCAGCCTTGATATATGTGGAACTTGCCAAACCCAACATCGGGTATAAACCTGCTTCGGAGTAGGTTGCGGCTAAACCTTTTTCTGTTCAATGCAAAAAGACAGAAATAACCTTTTTCGGAAACACCGTGGAGCATCCTGTTATTTCAAAAGAAAGTAATGGAATGATTTGGAGGGTTCAGCGAGACCCGGCTGTGTGAAAGGTGCAGCTCGGGTTGTGCCGTCTATTTTTGAAGCGACAGCTGGGGTCTGTTTTACGAGGTGGGTTTTTAAGCAAGATAACACAGATTACCGGGTGGGAGCTCATCACCACCCAGCGTCGGGACTGGGAAAATTTAAGTTAAAAGGTTCACGCAGGAATATAAAGAGTTGCACGAGATGTGAAGTAATGACTGGAATGTTGAATGCTCTGTGAGTTGAGCCTAAATATAATTCTCCTCCTGCAAGTTTCCGATGCTTAAATTCTCAAATTCTGAAAACGTACATTTTTTTTAATTTAAAAAGGGAATTGTAGTAATTGGTGCATTTTTACTTTAGTGTGACTATTCCACCACTATCCTCGCTACAGCTAAAATCTGTTGGCTAAGAGAAGTAATGCCTGGTCACTTTGTCTTCATTTGCCGTTGAAGTTGCAACACGGAAACAGGCCATTCGGCCCAACCCAGTCCGTGTTGGCGTTTACCCTCCTCGTCAATGTTCGGCTGCGCGGCCCATTCAACACGCCGCGCATGCGCGTTTTTTTCCCTATTTAAAAGCCGGTGAGCCGGCTGCGTGGGAGCTGCAGAGCGACTCGCGGCCGCACAGCTTTGTGGGGAACATTGCTCCACGTGAGTAAATAGTTCTGTAGAAGTTTAGAATCATAGAAGTTTACAGCACAGAAAGAGGCCATTCGGTCCATCGTGTCTGTGCCGGTCGGTGCAAAGCAGTTTACATTCAAAGCAAATTCTAATTATATTTACCTGTCCTCTTCCCTTTTCCCCTTTCCTTCATCCATGTATCCGATCTAATCTCGAATGTTGACCTTTCCTTAGGTCTTTACCGTTCTCCCCCGGCCCCCCAGGCACTGCACTTCAGGACGGGCATGAAGGCATTGGCGAGGGTACAGAAGAGATTTACTAGAATGGTTCCAGGGATGAAGGATTACTGCTACGTAGATAGACTGGAGAAGCTGGGGTTGTTCTCCTTGGAGCAGAGAAGGCTAAGAGGAGATTTGATAGAGGTGACCACTACCAATTGATTCTTATTGCATCTCATTAAAGTCCCCTTGCCGGTGCTGTGCCAGTTTCTGGTGTGCGCAGGGGAACAGGAGGAGGCCATTCAGTCCCTTCAAACCAGTTCTGCCGCTCAGTTGGATCAGGGGTGATCTGTACCTCAACTCCATTTGCCCTCCTTTGCTCCATATCCCTTGAAAACGCCTCCAATCAGAAGCCTTCCCATGGGTCGGGAGGGGCAGGAAATAGTGTATAGCTGCCAGCTTCATCAGGAGATTTATTTTTGCCCTGCTTCGTACAACAACAGCTATGACGATGGTCCAAACACTTTGGATGAAGGTTCTTTGCCTACTATTTTAGCTGAGGCACTAACACACTTAAATGGGTTAACGACCTGCGCTAAAACGGCTGAGAACCATCATAGGAATGTGTTGAGTGATCGTCCGCTAAAGTTGCAGACTACAATTTCAAGGTGTAATTTCTGGCCTCTTGCACATCCCTGATTTTTATAGCTCCACCATTGGCGGCCATGCTTTCAGTCGTCTAGGTCCTAAGCCTCTCCCCTCTTTAAGACGCTCATTAAATCCTACCTCTTTGACCAAGCTTTCCTAATATCTCCCTGCTTCTTGCTCCCAGCTGGAGTATTGTGTCCAATTCTGGCACCACACTTTAGGAAGGATGTGAAGGCTTTGGAGAGGGTACAGAAGAGATTTACTAGAATGGTGGATATACTGGAGAAGCTGGGGTTGTTCTCCTTGGAGGAAATTTGATAGAGGTGTTCGAAATCTTGAGGGGTTGAGACAGAGCAAATAGAGAGAAACTGTTCCCATTGGTGGAAGGGTCGAGAACCAGAGGATACCGATTTAAGGTGATTGGCAGAAAGAATCAAAGGCGACATGAGGAAAAAACTTTTTTAACGCAGCGAGTGGTTGGGATCTGGAATGCACTGCCTGAAAGGGTGGTGAGGCAGAGATTCAATCGTGGCTTTTAAAAAGGGAATTGGATAAGTACCTGAAGGAAAAAAAAATTGCAGGTCTACGGGGAAAGGGCGGGGAGTGGGACTAGCTGAAGTGCCCTTGCAGAGAGCTGGCACGGGCTCGACGGGCCGACTGGCCGCCTCCTGTGCTGTAACCATTCTATGATTCTAAGGCTGAGGAAGTTTGATACTGTTTAAAATCATGAAGGGTTTAGATAGAGTAAATAAAGAGAACCTGTTTCCGATGGCTGAAGGGTTGGTAACCAGAGGGCACAGATTTAAGGTGATTGGCAAAAGAACCAGGGGCGACACGAGGAAAACGAGTGGTTAGGATCTGGAATGCACTGCCTGAGAGGGCGGTGGAAACATTCAATCGTGGCTTTCAAAAGGGAATTGAATATAATACTTGAAGGAGAAAAAATTGCAGGGATATGGGGAAAGAGCGGGGGCGTGGGGCTAACTGGATCGCTCTTCGAAAGAGCCGGCGCAGACTCGATGGGCCGAACGGCCTCTTTCTGTGCTGTACTATTCTATGAATCTGTGTGGCTCGGTGTCGAATTTTGTTTGATAATCGCTCCTGTGAAGCGCCCTTGGGACGTTTTACTACTTTAAAGGCGCTATATAAATGCAAGTTGTGTTTGTATTCCTATAGTATGATGAATCCGATGTATTAACTAAGCAGCACCGATTGAACTGAGATAATACATGGAGCTGGCAGCGGAGGCTCAGTGATCTGACAAGTCGATAGCTCGGGTCTGACAGCCGGCACTCGGTGTTTTGTTGCTCCGTGTGAAACTGAGTGGAAGTCCGGGTGGTTCCTCTGATTAATGGCTGCTTTATTGGAAGCAGCTGTTATTGTTTCTGCTTGAATGGCTCCACCTCCTCGGGGAGTTTTGGCATCGCACATTTGCAAGAGCTGGAAAGTTCTCTGCAAACAGAATTGGGAAGCTGGAGACGTGATCTGCTCGTTTTAATTCCCCGCATCTCGAAACGAAGCGTGCCCGGTGCGGGCTCGTTGCTGAAACGCAGAGCACGCACTCGAGCGGCAGTCACTCCCCTGGTCACTTTGATGTCTGGCCTGATGACTGTGCTGAAAGTCTCCCATGTAAAGTC